>NC_042619.1:295183822-295513822 GCF_901001135.1 Rhinatrema bivittatum
CTTAGGCCGGGACCAGAGTGAGCAGGAATGATAGGAAGTCCAAGGTACCTGGGAGGCAGGGAACCAGCTGTACAGGACCGAGGGCCAGCTGAAGACAGGGCAGCGGGTGGCAGTGGAAACTGTAGCAAACCGGAGGCTGAAGCAGGCCTGTAGGCTGAAGCGGAGTCTGTGGCAAACCGGAGTTTGAAGCAGGCTGTAGGCTGAAGCGGAGTCTGTGGCAAACCGAAGCTGAAGCAGGCTGTAAGCTGAAGCGGAGTCTGTAGCAAACCGGAGCTGAAGCAGGCTGTAAGCTGAAGCGGAGTCTGTAGCAAACCGGAGCTGAAGCAGGCTGTAAGCGGGGCCAGGCTTCCGGGCGATGAGCGCTCAAGACGGGCTTCCTCGCGCGCGGAGACGGAGGAGAAGCAGGCACGTAAATGGCAGCCGCCACGTGGCGTGAGAGAAGCCCCCGGGGTCCAGAGCGGGCGGAATGCGTGCGATTCCTGAAGCGGAGGGTAGGCAGGGTTGAGCCCTGAGCGGGGGGAAGCGGTGGAGACCGCAACAGTACCCCCCCCCTTTACGGCCCCTCTTGAGAGGCCCAGGTTTCTCTGGGTGGTCCTGATGGAACTGCCTGCAACAATGACTTGTCCAAAATGTTGCGGCTAGGTTCCCAGGTGTTGTCCTCATCACCGCAACCTTCCCATTGCGAGTAGATTACTACTCCCACCTGCGGTTGTAGAAGCGAACGTCCAAGACCTCGCGTACCTGGTAGGTAGGGTCATTGTCGATGGTGGTAGATGAAGAGTCTGGAGGTTTGCGGTGATAGCGGGAGAGGACTACGGGCTTAAGCAAGGATACGTGGAAGACATTGTGGACTCGAAGTGAGGATGGAGCCTCAGCCGATACGAGACTAACCCTACTCTCTCAGCGACCTGGAATGGCCCACAAAATCTGGGCGCAAATCTTCGTGAGGGGAGGCAGAGAGACCGGATGTTCTTGGTGCTAAGCCAAGACCCGGTCTCCTGGCTGGTAGGTAGGAGCTGGTCGTCGGTGTTGGTCGGCCGCCTGTTTGGCGGAAGAGGCCTGAGTGGAGTAGCTTGTTCTGTGTCCTCTGCCACAATGTCTGTAGCTGGCGCGCCGTCAACTGGGCGGCTGGGTGAGGCGCTAGGGACAGCGAGAGGAAGTGGAGGTCTCAGCTGTTTCCATAGACTAGCTGGAATGGTGATAGCCCAGTGGCTGCATGAGCTTGATTATTAATAGGCAAACTCGGCCCAGGGCAGTAGCTCTCCGACCAGTTGTCTTGTTTTTCATTGGTGAAGGCTCGAAGGTAGGTTTTCAGAGTCCGATTCATCCTTTCAGACTGTCCGTTACTCTGTGGGTGGAAAGCTGTAGAGAAGCTGAGCTTTACCTTGAAGCACTTGCAAGAGCCCTCCAATAGCGTGCAACAAACTGGGGTCCCCGGTCGGACACAATATCCCTGCGGAAGGCCGTGTAGCCTAAAAATAATGCTGGGCAAAGAGGAGAGCTAGTTCGGGTGCCGAGGGTAGCTTGGACAGCGGGACTAGTGCACCATTTTAGAGAAGCGGTCGACGGTAACCCAGATAACCGTTTTGACCGCGAGACGGGGGCAAGTCCACCATGAAGTCCTGTAGCGAGATGGGTCCAGGGCTCTGTGGGAACCGGCAGAGGGCTGTAAGAGGCCACATGGGAACCAGGACTGGGTTTTTGATGGGCGCAGGTGGGACAGGAACTCACGTAGGTGCGCACATCTTGTCGGATATTGGGCCACCAGTAGAAGCGGTTGATGAGTTCCAGAGTTCTCTTGCGTCCTGCGTGCCCTCCAGTGAGGGAGTCATGAGCCCAGCGTAGTGCCTTTAAAGCGATCTCGTCGAGGAACCACAGTCCTATCTTGGGGAGGACCGTCAGGGCAGACAGGCGAACCTTACTAGGGTCGAGGATATACTGAGGAGGTTCTTGGTCTTCCTCGGAAAAGGAAGTTCAGGAGAGAGCATCAGCTCGGAGATTCTTGGTCGCCGGCCGGTATTGTAAGACAAAATCAAAGCGACTGAAAAACAGGGCCCAGCGGGCTTGGCGAGGGTTTAGTCGTTGAGCCTGAGATAGGAACTCTAAGTTTTTGTGATCTGTAATACACGGTGGTCATGTGTCGGGCTCCCTCGAGCCATTGCTCCACTCTTCAAAAGGCGAGTTTGATACACCAGCAGCTCCTTATCGCCAATGGAGTAATTAATCTTCGGCAGGGGAAAACTTCCTAGAGAAGTAGGAACATGGGGAGGAGCTGTCCAGAGTCGGAGTGTGACTGAGGACTGCCCGACGGCAATGCTGAAGCGTCGACCTCTACAATAAAAGGTCTGGTGGATCTGGGTGATGGAGACAGATGTCCAAGAGGAAAGCTTCTTTCAAGTCGGTAAAGGCTGCAACAGCAGCGTCAGGCCAGTTCTTGGCGTCAGCTCCCTTGCGGGTCAGGGCCATAAGAGGAGCGACTCGGTGCGAGTATTGAGGAATAAAATGTCTGTAAAAGTTGGCGAAGCCTAGGAATCTCTGGAGAGCCTTGAGACCCTTGGTTGAGGCCACCTAGTTATGGCAGCTACTTTTTCGGGGTCCATTCGGAATCCAGTGGAGGAGATGAATGTACCCGAGGAAGGGCAGAGCCTCAGCCTCAAAAAACGCATTTTTCAAGCTTGGCGTACAAGTGGTTGTCTCGGAGGGCCTGCAGGACTTGTGCGACGTGGCGACGTGGCGACAGTGCGTCTCCAGATCCTTGGAGAAGATGAGCACGTCATCGAGTTAGACGATGACATGTGAGTGGAGCATGTCGCATAGAACCTCGTTCATGAGTTCTGGAAGATGGCTTGGGGCGTTGCAGAGTCCAAAGGGCATTACCAGGTACTCGTAATGCCCATCCCTGGTATTAAAGGCCGTCTTCCACTCGTCCCCGGAGCGAATGCGAACGAGGTTATAGGCCCCTCGGAGATCTAGCTTAGTGAAGATGCGTGCTCCCTGAAGGTGGTCCAAGAGCTCAGGGATCAAGGAAGCGGATACCGGTCTCGCTTAGTGATGGCATTCAAGCCACGATAGTCTATACAGGGCCGGAGGGAGCCATCCTTCTTGGCCATGAAGAAGAAACCGGCTCCGGCAAGGCGAGCGAGAAGGGGCGAATGAAGCCCTTGGCTAGGTTCTCAGTCACATATTGGGACATGGCCACGGGAAGGCCTGGTGCCTGGCAACAAGTCAATTGGGCAATCAAAAGGCCGGTGTTGAGGGAGTATTTCAGCCATCTCTTTGGAAAAGACGTCAGCAAAGCCCTGATATGGCTCGGGCAGCAGAAGCGAGGAGCAGAGGTGCAAGGGTTTTGTTGGCCGTGGGAGGCGTAAACAATGTTCAAAACAAAAGGGACTCCATCGGACCAGCTGAAAGTTATCCCGCTGTATTAGGGGCGAGTGTTGTCGCAACCAGGGTAGTCCAAGAACCAGGGGATGCACAGCTCACTCCAGGACTAGCAGGGAGAATCTCCTCCGAATGGAACAGGCCTGTTTGGAGAGTCAAGGGGGCCGTGGAGCAGGTGATGACTCCAGGGAGCAGGGTGCCCCGGATTGAGGAAATCCGCAGAGGAGGGACCTTCTGTAGCGTGGGAGAGAGATAGCTGATTCACCAGGTCGCCACAATGAAATTCCCCTCAGCACCAGAATCGATGAAAAGCACGGATCTGGAGTTCCCCCACCGGGGTATTTCAGAGTTACTGGCAAGGTACATAGAGGAGCTGATCCTGTAGCGCCTAGGTGTAGCTCCTCGGTATAACCTAGGCACGGTCGTTTCCCCGGACGTTCCGGCAATTGGCGAGGAAGTGCCCCTTGCCTCCGCAGTAGAGGACAAAGGCCCTAGCGAGCGGCGTCTCCTTCTTTCCTCAGGGGTCAGTTGGGATCTACCCAATTGCATGGGTTCCCCACTGCTGACAGAGGCCGGAAGGACCTTAGGAGCCAGGGTTCTGGAGACAGTGGACGACTGTGGTGATGCCTTCCGATAGGAGCGGGTCTCTTTATCCCGCTGCTGAAGGCGACGATCCACCCTGCCAGCGATGTCAATCAAGTCGTTTAAGTCCTCCAGGAGGTCCCGACCTGCTAACTCATCCTTGATGCGACTAGCAAGCCCCTCAAGGAAGATTCCCCTAAGGCAGTCATCTCGCCAACCAACCTCCATGGCCAGCGTGCGAAAGACTATGGTGTAATCGGCCACCGGGCGTGTCCCATGCCTGAGGTGCAAGAGCTCCGAGGCCGCTGTGGTCTGGCGTGCAGGGTCATCAAAAGCGAGACGGAAGTTGAGGACAAATTCCTGTAGATTCTGTAGCAAGGGATCCTGACGCTCCCACATGGGTGAAGCCCAGTCGAGGGCCTTACCATCCAGTAGTGAGAATATAAACGCTACTTAACTGCGTCCGAGGGAAACTGCGCAGGCAGGAGAAGCAAAACGCACGTAGCACTGATTTATAAAGCCACGGCATGTCTTGATATCCCCGGCATACCGGGTAGGCGTGGGTAACTGAGTCACTGAGGCTGAACTGGGTGCTGGTGCCGGCAGAGGGGCTGGAGGCGGTTCCGGAGGAGAGGCCTCCGGTCGAGAGACCAGCTGTTCCCACAGTAGCAGCGAGTGTGTCGATTCAGTGCTGTTGCTGCTGGAGGCGTTGTGCCATCCCTGGAATGGCCTGCAGGCTTGGAGCCTCCGCCGAGTCCATGGCCTTGCAAACTGTTGCAGTCGGACACTGCAGGCGAGGTGGTGGACCCTTGGGCCGGCCTACCTAGAGTGATGGGGTAGGCCGGGAGGCGGAGCCACAGGCAGAAGGTGTTCACCCGGGAACCAGGAACCCCTCCAGGAGGAGCCCGTAGGGCACTGAGACCTCAGGACTTGGAGTATAGACAGAAAGTCCAGAGGCAGGGGTGGCCTTAGGCCGGGACCAGAGTGAGCAGGAACGATAGGAAGTCCAAGGTACCAGGGAGGCAGGGAACCGGCTGTACAGGACCGAGGGCCAGCTGAAGAACAGGGGCAGCGGGCAGCAGCAGAAACTGTAGCAAACCGGAGGCTGAAGCAGGCTGTAGGCTGAAGCGGAGTCTGTGGCAAACCGGAGCTGAAAGCAGGCTGTAGGCTGAAGCGGAGTCTGTGGTAAACCGGAGCTGAAGCAGGCTTTAGGCGGAAAGCGGAGTCTGTAGCAAACCGGAGGCTGAAGCAGGCTGTAAGCTGAAGCGGAGTCTGTAGGCAAACCGGAGCTGAAGCAAGGCTGTAAGCTGAAGCGGAGTCTGTAGCAAACCGGAGCTGAAGCAGGCTGTAGCTGAAGTGGAGTCTGTAGCAAACCGGAGCTGAAGCGGAGTCTGTAGCAAACCGGAGCTGAAGCAGGCTGTAAGCTGAAGCGGAGTCTGTAGCAAACCGAGCGGAAGCAGGCTGTAGGCCTGAAGCGGAGTCGGAAGCAAACCAAGGTCAGAGGCAGGCAGCAGGCTGAAGCGGAGTCGGAAGCAAACCAGAGTCAGAAGCAGGAAACATGGAGATCACCAGGAACACAATAAGAACAACTATGGCAGTTGTGAAACCTCGTTGCAAGGCAATGAGAGAGAGTTTGAGCGCCGGTTATATCGAGACTTGGGCGTGACTCAGCAGCAACGGGCGGGGCCAGGCTTCCGGGCGGTGAGCGCTCAAGACGGGCGCCTCGCGCACAGCGCGAGACGGAGGAGAAGCAGGCACATAATGGCGGCCGCCATGTGTAGTGAGAGAAGCCCCCGGGGTCCAGAGCGGGCAGAACGCGGCGATTCCTGAAGCGGAGGTAGGCATGGTTGAGCCCTGAGCGGGGGGAAGCGGTGGAGACCGCAACACCTAAATCTAGTGCGAGAGGGTAAGAAGGACTTAGACTGTTTCAGGTGGTCTTCCGGCAACTTATAAACCTTATTTTCTCCCAGGGATTTGATATGTTGCTCTAGGTCCTCACCAAAAAGCTAGTGGCCCTTGATGGGAAGGGTTCCCCACTGCGCTTTGGAAGAGGAGGTGCCTGGCCAAGACCACGAAGACCATTGCCTTGGCTTGCACTCGCAGAAGATCATACAGGGCATCTTCCCCATACGAAATCGCTCCCTCCAAGCGATCCGCCTGCTCCACCTCTGCAGACGGGAGGTCTTGGGTACTGAGTAATTGTTGAACCCACCTGAGGCTTGCCCGCTGCATGAGACTGCTGCAGGTTGTTGCCCGAACTCCCCAAGGACAGGACCTCAAATATGCGTTTGAGGTAAAATTCCAACTTGCGATCCTGGATGTCCTTTAGATCTGTAGCCCCAACCTTCGGGATGGAGATGTGTTTGGTAACCACCGTGACAGAGGAGTCTATCTTGGGCATCTTATGTAGATTCAAGCAGTCCTCAGGAAGGGAATAGAACTTGTCCATAGCCCTCCCCACTCGGAGTCCCGCCTCAGGGGACTCCCATTCCCTAAGGAGCATCAGCTTATGCATAGGGTGAAAAGGAAAAGTACATGGAAGAGGCCTAAATCCCGCCAGGACCGGGTCCATGTTGGCAGGCATTGCGGCTGTAACCATATCCGCTGGAGGCAACTCAATTCCCAGTTCCTGCAAAATGAAGGGAATGAGCAGTTCTCGTTCCTCCTTTTGAAATAAGTGTAGCACTCCCCCTCGGGGGGGGGGGGGGGGTAGGAAGCAGCGGGTCAACATCCAGATCTGGAATAGGGACTGGCGGCGGCTGTGGTGGATCCGGAGGCGGCAGAACTCCCGGGACCACCCTAACTCTAACCAAGTCCTGGCCCTCTGGCACCTTTGGAGGTTGCAGAGGAGAAATTTGCAGGTTTTTTGGTGGAAGGGGTCCAGGGATGGATCTTCCTCCTGCTGTAAGCTGGCTAAATAGGACTTGTGCATAAGAAGCACAAACTCCATGGAGAAACAAGACTTAGACTTCCTGGGGGGGGGGGAGGTCAGGCACCCCCTCTGGGGCATGAGGGGGTCTCAAATCCGGAGGAGAAACTAAAAAATTGGGCTCACCTTCCTCCTGCACATCCAATTCTGCATTTGAGCCTGCTTCCAATATGGCCGCCGTTCCCGCGGTTTTACGGACCAGGAATGGCCTGGCCACGCAGCGGGGAACTCTCCCCCGGGTCGCTGTGGGTGAGGGGACCGATGAGGGACCCTCCCCACCCGGTAGGCACCCTGAACAGAGGCCTCTGTGTGAAAAACGTGTGGCAGACTCTCCAATGCTTTACAGGTGCTGGAACGGGGCATCAGCGCTGAAGAAAAAAAATCGCTAAAAAAGTAAAAACAGCTGAGCTGTGCAGGGCTGAAGTCGGTCAGCGGAAGCAGCAACTGAACTCTGCATACTGCCGGAGCTGTCCACAGTTCTTAAAATGTAACAAATACAAGTAATAAATTAAATATAGCCCTGCTTGTACCCTTTTTTTTTTTTTAATATCTCAGCTAAGCCAGGGGAAAAACACTCCCTGAGAGGGTACTATTTTACAGTGGACAGCTAGATAATGGGGGTGGGACTGGACCACCAGTATCACTCTGGATGGTCACCGGGAAAAAGGGGCCTAGGATGGGCAAGCCCTCTCCCTCCCCCTAGGCTCCCAGCAGAGCAAAGAGACCGAACTGTCTCTGTGAGGAAAAAAAGGGAGAAAACTTTCAAAGTCCTCTTTTTTTTTTTTTTAAACAAGAATTTAATAATTGCTTGATCCAGACCAAAAGTAAAGAAAATCCCCTCAGGGAAACTAAGGGAAGAAGAAGAAGGGGAACCGTAGGTTCAGCTGCCTGCACCTGCTGAAGACAGACAAATACTGAAGGGGTGTAGGGTAGGCTCTGTCCTGATATAGGATACCCTCACAGTTTTGGTCTGTCTCCACCTGCTGGACAGGAGGCTCAACCCATGGTCTGGACTGATCCGGGTACGTACAGGGAATTAAGCCTGATACTTTACTTTGAATGCATATACAGCATTGCTCTCTGCTTCAACGGCAGGGGAATATGTAGAAAATAGGATTAACATTCAGACAACAAGACATTGATCTGTGCAGTCTGGGTAAACAAGCATCGGGGTAACTTGCTTGATGCGGTGGTTACTTCCCTTAACCATTAAGCCTTATGCTCACCTTTGATGAATTCTAATATTACTCTCTGCATCAATGACATGGCAAGAAATTTGAATCAAACAGTTACCAACAAGGGCCCTGAACTTTGTGGTTGATGAAACAGATAAGGATGGGAAAATAAGTGTGGGAGCTTGCTGGGCAGACTAGATGGGCCGATTGGTCTTTTTCTGCCGTCATTTCTATGTTTCTATGAATCCTTCGCCTGTACCAAACTGTGAATTGGTAGCACTGATAGGAGGTTCTGTATGTTTACTTTTTTGACTTTCAGTGTATTTGTCCTATCAGTGCAGATGTATACAAGTTATTTTTCTTGGAAATATATTTAAAAATACAAATAAATAATAAAAGTGCTTTTTGCGTGTTATCTATGCACTAACGGTGCTTTTATTGCGTGTAATCCCATTGTTATTGTATCTTATTGTAGCTTTGTTATTGTTTTGTTATCTTAGTACACTGGCCTCTAAAGAAGTATGAAAAGCCAGAAAAGTACTTACCATGGCCTTATGTTCAAGGGGTCACAGAATTTGACAGATGAATGCTAAGTCACCCCTTTAATGGCTGTCTAAAGAAGTTCACCTTTCAGGTGAAAGCTAGGGGTGGCAGAGGGAGATAGCAAATGTTGCTTACCTGATGTAACAGGTGTTCTCACAGGACAGCAGGATGTTAGTCCTCACAAATGGGTGACATCGAGGATGGAGCCCACCACGGAAAACTTCTGTCAAAGTTTAAACAGAACTTTGACTGGCCCCTACTGGGCATGCCCAGCAAGGCACCGACCCTGCAGCCAGCAGGGGTCTCCCTCCAGTCTGATTTTCAAAGCTACAGGCAGTGCCTAAAAAGTAAAAACAAAACGAACCCAACACCGCGGGGTGGCGGGCGGGTTTCGTGAGGACTAACATCCTGCTGTCCTGTGAGAACACCTGTTACATCAGGTAAGCAACATTTGCTTTCTCACAGGACAAGCAGGATGGTTGTCCTCACAAATGGGTGAGTACCGAGCTGAGGATGTCCCGACTTGCACCAAATGCACCCAACGACGTGCAAGAGGCACAACAACTGGGGTGGAATTTGGTAAGGGCATCCACACCCTACCGGGAAGGTGGAAGGGTGTTGGTACATCATGTTGGAAAAGGTTACGCAAGACAGAGTGGCCGAAGATGGAGTCCTGTCTTCCAGCTTTGTCCAAACAATAGTGGGCTGCAAAAGTATGGAGAGAACTCCAGGTTGCAGCTTTGCAGATGTCAGGAAGCGGCACCGATCGAAGGTGTGCCACCGAAGTCGCCATGGCCCTCACAGAGTGTGCTTTTACACGGTCTTGAAAAGGAATGCCAGCTTGCTGATAGCAAAAAGAAATGCAGTCCGCCAACCAGGAGGAAAGAGCCTGCTTACCCACAGGTTGTCCTAACTTGTTAGGATGGAAAGAGACGAATAATTGAGTGCTCTTCCTGTGAGAAACTGTACGGTCTAGATAAAAAGCTAGAGCCCGTTTACAGTCTAGGGTATGCAGAGTCTGTTCCCCGGAGTTGGAGTGGGGCCTGGGAAAAAAGATAGGTAGTATGATGGATTGATTAATATGAAACTCAGAAACTACCTTAGGTAAAAATTTAGGGTGAGTGCGGAGTACCGCCCGGTCCTGCAGGAGTTTAGTGTAAGGCGGATAGGTGACTAAGGCCTGTAACTCACTAACCCTGCGAGCTGAAGTGACAGCTAAAAGGAATAATACCTTCCATGTGAGATACTTTAATTCACAGGAGTGTAGAGGTTCGAAAGGTGGTTTCATTAGCCGACCAAGAACCAGATTAAGGTCCCAAGATGGGGCCGGAGGACGTAAGGGTGGCTTCAGATGGAGCAAGCCTTTAAGAAAGCGTGTTACCAGGGGTTGTACTGAAATAGGGACACCCTGTATGCCTTTATGGAAAGCGGCTACTGCACTGACATGCATCCTAATGGAAGAGGTTTTAAGACCCGATTCCGATAGATGCCATAAATAGTCCAAGAACTTAGAGATTGGACAGGAAAGGGGATCAAGGGACTGGGAAGTGCACCAAGATGTGTACCTTTTCCATTTATACGAATAGGATCTTCTGGTGGAGGGCTTTCGTGAAGCTATCAGGACACGAGAAACCGAATCCGAAAGGTTAAAAGGCTGAAGGACTAACCTTTCAACATCCATGCCGTCAGGGACAAGGCTTGGAGGTTGGGATGGAGGAGGCATCCATCGTTCTGAGTGAGCAGATGCGGATCCGTTCCCAGAGGGATGTGCCTGCGGATGGAGAGATCCTGAAGAATGGGAAACCACACCTGGCGTGGCCAGTGGGGTGCTATCAGGATCATGGTTCCTCCGTCCTGGCGAAGCTTCACGAGAGTCCTTGACAGAAGAGGAAGTGGAGGGAATGCATAGAGCAGACCTGATGTCCACTTGAGGGAGAAGGCATCCCTCGGCCGAGAGTGGTGGCTCCGAATGAGAGAGCAGTAATTGTCTACTTTGTGGTTCTGAGGGGACGCAAAGAGATCTATGTGGGGAGAACCCCACTTGTGAAATAGAGAGGTCGCTACCAGAGGATCGAGTGACCACTCGTGTGGTTGGAAGACCCGGCTCAGCTGATCTGCCAATACATTGTCTACTCCCGGCAGGTAAGTGGCCCTGAGGTACATGGAGTGGGAGAGGGCTTCTGCCCAAATCTGCGCAGCTTCCTGACACAGAAGGAAAGAGCCTGTGCCTCCCTGCTTGTTTATGTACCACATGGCCACTTGGTTGTCTGTCTGGATTAAGATTATCTGATTCGAAAGACGATCTTTGAACGTTCTGAGCGCGTAACGGATTGCTCGAAGTTCCAAAAAATTTATCTGGTGTTCGGCTTCCTCTGGTGACCATAACCCTTGGGTTTGGAAATCGTCCACATGAGCCCCCCAACCGATGTGGGAAGCGTTGGTGGTCAGGATTACTTGTGGATCTGGTAGGAGAAAAGGTAAGCCCTGAAGGAGATTGATTTGAGTCGTCCACCAGGTTAAAGACAGGCGAAGCGCTTGTGTAACTGCGACTATGGAGGACAGGCGCTGAGAAGCTTGAATCCATTGGTGTCGCAGAGTCCATTGTGTTACTCTCATGGCTAGTCGGGTCATGGGAGTGACTTGAACTGAGGATGCCATGTGTCCTAGGAGAATGAGGAATTGGCGAGCCGTGGCCGTGTCCTGAGACTGGAGCTGGCGAGCTAGGGACATGAGAGTTTGGACCCGCTGCAGCGGAAGGTAAGCCTTTGCCTGTAAAGTGTCCAAGTCTGCCCCAATGAAAGATAAGGTTTGAGATGGGACTAAGCAAGATTTCTCGTAATTGACAAGAAACCCTAAGGAAAGGAGTGTGTTGATTGTCAATTTTAGGGAGGAGTGGGCAATCTGAGGGGTGGAGGCCCTGATTAGCCAATCGTCCAGATAGGGGTAGACGTGGACACCTTCCTTCCTGAGGAATGCTGCTACCACTACGAGGCATTTGGTGAAGACTCGTGGAGCAGATGCCAGACCGAAAGGTAGTACTCGGTATTGATAATGGTCGCGGCCTACCAGAAACCGCAGATACTTGCGATGGGATTGTGTTATCGCAATGTGGGTATAAGCATCCTTTAGGTCGAGGGAGCACAGCCAATCCCCCCTTTGCAGCAGAGGGAGTAGCGCACCCAGGGTTACCATCTTGAACTTTTCTTTTTGAAGGTACTTGTTGAGGGCCCGAAGGTCCAAAATGGGACGTAGGCCCCCTGACTTTTTTGGAATTAGGAAGTACCTGGAGTAGAATCCCTTGCCTCGTTGAGAGGGAGGGACGGGTTCTATAGCATTTGATTGCAAAAGAAGGGATACTTCCTGTTGTAATTGAGTCAAGTGGCTGGATAGACTCCATGCTTGAAGAGGCGGGGAGTCTGCCGGAAGAGTTATGAAGTTGAGGTGGTAACCCTGTGTGATAATTGCCAGCACCCACTGATCTGAGGTAATCTGTATCCAATGCTGTAAAAAGTGGCACAGACGACCCCCCACAGGGATGTCGGGAAGTGGGATGTGGCATGTGCTCCGTACCGGGAAGTCAAAGGCCTGCCGCAGGCCCAGGAGGTGGGGCCACAGCAGGTCTTTGTTTTCGAGGTTGGCGTGGCTGAGGTCTAGTGGAGGATCGAGCCGGACGAGGCCTAGCCGACGGAGGATAATAACGACGTGGCCGAAAGAAAGACTTTTTAGAGTCCTTCTTAGGTGGTGGTTTGGAGGATACCTCAGATGGAACAGACGAAAGTTGCTTCAACGTCTCGTGGTGATCCTTCAATTCTGCCACAATTTGTTGAATCTGTTCTCCAAACAGATTGTCCCCTAAGCAGGGTAAATCGGCTAGACGATCCTGGACCTCTGGGCGAAGGTTAGATGACTTTAACCAAGCCCAACGTCTGGCTGAGATGGCAGTAGCTGAGACTTTTGTGGAAGCATCGAAGATATCGTAGGCCGTTCTGATCTCGTGCTTCCCAGCCTCAAATCCTTTGTGAAGAAGGGCTTGAAGCTGTGGCTGGTATTGGTCCGGTAACGTGTCAGCGTAGTCCTGCATCTGTTTAAGGATGGCTCTGTTGTATTGAGTCATGTAAAGTTGGTATGAAGCTATGCGAGATATCAACATGGCCCCATGATACACTTTCCTTCCCACACTATCTAGGAATTTGTTGTCCTTGATAGGGGGAGTGGAAGAGTGTGGTTTTAGGCGCTTGGCCTTCTTTTGTGCAGACTCAACTACAACAGAGCGATGATCCAGTTGAGGCTTCTGAAATCCTGGTGCTGACTGAACAAGGTATGTGGAGTCAGCTTTCTTATTAACTGGTGACACAGATGAAGGAGATTCCCAGTTTTTCTTTAAAAGATCCAGAAATACCTGGTGAATGGGGATGGAAGCGATGATTTTTGGGGCATCCAGAAATTGGAGCAGTTCCATCATTTGGTGCCTGTCATCGGTCTCAGATTGCAACTGAAAAGGTACAATTTCTGACATCTCCTTTACAAAATTAATAAAGGAGAGATCTTCAGGAGGAGATCGTTTTCTACTCTCTGTAGGAGATGGTGGGGATGGCAAATCTGTATCAGAAGATGTATCATCACCCCAGGTATCATAAGGATTATGTGGGGCTTGCAGACCTGAAGGACCTGGTTGAGGATCCAAAGGCATCGATGGAAATCTGGATGGAATCGGTGCTGCAAGCGGAACTGTAAACGGCATCGAGGGCTTCGGGGCTGCCGATGGAATCGGTGCCGGTCTTGGAATCGATGGAGCCGAGGGATAAATCGGTGGAGAGGTATGCGAAGGCACCGATGGGACTACTCCGGACGGGGGAATCCGAAACGGTGTTTCTCCTGCCGATGAGAATCCTGCCGGAGACGATGGTGTAGTCGGTGCTACTGGAATCACCGATGGAAGGGCCCGCATGAGTGCCTCCATACGATTCAGTAGCGGTGCCAGCGCTTCCACTAGAGGCTCGGTGGTCGGTTCCCTCCTCGGTGGCGGAGTCGGTGCCGAGGTCGGTGCCTGAGGCGGTGCCAGAATCGGTGCCGGAGACGGTGCCGGTGGAGGCTGGAACCTTTGCATCGCTTTCTCGATGGCCTCCTGGACCAGCCGGTCCAGTTCTGCCCGGAGACCAGGGGTAACGATACCCGGCTCGACGGGAGAGGGAGGCTGAGGCAGAGCCGGAGGGACCACCGTAACCGGTGGGATCACGGCTCCCACACCCCGAGAGGGTGAGGGTTTCCTCGATGCCTGCGAACGAGACGTGGACAGTGCCAGGTCTGACCGAGGCTTTTTTGTCGATGGCTCGGCCTGTTCAGAGGTCGATGGCTGTGGATCCTCGACGGGCCGAGACTTGTGCCGCCGATGGCGATGCTTGTCCTTCCGATCTCCTCGCCCATCCGGGGAGGGGACAGGAGTCGACGGCCGAGAAGTCATCGGTGGTGGACGGTCACCGGAGGGTTGACGGTGGTGGTGCAACTTCGACGGTGCCGGTTCCGATGACGTCGATGCTATCGATGGTGTTGGGGTGGGTGCATGGAAGAGGAGCCCCATCTTCTCCATCCTGGCTTTATGACCCTTAGGTGTCATTAGGGCACATTTAGTGCAAGTCAGGACATCATGCTCACTTCCCAAACACAGAACACAGACCCTATGGGGGTCTGTGATGGACATAGTCCGGGTGCAATCCGGACAACGACGGAACCCCGTCGCCATGGCCTAGGGCCAAATTTAGCCGCGGGATCGGTAAGTGCCAACAGGCCTCAAGGGCCAAAATCGACGGCAGTCGATGAAAATTGGCAAAAAACTTACCGGATTCCGCGAAGGTGACAAAAATTTGTCGAAGGGAGACCCCTGAGGGGCAAATTTTCTTCGGAAAGAAAAAACCGAATTCCTGTCAGGAACGTGGTAAGAGAGCTCCTTTCACCGCGTGGCAGCTGCTGCGCGGAAAAAAGAAGACTGGAGGGAGACCCCTGCTGGCTGCAGGGTCGGTGCCTTGCTGGGCATGCCCAGTAGGGGCCAGTCAAAGTTCTGTTTAAACTTTGACAGAAGTTTTCCGTGTGAGGACAACCATCCTGCTTGTCCTGTGAGAAAATTTAGTTTTTGCTTTTGTAGACCCAGCTGTTGTCTCCTGCTCCTTTGGGTTTCTAGCTCAATCAGAACCAGGGCTGCCCTCCCAATTTAATTTAGTCCAGCCATTGAATTGACAGTCCTCCACCAGAGGCCAAGCACCAAAGCTCCATCTGGAGCCTTGCAATCAGGGGCTCTAAATATGGCTACTAGGTACCTCCTCTGTTCAATGACTAAGACTTCTTTCCTGTCAGGAGCTGGGAACGCTGGTTCCGTGGCATCCCCTAGCCAGCCTGCGGAACAGAAGACCTGATCAGGGAATCAAATCCAGCGCTGCCACCTAGTCACTGCGATGGCTCCAGGCTAAGTAGTTTTAACATATTTTCTTAGTGCTTACCTTTCTGTGGCAGAGTGAAGTACATCATTTCAGTTGTAGTAGGGATATTAATGTATGAGATATCACGCATAGGTCCACTATCACTACTTCCACCAAGTCCACCTGGTGCACAATTTGGGGGGGAAAACCCTTTTTTACAGTGGCAGTTGTTTTTATTGTTGCACACCTGAAAAATATAAGAAAGCTCATCGACAGAAGCAGATGTTCAGCCACACAGAAAATAGTTTATCCATAAATGCATTCATTAAGACTCACACAGACTAGCTCAGAAAACTGGCCTTCAATAAAAGGACCAGTAATTACACCTTCCATGGATAGGAGGACTAACTTGCTAAAGCAGTTTTTTTTTATCTATTTCATTTCATAATGTGAATGGAACAGTATGTTGTGGCAGGACATTAGTCACCTGTTTTGTGAAATCTTTAGCTCTAATTCAAGGATTAGCAAATGTTGCTTACCTGTAACAGGTGTTCTCACAGGACAGCAGGATGTTAGTCCTCATATATGGGTGACATCACAGGATGGAGCCCTGTACAGAAAACTTTTCTGTCAAAGTTTCTATAAAGCTTTGACTGACACTGGCACACTGAGTGCACTGAGCATGCTCAGCCTGCAATCATCCCTGTGAACTACAGGTGTCTCCCTCAGTCTCGTCTTATAGCTAAAAGCGCAAGCGAAACTAAAATAAAAGTAAAAACGTATACAGACCCAACTCCGCGGGGTGGCAGGTGGGTTTCGTGAAGACTAACATCCTGCTGTCCTGTGAGAACACCTGTTACAGGTAAGCAACACTTGCTTTCTCACAGGACAAGCAGGATGGTAGTCCTCACAATTGGGTGAGTACCGAGCTGAGGATGCCTGAGAGTGCACCAAATGCACCCAAGACGCGCAAAAGGCGCAATGACGGGGGTGTAATTTGGAATGGAGGGCATCCTGAAACCCTTAACGGATTGGTGGAAGGATGTTGGGTAGTTAAAACGAAAAGAATAGGAGTAGACGGACTGGCCAAACATGGAGCATGCCGGCTAGTCGTATCTAAGCAATAATGGTTGCGAAGGTATGGAGAGAGCTACAGGTTGCAGCCTGATAAATATGTTTCCCTGTACGTACCCGGATCAGTCCAGACCGTAGGTTGAGCCTCCTGTCCAGCAGATGGAGACAGACCAAAACTGAAAGGGTATCCTATATCAGGACAGAGCCTACCCTGCAACCCTTCAGTATTTGTCTGTCTCCAGCAGATGGATCAGCTCACCTTGCGGTCTCCTGATTTGGGCTAGTTAGCCTTCTTTTTCCTTCTCTTCTTGGTGGATCAAGCAAGTACTTATTCCTTCGGGATTTTATTAGGATTTTTCCAATTAAAAAAAAATAAAATTCTTAGCTTTGAAGTTAATTGATTTCAGTGCTGTGCGAGGAGACGGTCCCGTTCTCCTGGCTCTTGCCGGACTTAGGGGGGCTTCGCTCCTGTGCTGGCATAGCCTAAGTCCGTGATTGCTTCCTGGTGTGGGGACCGAGGCTGGTGGTCCAGTCATTCGTCTCCCCCTCTCTGGCTGCTTAAGGAGCTTAGTGCTCCATTGCTTTTTGCTTAGTTTGGCTTTATTGAAATAATAATAATAATAATGTAACCGTCTCTTTTTAGTCAGTAAGGAGGTCCAGACAACTGATCCGTAAAGATAGACTTTTATTGCCAGCAAGATGCAGCTAAGACAAAGGCTCAGTACAACTGCATGCCCCTCCCCTCCAGGAGCAGACTCTTATGCACTTTACAGTTCTTATCTTTTACACATGCGTTCTAAGCATTGCTGAGCAAGCATATTCCGGCTGAAGGGGCTACTGACCCCCTCCCTAGACACCCTGGAACTTTCGTGAAACTTCTCCCATGTTCTGCAGGAGAGGCTGCTGGGACTTGCAGTCTGGAAAGGAATTCGCGAGTCTGCAGTAATACAGCCCATCACATAATACATCCATTGTTCTAATCTAGGTTACAGCAGTGAAAGCTTATCAGAGAATAAGATCAGCGAAAGCCAAAAAATGAAAATGGTGCAATGTGCTGACAGAGAGTTTCTCAATGTCCTAATTACAGCTGTATTGCAGACTGTAAGTAAACCCGTCATGAAGCAGGGAATTCTGGTACATGAAGTCCTTTGTCAGGTTGAAGCGTTCAGACCCCTTCAATAATAAACTTTAATCTTTTTTTCTCTAGGGATCGAACCGGCAGCGAGACACAGAGGAGCGTGCAGGCTTCACTCCCCTGCCTCCGCTCCTGCCGGCTGAGCTGTCAATCATTCTATTTTTAGATTTTTTTCTTCAGCTCGTGGCTCCTCTTCGCTGAGGATGCTGCGACCAGCCGCCTGCCTAGCATGTGGGGAGACCTCGTCACACTTATCGCACGAGGGGCTCTGCTCAGCCTGCCTGCTGGGTGAGGAAGGCCCCTCCTCGGCAGGACAAGCAAATTTAGCCCGCGCATGGCCAGGCCATTCCCAGGTCAGCAAACCACGGGAATGGCAGCCATTTTGGGGATTTCGGCAGCTCCCGATTCGGAGTTGCCTGGGGCTGGGGAGCAAGAATTTCAGGATTTCCCCCCAATTTGAGCCAAGAGGTCCCCCAGGATGAGGTCCCTGACCCTCCCCCGCCCCCCCCCCCCCCCCCAGGAAATCCAAGGCTCGTTTTTCCTCTGATTTTGTCCTCCTCCTGCATAAATCATATCTGGCTAGCTTGCAGGAGGAGGAGGAGGAGGACCCTTCCCCAGGACCCCTCCCGAAAAAAATTCTGCGCACCGCTACCCGTTTTTGCCTGTCACGGAACCCCAGGGGTCTGTTAGGGTACGGGTGGTCCCGGGGGTGGCCCCTATCCCTGACCCCCTGGGGGCCCCAGTTACCCCGGATCCGGATCCCACGTCAGATTTAGCGAGCGCTTTCCCACCCCTGGAGGGGGATGATCCTAGGATTCTCCACATGTTTCAGAGAGAGGAGTTAGAGCCCCTCATCCCCTTTGTCCTTCAGGAACTGGGGCTGGAGGGGCCCCCTGCGAATACCCTTACGGCCTCCTTGCCCAAGATATGGACCCGGTCCTGGTGGGACTCAGGGCTCCGGCAAGCGCTTTTCCCTTTCATCCTATGCATAAGTTGCTGCTCCTGCGGAAATGGGAGGCTCCCGAAGTGGGACTCCGGGTAGGGCGGGCTATGGATAAGCTCTAATCCCTTCCGGAGGAATGCTTGGACATGCTGAAGATCCCCACCGTGGACTCCTCAGTTTCAGCGGTCACCAAGCACACCACTGTCCCTGTGGTAGGCTCGATGGCTCTGAAGGACGGACAGGATCGTAAGCTCGAGGTCCATCTGAAGCGTATCTTTGAAGTCCTTGCCCTGGGGGTCCGAGCGACTATCTGCAGTAGTCTCATGCAGCGGGCAGGTGTTAGGTGGGTTCAACAATTACTCGGCACCAGGACCTCCTGTCTGCACAGATAGAGCAGGCTGAACGTCTGGAAGGCGTCATAGCATATGGGGCTGATGCGCTCTACGACCTCCTCCGCGTCCAGGTGAAGGCGATGGTCTCGGCGGTCTCCACTTGGCGGCTCCTCTGGCTGTGCAATTGGTCGGCCAACCCGTCCTCCAAGGCACGGCTGGGCTCGTTGCCCTTCAAAGGTAAATTGCTTTTTGAAGAGGACCTTGAGCAGCTTATTAATTCCTTGGGGAAAACAAGGTTCATAAGGTACCGGAGGACGGTCTGAAACAATCTCGATCCTTTATGCCCTCCCGTCCTCACTTCCAGGGACAGAGGAGATATACACCCCGCGGACGAGGTGGCTCCTCTAGGGGTTATTCTTCCTGGTTTCAATCTTGGTCTCAGCCCTTTCGTGGGCGGTGCTCCTTCCGCGAAGGACAGTCTCAGCGCGCCACCCCAAAGCCTGCCACACAATGAAGTTCGGTTGACCCATTCCTTGGTCCCTTTTCTGGGCGGTCGTCTCTCCCTGCTCTTCGAGGAATGGGTCAAGATTACGTTGGACCAGTGGGTACTCGACATTGTCCGAGATGATTACGCCTTAGAATTTGTTCACGATCTACCGGACCTCTTCGTATTCTCCCCATGCGGTTATCTCAAGTGGGAGGCGGTGGAGCAAACCCTCACCAGGCTACTGAGTTTGGGTGCAGTTATCCCGGTTCCGAAGGAGGAGCTTGGCGCAGGCCAGTATTCTATTTACTTCGTGGTTCCCAAGAAAGACGGGGCTTTTTGGCTGATCTTAGACCTCAAGAGGGTCAACCGGGCCCTCAAGATCCCACATTTTCACATGGAAACCTTGAAAGCGGTCATTGCGGCGGTTCACCCTGGAGAGTTCCTCGCCTTTCTCGATTTGACAGAGGCATACTTCCATATTCCGATTCACCGCGATTACCAGAAGTACCTTCGCAAGCTTCAGCCTTCCCAAGTTCCTGGGAGTTCCTGGGAGTTCCTGGGAGTTCCTGGGAGCCCATTTCGATACCCGGATAGGCAAGGTGTTCCTAACTCATGTGCGGGCTCTCAAGTTGATCGACCAGGTTCGGAATCTGCTCTCGCTGCCTCTTCCAACGGCCTGGACTCCCTTCAGGTCTTGGGTTTGATAGCTTCCAACATCGACCTCGTTCCCTGGGCTTTTGCTCATATGCGACCGTTACAGAGAGATTTGCTATCCCGTTGGCAGCCGGTGTCGGAACAGTTTCACATAGTCCTCCCTCTTTCGGCTTCTACCGTCGCCGCCTTGCTGTGGTGGCTTTCGCTCCCTCATCTTCTCTGGGGAATGCCTCTCCAATCTCCACAGTGGACAATAGTAACCACGGACGCCAGTCTCTCAGGCTGGGGTGCAGTCTGCCAGTCCCAGTCTACGCAGGGGATCTGGTCACCAGTTCAGGCTCGTTGGCACATCAATCGGTTGGAGCCCAGGCAGTGCGGCTGGCTCTGAAGGAGTTTCTGCCCCTGATACGTGGCAAAGCGGTGAGGGTCCTTTCTGACAACTCCACCACCGTGGCTTACATCAACCGTCAGGGAGGCACTCGCAGTCGCCTGGTGGCCCTAGAAGCCGGCCGTCTCTTCAACTGGGCAGAACGACACCTGGATTGCCTGGCGGCTTCCCACATAGCAGGCAAGGAGATGTTCAGGCCGATTTCCTCAGTCGTCAGTCTCTCGATCCGGGAGAGTGGGAACTCTCGGAAGAAGCCATGGATCTGATCATCGACAGGTGGGGTCCCCCTCACCTGGACCTCATGGCGACCTTGCACAATGCCAAGGCCAATCAGTTCTTCAGCCACTGGAGGGAGTACTGCTCGGAGGGCATGGATGCTCTGGCTCTTTCTTGGCCCGCAGACATCCTTCTGTATGTGTTCCCCCCATGGCCTCTGGTGGGAAAAGTTCTCCGAAGACTAGAACTACACCGAGGGCCAGTGGTTCTGGTAGCACCCGAATGGCCTCACAGACTGTGGTTCATGGATCTCATCAACCTGGCGACGGATGGACCTCTCTGGCTGGGCCATCTTCCTCGTCTACTTCGGCAGGGGCCCTTATTTTTCGACCAGGCCGATCACTTTTGTCTAGCAGCCTGGCTTTTGAACGGAGACACCTGAGGCATAAGGGCTATAAGGAGGATGTTATCTCCACTTTGCTGCGAGCTCGAAAGCAGTCGACTTCTCTAGCTTACGAGTGCATTTGGAAGGTCTTTGAGACCATTTGTGTGGAGTCGGGTGTCTCAGCACGCTCCACCCCGGTCTCGTTGGTTCTTTTTCTACAGAAGGATCTTTCCAAGGGCCTTTCCTTCAGTTCCTTGCGCGTGCAAGTTTCCGCTCTCGGCTCTCTCCTTAAAGGGTTGAGGGTCATCCCTTAGCGGGCCACTCGGACATGATTCGGTTCCTGAAGGGAGTCAAGCACCTGCATCCGCCCGCTCACCCTACTTGCCCATCGTGGAGTCTTAATCTTGTCCTCCGGGCTCTCTGTGTTGCCCCATTCGAGCCTCTCCGTCGAGCTACGGTAAAGGACCTCACGCTCAAGACAGTCTTTCTAGTCTTGATTTCTTCCGCTCGGCGTGTCTCCGAGATTCAAGCATTGTCCTATCGGGAACCTGTTTTGCGTGTTTCCGATTCAGGAGTTTCCCTCAAGACGGTGCCTTCCTTCTTGCCGAAGGTTGTCTCCACTTTCCACATCAACCAGTCGGTGGAGCTTCCAGCGTTCTCCCCAGAGGAGATTGCGGGTATCGCTGGAGGTGATCTTCGCAGACTTGATGTCAAAAGAGTTCTACTCCGGTATCTCCAGGTCACCAATGACTTTCGGATCTCGGATCATCTTTTTGTCCTCTGGAGTGGTCCCAATCGTGGCAAACCGGCTTCTAAGACTACTATTGCGCGGTGGTTGAAAGAGGCGATTTCCTCGGACTATCTTTGCCAAGGTCGGGCAGTTCCTGAGGGCCTAAAGGCTTATTCGTTGCGTTCTCAAGCTACTTCCTGGGCGGAGAGCCAATCGGTTTCTCCGCAAGAGATTTGCAGGGCCGCTACACGGACATCCCTGCATACTTTTGCTCGGCACTACCGTCTGGATTTGCAAGCACCGGTTTTTGGTTCCTTTGGGCGCCAAGTGCTTCGAGCGGGGCTGTCTCGGTCCCACCCGGGTTAGGGAAGCTTTGGTACATTCCACGGTCTGGACTGATCCGGGTACATACAGGAAAGGAAAAATGAGTTCTTACCTGTTAATTTTCGTTCCTGTAGTACCACGGATCAGTCCAGACGCCCTTCCCTGTTTCTTTTGCTTTACTGTCCACTCGAAGCTTGTTATTGCAGATTTCAGAACTCGATACGTCATTTTCTACTGAACTCTGGACGATTACACCAGAAGCATTGGTTGTTTGAGAACCAAGTATATGCAAGAGCGCTTAGTTATACCATGTTCTTTACCATGTTATTGAGTTGCTCATGTAAGCTTTTTTGGTTACTTGCTTGATTCTGCTCATGTTTGTTGTTTTCTGCTTTGACAATGGTTATACTGAATGTAAACCCCGCCCTCTGGGAAACAACACACACCCCAAGTCCCCGCTAGAGTAGTCGCTAAACTGGCTGTTTAATGTAAGGGGTGGTTGTTAGCTGTGGGCAACAAGGTTTACAAGAATAAAGAATTATTTCATACGAAAAAAACCACTTAGACTCAAACTGATAGTTTCATTAGAGCTAATAACTTCTTTATAAAAAAAACCTTTAGTTTGTTACATAACTTTCTGAAGATATCTCAAATACAACAGATTCAACAACATAAGTCAGAAAAATATAAATACAACAAAATTTGCTTCCTCTATCCTTTAAATTATGTATCCTTCCTTTTCATTTTCATAAATTTCTCAGTCTTTACACATAACCTCTAACATGCTTTTTGGTCCATTCTCCTTTTCCTTTCCTTTTCCTACAAATAATTTTTTTTATATTGTCTTTGGTTTAGTGAGCTCACCAATTTAAGACCGGTGGGGCCCTTTCTTTCAGGTTGCACTTCTTCTTCTTTTCAAAGAGTCCAGTTTTCTCCGCTGCAGGTTCCTCAGGCACCCACTACCTATCTAAAAAAACTAATTAAAAGAAAACTATTCTATTTTTTTTAACACTATCTAACTAATGCAAATAAATGAATAATTAATTATAATCCCTCTAACTAAACCCTTAACCAGTCTAAAAAAATGAAATAGATGAAAGGGTTCTTTATGCATCAGCATAGTATATAGATACTAACCCTCTTTGGAAAGTAAAATGAAAAGGCTTAATTATAGGCACTTAGGCAAATAAATATAGTGATTTTTTTTCTTTTTATTTGTGCCTCAGCTTTCACAATATTTCTTAAAGCTTAAGAAATACCTTTTAAAATAAATATAGAATCCTCAGACTCCTAAATGATTCCTTTACTTTTAGACAGTTACAGTAACTTAACAGAGGTCCTGCTTTCCTAGCAGCCAGGTTTAAGCTCAACCTGCTTCAGAGAGGAAATTAATTAGCCCACTGTCAGTTCAAAACCAACAAAATTCTTTTCTTTTCCTTTTCTTTTAAGAGTCCCTATCACAGAATCACAAGCTAGAGTCAAACTCCCACGGGGCTCTCTAAGTTAACTAAGACTCTCATTCATACACTCACCCCCTTACACTCTCAGACTGTCATAAAAAACTCAAAAAAATGCCTTTGAGAGAGAGGATCTTCTTATACACAACCTTCCTCTCTCAAGGCTGCCCACCCACTCACTGTTTAAGGGTCAGACTTGGAATGCTGACAGCAGCCGTCCCAAGCTCAGTGACCCTGTGACAGCCACAGCCATACAGGACCTTTATTCAGACACACCTAAACTTGCCCTTTTTATTCCCCCTTACCTCTTTTTAGAACTTTTTCTTTTTTTTATTTTAACCCTTATGGGTTACATTCGTGCCCACTAAAAAAAAAAATGTTTCTTAAACATTTTTCCCAAACAAACCATTCGTCTCCTCTCCTACCAAACATCTTCTTATTCAGATTCTTTTTTTTTTTTTTTTTAATTTCCCAACAATTTCAAATGAACACAAAATTGTATTATTCTAAAATGTAATGTTCTTCAAAATATAAAGGTTTCTTTCCCTTGTTGGATCTACTGGAACATCTAATTTCCATTGACCCAAATTTGACTTCAGGAGTCTGAGGAACCCCTAAAGAATCATAATAAACTTCATTGGTAACAATATACCACTTTGTTTTAGGGGAAATAGAGCTTTCAGTATCTTCCTTTGAACCAACTGACCTTAGAGAAGTTGGAACATCAAATTTTATATTTTCACAAGTAACATATTTAGTTTCATTCATATGTACCACCCTACTGTTTCCCATGTCATTACATATCCTTAGTAAATTTCTTTCTTTACCAAATATTTCTAATATTTGGTAGGGCTGGCTTTCCCAAATATCCTGCAACTTATGTCTGGAACGATACCCTCCCCTCCTCACCAAGACCCAGTTCCCAACTTGGAGGTTCACCTTGCTGGCTCGAGTATCATAAGTTCTCTTAATTTTGTCACCGGCTTTTTCAGATGTTATTCTAGCAATTTCTTGTATTTCTCTTAATTTCTGCTGATGCGCCATGAACCAGTCAGTCATATATTTAATTTCAATATCATTGTCCATATTATTATAATGTGCATGTAATAAGGATTCCCTCCCTAAAAACAGCATTGCAGGCGTGTACCCTGTAGCGGAATGTAGACAACTATTATAGATTTGATTTACTTCTGTCAGGTATTCTGACCAGCGTTTCTTTTTATATTCACCCAAAGTTCTCAGCAACTGGCGCATTGTGCGATTGTATCGCTCACAATGACTGTTCCCCTGGGGGTGATAGGGTGTCGTATGTGATTTTGATATGCCATACCATTTACACATTTCCCTTATAATCTCGTTCTCGAACGATCTTCCCTGATCTGAATGGAGTCGGTTTGGACATCCGTATACTCAGATCCAGTGTTTGATGAGTAGTTTCGCGGTGGTATTTGCAGTTTGATTTTTCGCAGGAACAACTATGATAAAGCGTGTAAACATGTCTGTTATAACTAGGGCATTCTCAATACCTCTAATATCTTTGTCCAAAACGGTGTAGTCTACCGCTACCACTTCCAAAGGTTCATTCACTGTAAAACATTCCATAGGTGCTACTTCCTTGGGACATGATTCTTTGGTATAAATGCAATTTCGACAAGATTCCACCCAATGTTTTACATCATTAAATAAATTTATCCAAAAATAGCGTTTCCTAATCATCTTGGAGGTTATTTCGGGTCCATAATGCCCCCCACGATCGTGATAAAGCTCTATAATTTAGTTTCTCCAAATTCTAGGAACTACTAATTGCTGTATTATTTCTCCAGTTGTGGGATTCTTGATTTTTCTAAACAAAATTGTATCCTTCATAATTAAGTTAACACGATGACCCCATAATTTCTTTTGATCCCAAGTCAATGATTTTATCTCCAATGTTTGATTTTGTTCCAGGGCATTTATGACCTTAATCAAGTCAGAATCTTGTCTTTGTTCCATAATAATTTCCAAATCAGTATAGATCTGAATTATTTGGCATACATATTGGGGCGGATTTTAAGAGCCCTGCTCGCCTAAATCCGCCCAAATCCGGGCGGATTTAGGCGAGCAGGGCCCTGCGCGCCAGTGAGCCTATTTTACATAGGCCTACCGGCGCGCGCAGAGCCCCGGGACTCGCGTAAGTCCCGGGGTTTTCGGAGGGGGGCGTGTCGGGGGTGGGACAGAGCGCAGCGCCGTTTTGGGGGCGTGTCGGGAGCATTTCGGGGGCGGGTCTGGGGGCGTGGCCGCGCCCTCTGGACCCGCCCCCAGGTCGCGTCCCGGCGCGCTAGCGGCCCGCTGGCGCACCCGACAAAGGTAAGGATGGGGTTTAGACAGGGCCGGGCGGGTGGGTTAGGTAGGGGAAGGGAGGGGAAGGTGAGGGGAGGGCAAAAGAAAGTTCCCTCCGAGGCCGCTCCGATTTCGGAGCGGCCTCGGAAGGAACGGAGGTAGGCTGCGCGGCTCGGCGCGCGCCAGCTATACAGAATCCATAGCCTTGCGCGCGCCGATCCCGGATTTTAGCGGATACGCGCGGCTCCGCGCGTATCTACTAAAATCCCGCGTACTTTTGCTTGCGCCTGATGCGCCAGCAAAAGTACGCCTATTCGCGCGGTCTGAAAATCTACCCCATTGCTTGTAAGGACTGTATGTTTGAATTTTAGTCTGCACTTTCTTTACTGGACATGATAAATGAGGATCATTATCAAAAACCCAAAAATCTTTCTCATCCTCTAGGGTTTCATTTTATTCTATGGCAGTAGGTAATCTAGATAGTATATCAGCATTTTGGTTAGCGGTACCCGGTTTATAAACAATCTCAAAATCAAATTCCGATAATTGAGCCAGCCACCTTTGCTCCACACTCTGCATTTTGGCACTTTGAATGTATTTAAGGGGGTTGTGATCTGTGCGCACTGTGAATCTTTTATAAGCCAGGTATTCTTTAAACTTCTCTGTGACAGCCCACTTGCGAGCCAATAATTCTAATTTAAAAGCGCTGTAATTTTTGTCATTACGCTCACTTCTTCTAAGGGCCCGGCTTGCATAAGCTATGACTTTCTCCATGCCTCCTTGTCCCTGGCTTAATACCGCTCCCAACCCCTTCTTGCTGGCGTCTGTAGTGAGAATAAAGGGTAAGTCAAAAATAGGAAAGGCAAATACTGGAGCACTTACTAATCGGGTTTTCAGGCTTAAAAATGCTTGTTGACATTCCTCTGTCCAGTTAAATGGAACTTCCTTATGTCCCTTTTTCGGCTTTCTGGTCAAACGGTGTAAAGGTAAAGCTATTTGTGCAAAGTTGTCAATAAATCGCCGGTAGAATCCCACGAAACCAAGGAAACTCTGAACTTCCTTTATATTGGTAGGAATTTTCCATTTTTCTGCCACTTCCATTTTTTCAGGATCAGTTGTAATGCCTTCTTCTGATACTATATATCCTAGAAATTTTATGCTACGGCACATCAGCTTACATTTAGTAGGTTTCAATTTTAAGCCACAATCATGTAACCTGGTGAAAACTTTGTCAAGTCTCTCCAAATGATCATCAAAGGAACTGGAGTATACTAGGATATCATCTAAATATAACAATAATATTTCAAATACATATTCCCCTAAGATGGCTCCATTAAGGCGCTGAAAGCTTGCCGGAGCATTGCAGAGTCCGAAAGGCATACGAGTCCACTCAAACAACCCAAACGGTGTGGTCACAGCTGTCTTCTCAATATCACGTGGACTCATCGCAAGCTGGAAATACCCGGATGTCAAATCCAGCGAGGTGAACCACACTGCTTGGCCTAGAGCGTCAAGCGACTCATCGATCCTCGGCAAGGGATAGGCATCCTTTATGGTTGCCGAATTCAGTTTTCGTTAATCCACACAGAAGCTTAGTGTCCCATCTTTCTTCTTTAGTACTACAGCTGGGGATGCCCATGGACTGCTACTTTTTTTTAGTATGCCTTGTTGTACCAAATCAAATATATGTTCTTTGAACTCTTTAAATATATGAGGTGATATCCTTCTGTAAGGGAGTTTAAATGATGCCACAGTTCCGGTGTTAATTTCATGCATAATTAAATTTGTATAACCAATGTCATTATTATTGACTGAAATACATGCCTATGTTTCAATAGTAATTGTTTTAATTTCCTTCCTTGTTCAGCTGTTAACATATCCCAATCCACCTTCACAGGTGGTAGCTCTTCTCCCTCATTCATAGCAGTTGTCCACATACCACAAGAAGTTAATGCGGTAGGAGGCAATTGCTCTCTAGAGACTTCATTTTCTGTCACTCTGGTCAATGCTGTCTCAGTACCAGCATTTCCTGACTCCATTCCTGGAACTCTTGGTACACTCTTATTTTGTTGGATAGCCAGCAGAATGTTACTAATACCGCTTAACTTATGAACCTCTGTCATATTGGACAAATCCAAAAATAATTTCTCTAAATGCTTTAAAATATTCATCCCTACAATTCCATGAATCTTTTCTCGATGCAATCCAATTTTAGTTTCTTCTTTCCAGATTATCTATTACGATAAAGACACATCGATCACGAATGTCTTGCCCGAAACATTTGACTTCTATTATTATGCTTCCCAATATGGGTAAGTCTGTCCCATTAACAGCTAGAATGGAAATGCCATCAGTTCCTCTCATTTTATGCGTCTCGCCAAAATTCTGATAATAAAAACTGGCAAATAAAGTAGAAATTTTGGATCCGGTGTCAATCAGACATTTGGTCTCCTTTCCTCCAATCAGCACTGGGAGAATTAAACATGACCCGATGGCTTTCTCCTTCATAATCTCCCAATCCCTATCATCCGAATTCTCCACTGTCTGTTTTCTTATCTGTGCAGCGGTATGAGACTCAGGGTAACTAGTAGAAGTACTAGGCCTTACATTAGATTTCCTTTTATTCTCGCTGTGGCTGACACCCACTTCTCTTCTTTCTTCCTGCTATTGATTCTCCTTTCTGTCCAGCAATTTTGGGCAATATGTCCTAGGGATGTGAATCGTTTTTTGACGATTTAAAAAAATCGTCAGATATTTTTTAAATCGTCAAAAATCGTTAGAGTCACGATACAATAGAAATTCCCCTGATTTATCGTGAAAAATCGTAAATCGGGGGAGGGGGGAGGGTGGGAAAACCAGCACACCAAAACAATCCCTAAACCCACCCCGACCCTTTAAAACAAATCCCCCACCCTCCCGAACCCCCCCAAAATGTTTTAAATTACCTGGTGGTCCAGTGGGGGGGGGGGGGGGTGTCCCGGCGCGATCTCTCACTCTCGGGCCATCGGCGCCATTTTGGCTGCCACTAATATAAATGGCGCCGATGGCCCGATAAAAAAAACAACCCACATGACCCTTTAAAATGACCCCCTTGACCCCCCCAAAACCTTTTAAATTTACCTGGTGGTCCAGTGGGGGCACGATCTCCCGCTCTCGGGCTATCGGCTGCGTTAATAAAAATGGCGCCGATGGCCCTTTGCCCTTACCATGTGACAGGGCAAAGGTAGCGCCGGCGCCATTTTGAATACTGGCAATACGGCCTGAGTGCAGGAGATCACTCCTGGACCCCCGCTGGACCCCCAGGGACTTTTGGCCAGCTTGGGGGGGCCTCCTGACCCCCACAAGACTTGCCAAAAGTCCAGCGGGGGTCCAGGAGCGACCTCCTGCACTCGGGCCGTATTGCCAGTATTCAAAATGGCGCCGGCGCTACCTTTGCCCTCACTATGTTTCCTGGGGTTTTTTACCTCTGTTTTCGGATTACATGCCTCATACTAAAAGAAAAGCTAGGCTTCATGAAAGCCTAGCTGCTGCTGAGAGTTCAATTACTTTACAGCCTACAATTGAGAGGTTTTTCGCATCAACGCCGACGGAGCCGGGAGCGAGGGCCGCAGTAATCGTGGAAGCTGAGCAAGCTGTATCGATAATGGCCGAGGAGATCTCGCTGAGCCCCGGCGCGCCTGTGACGCCGTCCCCACCCCAGCGGCTGAGAAGCGGAGGAGAAGAATTGCTGCTGGGATCCTTGGAAAGCCCCTCTGATATATCTTTACAGAGGGAGGATATCCAAGGAGGAAACCGAGGAGGGGAGGAGAAAGGCGACAGAAGGGAGAGCCTGAGGGCTCTCTCACAAGGAGCTTACCTTCCCCCGCTTCGAGATGCAACCAGCCACGCTGAATCGCCGGAGGGAGAGATTCGGGACAATGTTACTGAGGCCGCACAAAGAGGTGAACAGATTCAAGTAAGACCTTTCTTGGTTAAACCAGCTAACATTTTGATGGAAACTTTGCGGGAGGCGTTAGCCTCGATAGAAAGCGCTATTATAGGGCTTTCAAGATCTGCCTTTGAAATAAATAAAAATACCCGTCATAATGAAGAAAGAATAATTAAACAAGAAAAAATAGTCTTGGATGTGGAAGAGAAAGTGAAACAGATTGACAAGAAACAACTGAATTTAATCCAATCTGAGAATGTCCAAAATAAAAAATTGGAAAACTTAGAAAACTCCTTGCGGAGTACAAATATAAGAGTTGTGAATTTCCCCATCATACCACAGATATCACCAGTGGAATTATTTAAAAACTATTTAATTGAGAAGTTGAAGATTCCAAAGGAAGCACTCCCACTTATTACTAAAGCTTATTTTTTACCTCAGAGGAAGGCTGTAAAAGACCAAGGAAGCATGGGAGATCAGACAACTGCGATGAATCTGACAGATATATTGGAGTTATCGCAGGAAGATATAATTACTAAAAGAGGAGTGTTATTAGTGACTTTCGCCTTCATAACCGAAAAGAATAATATATTTCGAATGTATTTTAGGACTAGTGCAGAACTTTTCCATGGTCAAAAAGTATGGGTTTATCCCGACATTACTAAGGTGACTCAGGATAGACGAAGGAAATTTTTGAGTTTGAGAGCCGAGGCACTAGCAATATGTTCAAAATTTACTGTTAGATATCCATGTAAATGTCATCTTAAATACCTAGGTAATGATTATATCTTTTTTGAACCATCGCAGTTAAAAGTCTTTTTGGATGCCCACCCAAAAGCGACCGAATCAGTACATTAGGCAATTGAAGGCTAGTAATCTCAGTGCTTCCATTTTCTTTATTTCCTATTATCGCTCCTTGTAATAATGGCCGATATCCCCCCATGCATTCCTTTTTTTTTTTGTTAGGTTGGTAATGTGGGTTTTTTGCAAATAACCCCCAAGGGATTATGCTGAAAATGTGATTTCCGGTTTACTTTGTGTATATGTACCACCTATAATTGCCTTTCCATGTAATATTATGTATAATATTTTGAAATGCAGAAAAATAAAATTTAAAAAAAAAAAAAAGAATTTTTTTAATATTGTCTTTGGTTTAGTGAGCTCACCAATTGAAGACTGGTGGGGCCCTTTCTTTCAGGTTGCACTTCTTCTTTTCAGAGAGTCCAGTTTTCTCCGCTGCAGGTTCCTCAGGCACCTACCACCTATCTAAAAAAACGAATTAAAAGAAACTATCTATTCTATTTTTTTTACACTATCTAACTAATGCAAATAAATGAATAATTAATTATAATCCCTCTAACTAAACCCTTAACCAGTCTAAAAAATATATATATTCAAATAGATGAAAGGGTTCTTTATGCATCAGCATAGTATACAGATACTAACCCTCTTTAGAAAGTAAAAATGAAAAGGCTTAATTATAGGCACTTAGGCAAATAAATATAGTGATTTTTTTTCTTTTTATTTGTGCCTCAGCTTTCACAATATTTCTTAAAGTTTAAGAAATACCTTTTAAAATAAATATAGAATCCTCAGACTCCTAAATGATTCCTTTACTTTCAGATACAGTAACTTAACAGAGGTCCTGCTTTCCTAGCAGCCAGGTTTAAGCTCAACCTGCTTCAGAGAGGAAATTAATTAGCCCACTGTCAGTTCAAAACCAACAAACTTCTGCAAAATTCTTTTCTTTTCCTTTTCTTTTAAGAGTCCCTATCACAATCACAAGCTAGAGCCAAACTCCCACGGGGCTCTCTAAGTTAACTAAGACTCTCATTCATACACTCACCCCCTTACACTCTCAGACTGTCATAAAAAAACTCAAAAAAATGCCTTTGAGAGAGAGGATCTTCTTATACACAACCTTCCTCTCTCAAGGCTACCCACCCACTCACTGTTTAACGGTCACACTTGGAATGCTGACAGCAGCCGTCCCAAGCTCAGTGACCCTGTGACAGCCACAGCCATACAGAACCTTCATTCAGACACACCTAAACTTGCCCTTTTTATTCCCCCTTACTTCTTTTTAGAACTTTTTCTTTTTTTTATTTTAACCCTTATGGGTTATATGAAGGGCTGCAGAGTAGGCTCTGTCCTGATATAGGATACCTTTCAGTTTTGGTCTGTCTCCATCTGCTGGACAGGAGGCTCAACCCATGGTCTGGACTGATCCGTGGTACTACAGGAACGAAAATTAACAGGTAAGAACTAATTTTCCTACAAACAGCAGCAGCCGAAGGGAAGCTATTGAGGTTGGGATGGACGAAACAGAGTGTAGTTACACACAGAGCTGGATTTTAAAAGCCCAGCGCGCGTAAATCCGGCTGGATTTACGCGCGCAGGGCACTCGCGCGCCTATTTTGCATAGGCCGCCGGCACGCGCATAGCCCCGGGACGTGCGTAAGTCCCGGGGCTTCGTAAAAGGGGCGGGAGGGGGCGTGTCTGGGGCGTGTCCGGGGGTCAGGGGGTGGTTTGGGGCGGGACCAGGGGTGTGACGCTGGCCCGGGGCGTGGTCGAGGCCTCCGGACCAGCCCCCGGGTCGGGTGATGGCGCGCTAGCAACCCGCTGGCGCGCGCAGATTTACGCCTGCTTTCGGCAGGCGTAAATCTGCCAACAAAGGTGGGGGGGGGGTTTAGATAGGGCCGGGGGGTGGGTTAGGTAGGGGAAGGGAGTGGAAGGTGAGGGGAGGCGGAAGGAAAGTTCCCTCCGAGGCCGCTCCGATTTCAGAGCGGCCTCGAAGGGAACAGACAGTGCGCGCCGGGCTCGGCGCGTGCAGGTTGCACAAATGTGCATCCCCTTGCGTGCGCCGACCCCGGATCTTATAAAATCCAGCATCTTATAAAATCCAGCATACTTTTGTTCGCGCCTGGTGCACGAACAAAAGTACGCGCGCGCCTATATTTATAAAATCTACCCCACAGTGTTGTAGTGAACTGCCTGCTTGTTGGTAGGAAAAAAGATACAGACCAATAGCTAGAGGAATAGGTCTGTTTGCCCATTGGAACTCGCAGCTTGACTCTTGCCACAGAAGGAAAGAGTTAGGTGGAATTCCTATGGAGTGTAGTGCGATCTAGATAGAATGCAAGTGCATTATTACTGTCCAAGGAGTGGAAAAACCCTCTTGCTTTGGTGAGAGAGAGGTGTTGGGAAAATGGGCAGAGTACATTCTGAGTAAGGTGAGATGCAATGTCTACCTTAAAACCATTTGGTCATGGAGGAACGCAGGGTCAGATGAGTATGTAACAAGGTGTGTAACTCATTGACCTTGTTGGCAGAAATGATATTTATGAGGGAAAGAATTTCCCATGCCAAACTGTGAAATGAGAGGAATGGAAAGGCTCGAACGGAGAACGTATCAGACTTATAAGCATGAAATAAAGGTTCCATTCCGTGACTAGTGAAAATAGAGGCGGCTTGATCAGTGGATAATCCATGGTAAGATGACTCAGAAGGGGTTTACCATTAATCAGGTATCCCCACTCCCAAACAATACACCAACTGGGACAGAGGTGTACCTATGTGGAGGATGTCTGAGGAGCAGAATCCGAGGGAGCAAGAGAAAAGAGTGGTATAGAAAAAAGAAAAAGGGTAATACCCTTTTGTATGCGTCATGTGGGAAATCATGCCATTTTGAATGGTAGGATTTATGTGTGGAAGGTTTAGTGACACTACCAGTACCTGAGAACGTCAGTGAGTCTACGATTTGAGACTGACTGGTGAGAAGAAAAAATAAAATAAATAGAATTTAAAACATGATCTATAAACATAAAAATGAATAAATTAAGATTAAAGATAGTTGGCCATTACTTTAAAAACTAAAAGAGGGAAAAAATCAAGTAAATTAACAAGCGGTTAAGGATATCATCTAGCATGCATGCTATGTGTGGCTAACTGAAAACATAGTGAGAAGGAAGGCCGAAGTCGGTTGGCAGGCCAAGGAGGGGACAGGAACCGACCGAAAAAACAGGGCACAGTGCTCACCGAGCGTCGATAAACGTACACAAAGGGAGTCCCGTCCAGGGAAAAGTGTTTGTGAAGTAAAATTTTCCGTAAGGAAAAAGTTTTAGAATTTCTCACAGAGCTCCTAACCGCTGTGCTTACTGCAGAGTGGAAAAAAGAAGACTGAGGGAGACACCTGTGGTTCACAGGTATAATTGCAGGCTGAGCATGCTCAGTGCACTCAGTGTGCCACTGTCAGTCAAAGCTTTGTAGAAACTTTGACAGAAAAGTTTTCTGTACAGGGCTCCATCCTGTGATGTCAGCCATATGTGAGGACTACCATCCTGCTTGTCCTGTGAGAAACCTTTTTTCAGTATGAAGTGACATATACTGTTATATAATTTTCTACATAAGGCCTTGCCTGGTTTTGAGATCCTAAGGTAAAAATCTTGAGACACATACTTAGACCTTGGTACTTACACCTTTTCCACTGCATTTTGTCGCACTGTCACAGTCGACTTGTAAGGATGATAAACTAACACACTTCCTTTCTACGCAAATCTGCAACAAATAGTATATTTGTATGCCATGGTATGTGATTGTCAAAATGAAACAATGACATGAGATTTTATACTTAGGGGCCGATGCAATAATTTTCGCGGAAAGCATGCGCTGACTTTTGCAAATTAGATGGTCGTGCTAGCAAGGAGTGCTAGGGTCGCTTGCACAACCTTAACACCTCCTTGCTAACGCAACCCGGCGGCGGCTGCCAGTTATGAAGACCGATGCCAGTAAACTCAACATCGGTTTTCATATCCGGCCGTCTGCCAGTAATGAAAACGAACGCTGATAAACTTGGCGTCCGTTTTCATTACTGGCAGATGGCCGATTATGAAAATCGATGCCGAGTTTACCAGCGTCTGTCTTCATAACTCAGCGGTCTGCCGAGGTATTTTTTTTTTGTTTTTTTTTTCAGAAGAAGTATAGAAAAGCAGTTTTTCTGATTTTTTGTACTTTTTTTACATGCACTCAACTATTAACGCCTGCTCCAGGCAGGCTTAATAGCTGAGTGATAAATGTGCGTCTGAGACGCACATTTATTTTTTTGCATTTGGAGTGAATGAGTAATAGCCTCATTCACATGCATTTGCATGTGATGAGCGCTATCTCATTCACTCCGTGTCAGACACGCGTTAAATAGGCGCTAATCCCCTATTGCATTAGGGAGTGGATAACGCCTATTTAACCTGCATCCGACTGCGGGTTATACAGTGCGCTCGGCTGAGCGCACTGTATTGCATCGGCCCCTTAGAAACACTGGATCATCAGCCTTACAATTTTATTTGTTTTTGTTATTTTATCTTATTGTAGCTTTGTTATTGTTTTGTTATGCTTTGTTATTCTGTTTTGTGTTTTTTTAATACATGTTTTATTGTACGCTGCCTTAAGCAGTGGATTAAGTGTGGATTATACATGTTTTAAATAAATACAAGTTGCCAGAGTGTTTTCCTGTGACAGACAAAAAAACAAAGACTATAAATAAACATTCTGGGGCTGATATCCTACCATTATCTTAAATTAGCAGAAAAAAAAAGAATATTCCTCTAAATGTTTGGTTTACCTTCCCAGGTTCACATTTTGCACCATCATATACTGCTCCAAAGTCCTTCATATCCATGCCAAAGTGATGGTCCACCCCATAGCACAAATTCTTCTCAATAGAAGCTTGCAGGACAGTGCTGTGATCTGGAACAGGTGGCAGACTGTATACATGTACACACTGTAACCTTCCGCACATGACATCGCTGAACGCAAAATAAATAAAATAATCTAAGTTTTCATGTATTTTTGCAAACTGTATGCTACAGATATCTTGATGAACAATCTTTCATGTACTCTGATATGGAGCCAATGGAGATCTGGCAAGGAAATTCACAAAGTATTATGGGGACTGAATAATATACAAGGATTTCCAAAAGAAAACTATTATACATTTTTATTTTATTTATTTATTTATCGAGTTTCATATACCGTCATTCGGTTTTCGCCATCATAACAGTTTATAATTTTCGATGCATAAGAGTTAATGCATGCATTATAGTGTACATTAAGATCAAGGGTATAATATACATTAAGATCAGAGGTACTGTTATCGTAGAAATGAGGTTAGTTATACATTTATACATTTATATTTTTGGTTATATAGTGTCTAATGGTTGCTAAGGTTGATAAGGATAGGGTTCACATGGTGAGGATAGGGGGTCACAGGGTTCATTTGGAATAGTGGTAAATTACTGGGTTCATGTGTAAAGGGGCATACATGGAGGGCCTAGTGTCTTGGTAATTGATGGAGGTTATGTGTGGAATTCAGTTGATGTTTTGGTATGTGTGAAATTCAGTTGTTGTTTTGGTAGGCTTTAGTTAAAAGCCAAGTTTTTAACTCCTTCTTGAAGGTTTTTAGGTTCGGTTGTGTTCTTAATTCGGTTGGAAGTGTGTTCCAAAGTTTGGGGCTTCCTATGGTAATGACTCATGAGTTGAGATTAGTTGTGTGGTTTGAGCAGGAGGGATTTTCAGTAGACCTTTGTTTGATGATCGGAGGTTTCGTTGTGGTCATTGAGGTTCTATTGTTTACACTAGCCAGTTGATTTGTTGTCCAATGATTAGTTTGTATAGCATGGTTAGTATTTTGTATTCTATTCGGTATTTTATTGGGAGCCAATGTAGTGATATGAGAATTGGCGTAATATGGTCGCATTTATTTGCTCCCATTAGGATTCTTGCAGCCGTGTTTGTAGGATTTGGAGTAGCCGGATGGTGGTGAGTGGTAAGCCATACATTAGTGAGTATCAAGGTTAGATAGGATGAATAGTTGTAAGACTGATCTGAAATCGTCCGTGGATAGGAAAGGTTTGAGTCGTCTAAGTGTTAGTAGTTTGTGGTATCCATCCTTGATTTTGTTTGTGATGTGGCTCTTGAAGGATAGGTCATTGTCAATGATGACTCCTAGGTTGCGAGCCTATGTGACTGGTGTGATTTTTGTCTTTTGGTTGTCAATTTTGAGAGCTAGTGGTGGAGAAATGTTGTTTTTTCTATTCAGGATGATTATTTCTGTTTTGTCATTGTTTATTATGAGTTTCAGGTTGGTTAGTAGTTGTTTAATTTCGTCAAGGTATATGGCTATTTTTTTGTAGATTTTTTCCAATGTGTTCTGTATTGGGATTCATATTTGGATATCATCTGCGTATAAGAAGTGGGTCAGATCGAGACATGTTAGCAGTTGGGAGGAGGTAGATATTGGGAGGAAGTAGATATTGAAAAGGGTTGCGGATAGAGCTGAACCTTGGAGGACTCCTGTGTTAAGATTTATTTTTTTGATAGGGTGTTGTTGAGTGTTACCTGGTAGCTTCTGTGCGATAGGTATGATGAAAACCATTTTAATGTTTTACTAGAAGCTCCTATTTCGGTTAGCCGGTCGATAAGGATTGTGTGATTTACTGTATCGAATGCTGCATATAAATCCAGGAGAATCAGAAGGTAGCTCTGGCCTCTATCGAAACCTCTGAGAATAGTGTCATGTAATGAGAGGAGTAGGGGTTCCGTGCTTAGGTGTTTCCTGAAACCAAATTGCGAAGGGTATAGAATGTTATTCCTTTCTAGGTAGTGAGCTAGGAGTGGACAACCTTTTCCATGATTTTGGCAATGAATGGTAGGTTGGATATGGGTCGATAGTTTTGTGGGTTTTCAGGGTCAAGGTTGTTTTTTTTTAATATGGGTTTGATTATCACCGATTTTAAGCAGTCTGGATAGTTTCCTTCTGTAAGGGATAGGTTTACAATATCAGTTATCATTTTAGTTATTGAAGTTTCGATCATTTTGATTGTTGCTATGGGAATGCTGTCGATGGGGTGATTTGCTGGGTTAATTTTTTTGATTATAGTTTGCACTTCCAGTGAGGAGGCTGATTTCTTTCATTGTCAGATTAGAGTTCAGAGTCAGGGAGGACTGAATTAGAGAGTGATCTGACCATGGTATTTCCATTATGCTTGTTTGGTATGTTGACCATGTGTTGGTATTAATGAAGATTAGATCTAGGGTATGTCCTGCTTTGTGTGTTGGGCCAGTGATGATTTGTTTTAGTCCAAGGGTTGATAGGGTGTCTATGATTACATAGAAACATATAGAAACATAGAAATGATGGCAGAAGAAGACTAAATGGCCCATCTAGTCTGCCCAGCAAGCTTTTGCACTTTATTTTCTCTTACTTATCTGTTACTCTTGGCCCTTAGTAACCTATTTGGTTCTATTTCCCTTCCACCTCTGCCATTAATGTAGAGAGAAGTGTTGGAACCGCATCTAAGTGAATAGCTTAATTAGGGGAATTAACCACTGCAATAAGCAAGCTACACCCATGCTTATCTGTTTACCCAGACTATGTAATTCAGTCCTTGTTGTGGATGAGAGGGGGAGGGTGAGAGGGGGAGGTTGAAATCTCCGAATAAGATGATGGGCTTAGTTAGTGTTAAATTGGTGATCATGTATTCTATTAGTGGGGAGCAATTCTGGTCTAAATAGCCTGAGGGGATGTATACTCACCTCAACTAAATACAACGCTGGAAACTTTCGAGACCACTTCAGCACTTGAGATAGAAAACATACTTAAAAAAATGAAACTGTCATCTCATCCCTTAGACACAATTCCTACTAACCTTCTCATCGCAATAAGAAACTCCATATCAAAACCAATTGCAGACATCATTAACTGCTCTCTCTCCCAGGGTCTAGTTCCTGACCAACTTAAATTAGCCATTCTCAAACCTCTACTTAAAAAACCTAACCTTCCAACCACAGATCCAGCTAACTTCCGCCCAATAGCTAATCTGCCATTGATCGCCAAAATTATGGAAAAGATAGTCAATAAACAACTATCTGAATATTTGGAAGAAAACAACATTCTTGTATCTTCCCAGTATGGCTTTCGGAAATCGTTAAGCACTGAATCTCTCCTTATCTCTCTTACCAATTCTATTCTATCTAATATGGACAAAAAACAACCACATCTTTTGATACTACTAGATCTCTCTGCAGCCTTTGACACTGTCAACCATTCATCTCTATTAAAATGTCTGGCAGATATAGGCATTAAAGGAACAGTCTTCAGCTGGTTCAAATCCTTCCTAGCAAATAGACAATTCAAAGTAAAGATTAACAACAAAGAATCACAACCGATCCCTTCCAACCGGGGGGTCCCTCAGGGTTCCTCCCTTTCCCCTACCCTCTTCAACATTTACCTCTTACCTCTATGTCATCTACTTACTAAACTAAACCTAACTCACTATCTCTACGCGGATGACATCCAGATACTCATCCCAATCTCAGAATCCTTACAAAAAACCTTGGCTCACTGGAACAATTGTTTGCAACAGATCAATCATCTTCTCTCCAGCCTTTGCCTCATTCTTAACAACAACAAAACTGAGATCCTAATCATCAATCAAGACATCAACATCAAACTTCTAAACCCAGCTGACCTACTCAACTCATCCACTCCCATATTAAATCACTCACCACATGTTCGAGATCTAGGTATCATGCTAGACAATCAGCTCAATTTTAAAAAATTCATAAGCACAACCACCAAAGACTGTTTTTATAAGTTACAAGTCTTAAAAAAATTGAAGCCTCTTCTTTATTTCAACGATTTTCGGATGGTCCTACAAGCCATTATTCTATCAAAAGTCGACTATTGCAATTCGCTTCTCTTTGGCCTTCCATATTCATCCATCAAACCCCTCCAAATGCTACAGAACTCTGCAGCCAGAATCCTTACCAATACGAATAAAAGAGATCACATCACCCCCATTCTCAAGCTCCTCCACTGGCTGCCTATAAAGCAAAGGATCCTATATAAAGTACTCACCGTAATTCATAAATCCATTCACAATATCTCTCCTCTTCAATTATGTAACCAACTACGCCCTCACTCCTCCTCTAGACCCATCAGAGGAGCATATAAAGGCACACTCTATGTACCTTCAACAAAATCCTCGCATCATAAACGTGCCATATCTACAGCAGGCCCCATTCAATGGAATGCGCTCCCACCAGACATTCGGCTTGAGTTCTGCCACTCTTCATTAAAAAAAAAACTTAAAACCTGGCTCTTTCTTCACAAACCCCCATTTTCCATACCACTACCTACTTCGGTATCTAATCTCTTGCTGCAGGACACTTGAGACGTTCTCACTTATACGTTATAATTTTTATGCTCAATAAGACCTGTCAACTTAATTGTTTAAGTCTTTTTTTTTTCTCCTTTATCTTTTGGTCATCAATGTTACAACGTTATCATTAAATTTTGAACTTATGTACACTGTTCCAAGTTTCATAACCTTGTTCTATGTAATGCCTTTTGGCAATTTTCATGTTCTGTTTCAATGTAAACCGATGTGATCTTTATTTCATATAGGAACACCGGTATATAAAAATCTAAAAATAAATAAATAAATAAATATACTAGGCAGATTTGTAGTTTTGTTGAGTCGAAGAGGGCAATTTCGAAGGGACGGCATATTTTAGTTGGGATCAGTTTCATCTTTAGGTGTTTTTTGATGATTAACATGATTCCGCTACCTTTCTTTTTTGGTCTGGGAATTGAGAAGGTTCTATAGGCGGGGTTGTAAATTTGGTTTATTAAAACAGAGTCTGTGTTTTTTATCCATGTTTCCGTGATGGCTATGAAATCTGGTTTTGAGTTATTCAGCAAGTCTGTGAGTATGGGGATTTTCTTGGGAGATGCCCACCAACACAGGCCCTGACATTTATGGCCTGGGGTACTGATATGCAGACATAAGTGAAAAAATACAGTTCTGCTCTAAAGCCAAGTCCATAAGCATAACAAATCAGCACTGTCTGAATTTTTAAGAAGGGTAATCGAATAACTGCACTGAGTAGCATATCCTTAAGAGAAAATTGAGGTAACCTGCACGGCGTGGCAGATACTACCATAAGATGCTTGCTGGGCAAAGTGGGTGGATCTTTTCTGCCATCATTACTATGTTACTATTCTGAGCACGCCTCCATGGAAATGGGCTTCAGGACAGTTTAAAACTGCAAAATACTTTACCTGTACCTAGTCCGACTTACAATTTTACTACTTTAAAAATGGTTTTGTGACGGGATCACTATGCCAGTCTGAGTAGGTAGAATAAAGCCAGGAACAAAAACTCCCTGGAACCAAAGTTCTAGAAGGAGGGGGAAGAGAACCCAGGCGACACAGTCAAGGAAATACACTAGTGGCTTCCCCTGTAACCATGGAGACAAACACAGGTGTGGGAGGTTAAGGGTGGAACCTCCCCAGAGCCAATCAGCTGGCAGAGGAGGAGGAGTTTGTAGAGTATAAAAGGGACTCACTAACCCAGCAGTCTCAGTCTCCTGCTGGGGACTGAAGGAGAAGGACCATGCTACCCACTGCTCTGCAAGACTGGAACTTTGGTGCTCCTGCTTAGATGGAAGATGGATGACTGGTGTGACTTCCAGGAAGGTGAGCCGGGAGATACAGGCTGTTTGACTGTCCGGATGTGCCTCCTTAAGCATATTGTTTGAGAGACTGCCAGTGGGTGGTTGTACCTTTGGGGAAGAGTTGATATCCCAGAGGTACGGAGGGAGGTGGCAGTTAGGCCCATGGGGCCAGACTTTGGACTTTGAGATGAACTTCTGATGCCAGCTGTTGGAAATTGAATTGCTGGCTCAGTGGGGAGGGCTTCTGCCTTCCATCCAGGCTGGGAGGGTTCAAACCCTGCCTGAGGATTTGTAAAGATAAATAACCTTGAACTTCTATTTGAGTTTTTGAATGGTCAGGAAAGCTTGTTCAGGGATTGGACCCTGGAACTGAAGCAATTGACGGTATACGGACCGGTGAAAGTGTCACAGGTTTTCAAAGCATTATATTGAAAGTTAAACCATGACAGTCCTTAATCTCTGTTATGTACAACAGTGATTCTCATCGAAGGAGGAAGTCACTGTAATTTTGTATCTGCATGTGTGATTTCTCTTATTTCCTGAGTTTTCTTATATTCTTGTATCTTTTTTTGTATGGTACTGTTCCCCGATTTTTATAATTTTCCTCTTCTTGGAAAATCTTTAGCTTTCTATGCTCTTCAGATTTCAGAAGTTCGATTGAATTAATTCTTTTGGGAACAGACTTCCTGACTGCTGTTTTAATAATGTGTATTTGATAATATTTCTTCTTAAAATATCAGCCCATGACAACTTGCATTTGAAATTCTTCAATAACCCCAGATCCATCTGCAATTGCTTTACATAGTTCTAAATGGACAATTATTGTAGTTTACCTCTATCGAGCAATTCAAAGTTTTAACTCACCTGTCTCCACATTTTTGGTATGACCCCTCAAAACCACAATTGCCAAACCTGTCACCTTTTGTATTTATTGATTGAAAGCAGGCTTTAGGGGCAACTTCAGCTTCTGCAAAGAGAAAAGTTAACCATAATTGTAATACAAGAATGAATTTGGCACAATACATATTTTCCATAGAACATAACATGCTGTGAAGCTCTTCTGTAATAGAGACAGCATGGAGCCGGTCGAAAGAAGGGTGACCAAAATGGTGTAGGGTCTATATTGAAAGACATATGAGGAGAGGCTGAAGGATCTGAATATGGAAGAGAGGAGGTTCAGGTAGAGATATGACACAGACCTTCAGATACTGAAAGGATTTAATGATGCACAAACTTTGAACCTTTTCTGTTGGGAAAGAAACAGTAGAACTAGGGGAATAGGTGGCGATGTCCTTTCAAGGATTGCAAACTGGCTAAAAGACAGGAAACAGAGTAGGATTAAATGGACAATTTTCTCAGTGGGAGTGGACACTGGAGTGCCTCAGGGTTCTGTATTGGGACCCTTTACTTTTCAATATATTTATAAATGATCTGGAAAGAAATATGACAAGTGAGAATTAAATTTGCAGATGACACAAAATTGTTCAAAGTAGTTAAATCACAAGCAGATTGTGATAAATTGCAGGAAGACCTTGTGAGACTGGAAAATTGGGCATCCAAATGGTAGATGAAATTGAATGTGGATAAGTGCAAGGTGATGCATATAGGGAAAAATAACCCATGCTATAATTACACAATGTTGGGTTCCATATTAGGTGCTACAATCCAAGAAAGAGATCTAGGTGTCATAGTGGATAACACACTGAAATCGTCAGTTCAGTGTGCTGCGGCAGTCAAAAAAGCAAACAGAATGTTGGGAATGGTGAATAAAATGGAAAATGTCATAATGCCTCTGTATCGCTCCATGGTGAGACCGCACCTTGAATACTGTGTACAATTCTGGTTGCCGCATCTCAAAGATATAATTGCGATGGAGAAGGTACAGAGAAGGGCAACCAAAATGATAAGGGGAATGGAACAGCTCCCCTATGAGGAAAGACTAAAGAGGTTAGGATTTTTCAGCTTGGAGAAGAGTCGGCTGAGGGGGGATATGATAGAGATGTTTAAAATTATGAGAGGTCTAGAACGGGTAGATGTGAATCGGTTATTTACTCTTTCGGATAATAGAAAGACTAGGGGGCACTCCATGAAGTTAGCATGGGGCACATTTAAAACTAATCGGAGAAAGTTCTTATTTACTCAATGCACAATTAAACTCTAGAATTTGTTGCCAGAGGATGTGGTTAGTGCAGTTAGTATAGCTGTGTTTAAAAAAGGATTGGATAAGTTCTTGGAGGAGAAGTCCATTTCCTGCTATGAAGTTCACTTAGAGAATAGCCATTGCCATTAGCAATGGTAATATGGAATAGACTTAGTTTTTGGGTACTTGCCAGGTTCTTATGGCCTGGATTGGCCACTGTTGGAAACAAGATGCTGGGCTTGATGGACCCTTGGTCTGACCCAGTATGGCATTTTCTTATGTTTTTCTTATGCCAATCACTAGAGTTATGGAACTGTGAGGACCACCTGGTCTCCCATTAGATGGTCCTAGGTCCCTGCCTGGGTACTACAGCTAGAGGCACAGACTATTCTCTGCAGCACCTCCCTTTGAGGCTGTCTGTGATGGATTGATACATGTCCAGAAGGGGGAGTAAGGCCCTTACAGTGTGTGGTATTTTGGTTTGGAGTTTGAGGAATGAGGAGCTCTTTTCGGTTGTCCTGTCTGAGTAAGACACTTGGCTTTTTGTTAGAGGAGACTTCTGATAAGGCATGGTTCCTTAGGATCTACCTCCCATTTTTGAGAGTATATTTTCTTTGTTAAGCATTTGGCTATTTTTTGGGATTTTGATTGGTATGAAATCTGTGACCTTCTGTGTGATGGCCATTTGCTGGATCCAGAAGCCAGGGAACCAAAGACCTGCTAGCTCCTTTCAAGTAAAAGAGAGAGCATCAGTGATAGTATTACATCAGATTGAGTTTTGGACTTTTCAATGTTATCCCTTTGGGTTTTGAGGAGTTTTTCTTGATCCATGTCTCCTTACAGGAAAGCTGGGCAGTAACAGCTAGTTTCCTATTTACATCAGCCTTTTCCTTCAGAGAAGTCACATTCATCAAGCAGTTGGGAGTAAGGAGATAAGATTTGGAGTAGAGGCATAGCAAGGGGGTGGGGTGCAGAGGGGGCCAAGGCCCCCAGGCACCAGGCTGTAGCGGGCGCCCAGGAGCCCGTTTTGTTGTTTTATCAGTGCCGGGAACTTGTGAAAACTCTGGGCTCTGCTGCAGAAGCAGGTTCAGATGAATTCGCACACAGGCAGGCCTGGCACTACTGGCTGGGTATGGTGTGCAATTGCACAAGACAGAACACCTGGGGGGAGGGGGGGCTGTAGTAGCGGAAGACAAGGAGGCCCACAAAACCACTGGTGGACCCCATCCTACCGGCGACTGAGAAGAGGAGGAGGTCCGCGGCAAGAAGAGGCCGCCGGTGGAGCCCATCCCACGGCAGACAATGAAAGAAGAGGGAGTCTGTTCTCCTGCTCCTACATTGTGCCGGCATGTGCTAAACCAAATATGCTTAATTAGCACATGCTCTATGATCTTGCTATGCACAAGATCAGCATAGAGGAAGTGTTAGCCTCATGAGATTTGAAAAGCGTAGGGGCTGGCATACAAAGGAAAGCGGAAGACTACTTCCAGTGGTGTGGGTGTGTGTGTGTGTGAATGAATGATGAAAGCCTGACTGGGGTGTGTGTGAATGAATGAAAGCCTGACTAGGGTGTGTGGAAGTGTGAATGAGGATCTGATTAGGGTGTGTGTGAATGGGAGCCCGACTGGGGTGTGTGTATGTGTGCATGAGAGAGAGGGAGCATGCATGTGAGAGCATATGTGTATGAAAGAGAGGGAATGTGCATGTGTGTGAAAGCCTTTGTGAAAGAGAGGGAATGTTTGTGTGTATGTGAAAGAGAGTGTTTTTGTGAGAGCATGTGTTTATGAGAGAGAATGAGCATGTGCATGAGAAATATGCAGCTTGCATGTGTTTGAGAGCCTGTACATAGGAGGGAGAGGTGGTATTTGTGTGAGCATAAGAGAGAGCATGTGTGTATGAGAGAGAGGGAATGTGCATATGTGTAACAGTCTATGCATAATAGCCTATGTATATAAGAGAGAGGGAATGTTTGTGTGTATCTGAAAGAGGGAGCTTATGTGTGTTTCTGAGACATGTGTATGAGAGGGAACATGTGGATGTGAATATGAGAGAGGAGGAGTTTGCGAGTTTGAGAGCATGTGCGTATGAGAGAGGGAGCTAGGCAATAGATGCCTTATGGTGATCCAAATGATAACCTATCGGCAGGCTTCCTGCTCCTGGCAACAGGAAGAAGAGTAGGACCACTGGGAAACAGGTGAATCATATGTCAGGTTGTGACTGAGAAGGAAGGGATATGAATGAGGGATGGGTGGAAGACATGAGGGTGTTGAGTGACTGGGAGAGAAGTGAAGTAAAAGTGAGGAAAAGGGGGATGAATGACTGAGGTGAGTGAAAGGTAAGGAAGGATGAGGGTCTGAGGGTAGAATAATGCATATGAGTGAATGAACATGTGTGTGTATATGAGAGAGAAGAAAGTTTGTATTCCCTCCTCTACTTTTCCCCTCCCACCTCAACCTCACCACCCCTCCACTAATCCAAGACAATCTTAGGGTGACTGGAAAGAAAAAGTTCCTAGGTATGGTGAAGGAAACATTTTTTTATCCTTATTAGTTTTTATTATTGGGTGCTATTGTTGCACTGGAGGTGGACCTTGGCCTGATGCAGGATTGGTATGGCCCTCTGATCGGACCCAGAGAGCGCCTGCCACAGGAGGCGGAGCACATGAGGCGACAGAGGCTAGCTGGAGTTTCGCCAATAACAGTCCGGGGTTTCCGTAGGTTGAGCCCTTGGGTACCCGGATCGCCTGGATTTCAGAGGGTCTCCCGGAGAAGTAGCGGAGAGGTGTACCCACCATGAGTAAGGGTGCTCGGCTGATGCAGAGAGGATGGATCAGACCTGAACTGGAGACTTCGGAGACCTCAGGGAGTTAACAGTTCAGGCAGGCTCTCCGGGTGGAACAGACAGGGCCTGTGGGTCTGGTCAGGTGTAGGCCACGGTCAGAGTCCAAGTAGGTCGATCTAGAGGTCACAGAAGGCAAGAAGAGTGTCCAAGTGAAGCGCAAAGATCAAAGCCAGGGTATCCATCCAGAAGTGGTCAGCCAGAGCGGGGGTCAAATCCAAGGTCAGTCCGAGCATAATCAAGGCAAGTTAGGGTCAATTCCAGGCAGTGGTCAACATGGTCAGTAGGCAGGCAAAGGTCAGTTCCAGGCAGGATTCAGTACCAAGAATCAGTCCGAAGGGTACTACCAGGGAACATGGAGCAGGAACAAGACAGACGCTGAAGACACTAAGGACCACGGAGACGCTGGAACAAGGAGACACTGAAACACAGGATCAGTCACAGGAGCAAGGAACAGGCAAACTAGAAACACCACGGTGTCAAACCAATTGCCAAGGTGAAGTCCTGGGGACAGGGCCTCGCTATTTATAGGGCTGCTACGTGATGTCATCATACTGCGTCCGAATCGGTTTTCCCACGCTTGGCCCTTTAAAGCTCAGGACGTCGTCCGTGCGCATGCCTAGGGGCAGGGCCGAGGCAGCCGAAGACGCCGAGCCCCGACGGGAGCTCTGCTCTGAGGCCTGTGGTGTGGAGGAGACCGGAGAGGGCTGCGGTGAGCATCGGGAACGCCGGGAGTTGGCAGCAGCAGCAAGACCGGAGCTAGTGGAGGTTGGCGCGAGGTGAGCAGGCCCGGTCACGGCACCCACGTGGCCGGGATGCACAACAGTACACCCCCCCCCCCTTCTAGGCCTCCCCCTTACCGGTCTGGGTTTTTGTGGGTGTTGCTGATGGAACTCTTGAAGGTTTTTATCACAAATGTAGTGAGAGGGCTCCCATGAATTCTCTTCTGGGCCGAAGCCCTCCCACGAAAGGAGGTATTCCCAGTGGCCCCGACAGTGTTGGATGTCTAAGACTTCGCTAACTTGTAAGGTGTTTTCAGTTTCCGCTGAATGTTGCGTCGATGGAGGCGGCCTTCGGGAAGGCCAGGACATGATCAAGGGTTTGAATAACACATGGAACGTGTTGTGAATCCCCATGGAAACTGGCAGTTTCAGCTGGTAAGTGACTGCTCCTACGCATCGAAGGATGGGGAATGGACCAATAAATTTGGGAGCTAGCTGTTGGGAAGGCAACTGTAGCCAGATGTGCTTAATACTAAGCCAGACTCTCTGTCCAGGCAGGAACAGAGGTGCGGTCTGACAATGGGCATCTGTGATGCATTTGGCTCAGTCAGCTGCTTGGTTCCAGAGCCGGCATATGATTTGTGCTGTAGATTGGGCTGCAGGTGACAGGTACACTAAGTGGAACCAGCAGGGGTAGACGAGATTGACGGCCAAACACTACGGTGAAAGGAGAAACTTCTGTGGCAGAGGCGATATGGGTGTTATGGGATAGTTCTGCCCATGGCAGGAGATCAGGACAGTTATCTTGCTGGTCGTTGACATATGATCGCAAGAAGGTGTTCAAAGACCGATTAGTCCTCTCGGCCTGGCCATTTGCTTGTGGGTGATATGCTGACGTTAAGTTTAACATGATATTGAACTTCTTACTGTTGTGTTCCGCGGCCGTGGCACACCACGACCGCGGCCCCCTACCTTGTCCAGCGTTCCTTCACCACAGGATCCTGGGGGAGGGCTCTGACTCGGGCCGTCGCTCCTGCGCGGCCTCTGGTGCTGCTCTCTGCAGGGGGAGCCGTCCTGCTCCCCCCTCGCGGCGTCTCCCCTCTGTGGGGGGAAATCCAAGATGGCCGCCATTATCCTTAGGCGCGAGGCCGCACCTCCTCTACAGATTTAAAGGGACCTAATCCCTTTAACTAGCTTCACCTGTTCCTGAGCAGGGGAAGTATAAAGCGAAGGCTTCTCTGCTCATTCAGTGACTTGGCAACGTCCTTCAGCGCTGTCTAGTCTGCTTGCTTCGGTGAGTTCATTGAGCATTGGATCTTGTTCCTGTTTCATCTTGGTATTCCCGGTTCCTGACTTCGGATTGGCAAGCGGTGATTCTCTGGCATGTGACTTCGGACTGGCAAGTGGTGATCCCTCAGTGTGCGACCTCAGACTGGTGAGCGACGACCCTCTGGCACTCTACCTAGGACTCCTTCTAGACTACCGTCTCCAAGGGCCCGCCTAAGTTCCAGCGGCCCGGGTCCCTACAGGCTCCTCCCGGGACCACGGGCTTCCAGGGCGACGCTCCAGTCAGCCCTTGCACCAACACCCTGACCTCTCAAAGGTCCACTTAAGTCCCAGCGGTCAGGGTCGCTACGGGCTCCTCCTGGAGCCCATAGCGACCCTGACCGCTGTGTCTTCACCACTTCCAGTGGTGTGTCTTCACCACTTCCAGTGGTGAAGACACAGCTCCTCTTCTTGTCTCTTCATCCGCCTCTGCAGTCGCCTCAGTCTCCAGTGCCGAGGGTCAGCTGGTCCCGTCTTCTGCTCTGCCTCGCCACCCGACGAGAGAACCTACGGATCCTCAAAGGTATACCATCCTCCCGTCCAGGGCCGCCATCAGGGCAGTTTTCTTGGGCCTGCAGTATGGGGCCCCAGGATCTACTGCCACATATGGGGGCCCGCAGCCGCCAGGCGGCAGGTGCGCTTGGGGGATGTATTAGTTCATGGCAAAGAGGCCCACTGAGGCTCTCTCCGACAGTCTGTCGCCCAGGGGCCTACTGAAACCTGGAGCCGGCCCTGGGTGCGGGCCCCAGAGAAGGGAGAGAATCAATGCTATGCGTGTCTTTTAGACACACATAGCATTGATTTACAGAGCACCGCAGACAGAGACTCGTCCGCGCGCTCTGTCCTGCCAGCGTTCACTGTCTGACGCGGCTGTGACGTCACCGCCGCGTCAGACAGTATGCGCCGGCAAAGCGCGCGGGCCGTCGTTGTCTGCTTGCTAGCTGGAGGCCGAGGAGCCGCGGAGTCCCCGGAGCGCAAAGGGTAAGTAACAAGTTTGTTTTGCCGGTGCATTATCTATTTATTACTGGGGGGACGTCTGGTGCATTATCTATTTATTACTGGGGGGACGTCTGGTGTATTATCTATTTATTACTGGGGGGACGTCTGGTGCATTATCTATTTATTAGTGTGAACTAGGCCTAACAAGTCAACCGCTGAATGAATGGCCACATGAGGGAGGGTTTACATTGAATTTTCGGCTTCCGTAATCAAGCACATAATGTGTATGATCGGGAAGGCCCAAAGCATAGTAAGACAGTTTTTTATGTGCGAGAAGCACTTTTTTTCTCTTTTCTTGATTAAATGCATTTTTTTATTATAAGCAGCAGCTACTAAAATGATTTTGCAACAGACTTTCTTTGTTATATAGAACACAGTTGGAACACGGCCTTATACATAGTAAGCAGTTTATCATAGACCTTGATTACTAGCAAATGTTCATTATTTGTCTCTAGTAAATTCTGATAACCCCAAAGAATGTACCATCACAAATCTGGCTCTCAAAAACGGAAGCAGAAAAGAGAGCGTAAAGAAGAAGAGGAAAAGTTGAAGAAAAAAAAACTCATACAACAGTACTTTCAAAAGCCACAAAGTGACAGGGGAGATGAAGTTCAGGAAATGCAAACAGAAGCTTCTCATGAAACAGTTGAGCCGACTACTTCATCCTGTCAGGTAGCTGCACCTGTGAGCATTTCTTCAGTGATAGAAGAAGAGGCTGAAACATTGTGTAGTATGCCACCATGTGCAGTATCAGAAGACGATGCAGACACACGGTCCTGCACCTCGTCACCGAAAAGACCTGTCATTATAGATGAAGATTCGTCTTCAGACCAAATTGTGACATCCCGTGTTTGTACAGAGGTGGAAGAAGAAACACCTTCCTGCACAAATGCAAGTTCCTACCCTGAGAATGACGATGTTGCCCTAAACACAACTTCAATAGAACAGTCACACGAGGAAGAAATTGACTGGAAAGACCCAGCACTATGGCCAGATGTCCTCAAAGACAAAGAAAGAGAGAAGATTGTCCTTTCTGGACTTTTCAATGTCGAGCAATTAAAGAATATGGCACAATCACTACCTAAAGATGCTGACACTCGTTCTTTCAGTGATTTTCTTCTATATGCCAAGTCATCAAATGGACGTGAGAAGATTTTAAGAGATTGGCTGAGAAGGAGTCCAAGCAATAAAGTACTGTATTGTGTAACTTGCATGGCATTTACTAATGACTCTATATGTAAAACAGGAAGCATGATTAGTAGGAAGGATGGTTTTGATCCATCGAAGCACAAGTGGCATCGGTTGTACATAAAGTTGCCAGAGCATGAACACTCTTCACAGCACAGAAGGAACTACTGGAGGTGGAGAACACTTCAAAATTCTATAGGTGGTCATGGTGTTGACTATGAGATTCAAAGAAATTTGTCGAAGGAAGCCGATAAGTTTATAGCTCTTTTAGAAAGACTTCTGGATGTCACATTGCATCTGGCTTCAAGAAACATGGCGTTCAGAGGAAGTTCTCAAAGAATTGGAGAAATCCATAATGGCAATTTTTTGGGAACTTTGGAAATCTTGGCAAGATATGATAATTTACTGAGAGCATTTGGAAAAAGTCAAAGCTAGTCAGGAAAAGGGAAAGAAACTTTCAGCTCATTATCTGTCTTGGGCCACACAAAACGAATTCATTAATATTTGTGGAAAACATGTCCTGAATTCTATATTGTCAGAAAGGAAAGAAGCAATATACTTTTCAATAATATGTGATTCTACACCTGATTCTTCACATACGGAACAGAATGCAATCGTTTTACGATACGTTTACAGAAAGCCCCAAGACGGAAAATGGAACATTCGGGAAAGATTCATTGAATTTTTTGATTTTTTTCAGAAGACTGGAAAAGAAATTGCAGACATGATCATGTTTAGGTTGAATGAACATGCCATTGACCTTAAAGACTGCAGAGGACAGGGATATGACAATGGTGCCAACATGTCTGGCAGAATTAAAGGTGTAAGAGCCAAAATCCAGGAGACATACCCAACAGCTATTTTTTGTCCCTGTGCTGCACATTCTTTAAACCTTGTGGGAGTGCATGCAGCCGCAAGCTGCCCTGAAATGAAGACCTTTTTTGGAAGTGTTAACAGGTTATATGTTCTGTTCAGTAGCAGCCCTGCAAGATGGAACACATTGATTGAAGAAGTTGGAAGGTCCCTGCATGGTTTAAGTGACACTCGGTGGAGTTCAAGAATAGAGGCTGTACGTCCAATTGCGCAGAATCTGCCAAGCATTTTAAAGGCTCTGGAAAAAGTTCTTGCATCCAGAAAACTCACAAATGATGCGCATTCAGATGCCCAAGGTCTATATGACTATTTTTTATCCTTTCGGGCAGTGGTTTTAGCAACATTCTGGGTAAAAGTGCTTACCAGCTTCGAGGAGAGAAACAAAATACTTCAATCAAGGTCTATTTCTATGGAAATTGGTGTCGCTAACATTAAAGCTCTCTCTGAAGAGATGAAACTGCTTCGAGAAAAGTGGCCTGTTTTACTTTCTGAAACTAAAGCTGTGGCAGATTGCATGGAGATTCCCAAGGAACTACTGAACCCTCAACAATTGTGGCAAATAAAGTCAAGGCATCATGATGCAATAGATCCTGAAGATCATTTTAAAGCTAATGTCTTCCTTGTGGCAATGGACACAATAATTTCTGACCTTCATCAACGCTTCCAGTCTATGGAGGAAGTCTGCAAGCTATTTTCTCCAATCTTAAAAGTGAGAACAATGAGTGAAGAAGATCTGATGGCATCGACTGGAATTGATCTCAGCATACCCTGAAGATTTTACATCATCTTTACTCAGTGAGCTGCAACATCTTCGGAAAGTGTACGAAGCTACATTTCCAGAAGACATGGGTCCCTTAGATTTGCTTAACTCAATCTACAAACTAGAGCTTCAAGGAATATTCGGAGAGTGTGTATTGCTCTTCGGATTTTCACCACCCTCCCACTTTCAGTGGCGGAAGGAGAGAGGGCATTTAGCAAACTTTCATCAATCAAGAACTATCTGCGTTCTACAATGAGTGAACAACGTCTAAACGGCCTGGCAATTCTCTCTATTGAGCATGAGCTTGCCAGACAACTCAGTTACAAAGACTTAATTAAAGATTTTGCAAATCAGAAAGTAAGAAGACTGCTTCATAAACCTGAATTTGCTGTTATTTCCACTATGAGTCGAGATGGACACAATTCAGTACTCACACTGAACTGCTTTATTGGATAGAACCCACTGGATTTCTCAGATACTGTGCATTTATCTAAGTGATTTGAGTTTGTTGACTTGTTTTTATTTTTTTACACCTATGGTGGAGTTTACACATAGGTATAAACATTGTTGCATATACTTTATCCACTGAATGCTTGTGGCCCAGACATTTTGGCTGTATGGGGCCTCAAAATTCCTGATGGCGGCCCTGCTCCCGTCTGCCAAGGGTTCACAAGCCTGAGCATAACAGATTGCCAATCCATGGACCCGACAGAGGCATCCGCCCGCCAGGCCATTCCGGGAATGGCCCAGCACCTGGTGGACCAGCAGAAAACCCTGGACGCCCTGGTTTCCTCAGTGCAGAGCTTAAACCAGCGTTTTGATGCATTGGGTCCCAAGAATCCTATGCTGCCTTCCCCGCCTATGGCTTCTGGGGGTCGGCCGTAATCCGCCTGCCCACACCGTCACGGTTCTCCAGGGAACCTCGGGCCTGCAGGGGTTTTATGAACCAGTGCAATATGCACTTCTGCCTGCAGGCCGCTCTCTTTCCAGATGACGCCACCAAGACCACCTTTATCCTGGCTCTTCTTGAAGGGAAGGCCCTAGAATGGGCTTCCCCTCTGTGGGAACGGGACGATCCCGTTCTAAGGAACCTCAGGGAGTTTTGGGAGTTCTTCCGAATAAACTTCGGGGATCCGACACAAGAAGTTTTGGCAGGCCCGAGACTGCTGCAGTTACATCAAGGCTCAAGGACATTGGCGGAATACTCCATCGACTTTCGGGGCTCCGAATGCCTCCACACCATTTTCTATCAGGGGCTGAGTCCCCGAATTAAGGACTAGCTCGCGGGACGAGAGATACCGAGGTCCTTAAACGCCTTGATTGACTTGGCAGGCCGCATAGATTGGTGCCATCAGGAGCGCTGCCAAGAGGTCCAGATGACATCTAAAGTCGCAACTCCGTCCAGATGCCCTCGACATTCACCCTCACCCAAGGGTAGGTCGGGAACCCCCCGGTCGCTACCCAATGAACCCATGGATGTGGGACGTGGAAAATTGTCCTCCCGTGAATGCCATCGGCGAATAAAGAAGGACCTCTATTTTTATTGCGGCGCAGCGGACCACCGGATAGCCGCATGCCCTGCACAATCGGAAAACTCCTGTGCCTAGGACCAGGGGGAGGTCTCTTCCTAGGCTCAACTTCATCTGCACCTCCACTAATTGTTCCAGTGGCGCTAACGTCACCTGCGGGTGAGTTTCATACGTTAGCCCTGGTTGACTCAGGTGACGGCAGCAATTTCATCATGCAGAAATTGGTGGAGCACCTGAAAATTCCACTGGCCTGCATCCCTGCTCCTCTGGTCATCTCTTCCATCCAAGGGAGACCCCTCCCAGGTTGTGTGACCCACATGACAGAACCCACCCAGTTAAGGGTCAGGCTCCTTCATCGCAAGGACGATCCATGTCCTGGAGCACTCTATGCACCAGGTAGTCTTGGGCCTTCCGTGGCTCCAAGAACACGGCCCCCCAGTTTGACTGGAAGATTTTACAGCTGACCCATTGGCGCCCGAGCTGTCAGGGTAAATGACTCCAATCAGTAATCCCAGTCTCCTCCGTGGCCTCCACCGGTCTTCCAGGCCTGCCGGTCCCCCATGCTTCATACGCGGATGTGTTCTCTAAGCAAAATGCCGAGATTCTTCCGCCCCCATCGATCCTTTGATTGCACCATGAATCTCCTCCCTGGCACTGAGCCTCCTCGTGGTTGCACCTACGCCCTCTCGCCTGCAGAGACGCAGGCCATGAATGAGTATATCAAAGAGAACCTGGAGAGGGGCTTCATTCGGAAGTCAAAGTCTCCTGCAAGGGCTGGATTCTTCTTCGTTGGGAAGAAGGATGGAACACTCCGCCCCTGCATTGACTACCGGGGCTTGAATGCTATAACGGTCAAGGACCGCTATCCCTTGCCTCTCATCTCTGAACTCTTTGACCAGTTACAAGGAGCGAGGATTTTTTTCCAAGATGGACCTCCGAGGGGCTTACAACCTCATTCGAATTAAGGAAGGTGAATGGAAGACGGCCTTCAATACCCGGGACGGCTACCATGAGTATTTGGTGATACCGTTCGGGCTTTGTAACACCCCCGCAGTATTCCAGAATACCATGAATGAGATAGTCCGCGACCTCTTGTACCAATGCATGGTAGTATATTTGGACGACATCTTGATTTTCTCCAATACTTTGGCCACCCACCGCCGGCACGTCGTCCAAGTCTTACAACACCTCAGGGAACATAAGCTGTACACGAAGCTCGAAAAGTACCTGTTTGAGCAGGAGTCTCTTCCCTTTCTGGGATACATAGTCTCCAGTCAGGGTTTCTGCATGGATCCACAAAAGCCAAGTGCCATTCGGGAATGGCCACAGCCATCCGGGCTCAAGGCATTCCAAAGGTTCCTGGGTTTCGCAAACTATTATCAGTCTTATCTCTCACTATGCGTCCATTGTTGCCCCGATGACAGCCCTGACCCGAAAAGGGGCAGATCCATCTTGGCCATCAAGGTGGCCCTAGAACAGTGGTTCCCATGGCTGGAGGGGGCACACCAGTTTACGGTCTTCACAGACCACAAAAACTTAGAATACTTACACCGGGCACAACGCTCAATCCCGACAAGCCCAGTGGGCCCTGTTCTTCACTCGTTTTAACTTTATTCTCCGATACAGACTGGCTGGGAAGAATACTAAGGCTAACGCCCTACCATGGGTATTTGATTCAACGGAGGGTTCTGAGGAACCACAGTACATCATTGAGCCATCCCGGATCCTCCTGTCAGCTACCACAACCATCCTGCCTGGAAAAACTCTAGTCCCGCCACACTTGCGGAAACAAGTGCTGATGTGGGCTCACGATTCCCACTGTTCTGGCCACCCAAGGCAATCCCGCACGTTGCAGAACCTGCGCCGGTACTACTGCTGGCCAAAGGTACATAAGGATGTCCGGGCATATGTGGAATCCTGCCAGACCTGTGCTCTTCACAAGAGGATCTCCGGTTCAACCCCAGGTTTACTTCAACCATTGCCTGCGGAACCGTGGACCCATTGGGCAACTGACTTTGTGGTGGATCTGCCACTATCCAATGACAACATGGTAATATGGGTGGTTGTCGACTGTTTTAGCAAGATGGCGCACTTCGTGCCTTTGCCAGGGTTGCCGTCCACACCACAGCTGGCTCAGCTGTTCATCCAGCACATCTTCAGGCTTCATGGCCTACCTAAAGGCATCCTGTCTGGAGGGCCTCAATTTACCACCAAATTCTGGAGGGCTCTTTGCTAGAAGTTCGACGTCACCCTAGATTACACCATCCATAAACCAACTGTCTCGCAGAAAGAACAAACCAGACCTTGAAACAATTCCTTCGTCTGTATGTTAATGAGAAATAAGATGACTGGGCTAGCCTGCTACCCTGGGCCGAATTTGCGCTAAATTCCCATATCTTCGCAGCTACGGGATCCTCCCCGTTTCAGGTAGTGTATGGGAAGCAGCCACGCCCACCACTGCCTGTTCCTATCACGGTTGCATCTCTGACAGCTCAACTCTCCGCTGATGAATTGCATCGTCTGTGGATATCCACGTAATGCGCCCTGATCAGGGCTGGCCAGGCAGCTAAGAGATATGCTGACCAGCACAGAAGGCCGTACCTGCCTCAAGCCGGGCCAAAAGGTTTGGTTGAGCATGCCGTTCATCCACTTGAAGCTGTCATCATCGCGACTGGCCCCGCGATTCATTGGACCGTTTTCCATCATCCGGCAGGTGGGTGCTGTCTCATATCAACTTCATCTCCCTCCATCTCTCAAGATTCACAACACGTTCCACATCTCCCTACTGAAACCTCTGGTATTATCATGGCCTTCCAGCACACCTCCGACCCCGCAACCTGTTGCCTCTGAAGATGACCTCACCTATCAAGTCCGAGAGGTCCTAGATGTTGAAATATAGTTAAATAAGTTTTGGAAATTATTTTTTGTTTCACTTTTATTTATAATTTAATGTTAAAGTTATGCAAATTTTTACTTTTGTTGGATTTTGATCATGATTGATGTAATTTTTGCTTTTTGTTTTTGTTTTTATTTTATTTTTATAACATTACATTATTTTGTTTTCTTTGAATATATTGTAAACCGCTTTGGTCATCTCTAATATTTGGTGAAACGGTATATAAATGTATTAAATAAATAGATGTGAGGAAACACAGGAAGAAGTGGGAGTACCTGATAGCGTGGGAAGGTTTTGGCCCCGAGGAAAACTCCTGGGAACCATTGGCTAATATCCTGGATCGGAATCTGCTAAAGCAGTTCCACAAGGACCATCCAGCTAAACCCAGGCCTCAGGGGAGACTCCCTAAAGAGGGGGATACTGTTGTGTTCCATGGCCATGGCACAACACGACCACGGCCCCCTACCTTGTCCGCGGTGTTCCTTCACTGCGGGAGCCCCGGGGGAGGGCTCTGACTCGGGCTGTCGCTCCCGCACAGCCTCCGGTGCTGCTCGCTGCAGGGGGAGCCGTCCTGCTCCTCCCTCGTGGCATCTCTCTTCCCCGAGGGAAAATCCAAGATGGCTGCCGCCATCCTTAGGCGCGAGGCCGCGCCTCCTTTACAGATCTAAAGGGACCTAATCCCTTTAACTAGCTTCACCTGTTCCTGAGCAGGGGAAGTATAAAGGGAAGCCTCCTCTGCTCATTCAGTGACTTGGCAACGTCCTTCAGCGCTGTCTAGTCTGCTTGCTACAGTGAGTTCCTTGAGCTTTGGATCTTGTTCCTGTTTCGTCTTGGTGTTCCGGTTCCTGACTTCGGATTGCTTACAGTGATTCTCTGGTGTGCGACTTTGGACTGGTGTGCGACCTTGGACTGGTGAGCGACGACCCTCTGGCACTCGACCTAGGACTCCTTCTAGACTACTGTCTCCAAGGGCCCGCTTAAGTCCCAGCGGCCCGGGTCCCTACGGGCTCCTCCCTGGGGAACCATGGGCTTCCAGGGCAAAGCTCCAGTCAGCCCTTGCACAGACACCCTGACCTCTCAAAGATCCACCTAAGTCCCAGCGGTCTGGGTCCCTACGGGCTCCTCCTGTGGGGACCACAGACTTCGTGGTGAAGACACAGCTCCTCTTCTCGTCTCTTCATCCGCCTCCGCAGTCACCTCAGTCTCCAGTGCCGAGGGTCAGCTGGTCCCGTCTTCTGCTCTGCCTCGCTACCCGATGAGAGAACCTACGGATCCTCCGAAAGGTATACCATCCTCCCGTCGGCCAAGGGTTCACAAGCCTGAGCATAACACTTACAGAGAGACCTCCAATATTTAGCGGCAAATTGAGGGCCATGATCAGAGACAATTTCTTGTGGTAGTCCATGTAAATGAAATACGTGGATTAAGAAGAGTTGAGCTAGTTCTGGAGCCAATGGAAGTCCCGGCAAGGGGACAAAGTGGGCCTTTTTTGAGAAACAGTATTTCCTTTTGAAAGAGGCAGATCCACGATAAAATCTGTGGAAAGACTAGACCAGGGCTTGGTGGGCGCAGGAAGTGGTTGAAGACAGCCCCATGAGTGGCCATTCGGGGTTTTTTGCTGTGAGCAAACCAGACAGGAGTTCACATAGTCTCGGAAGTCTTTAGTCATACCAGGCCACCAACAGTGCCTTCGGAGCATCTCGAGGGTTCGGGCTTGGCTGGGGTGATCGGCTAGCCTGGAGTTGTGAGCCCAACGAAATACACGTTCACAGAGACGGCAGGGGACCACTGTCTTCCCAGCAGGTACCGTGATGGTAACTGCAATTGATATGCAGGCTGGATCAATAATATGCGTAGTGTTTGGGTAATTGCCAGGTTCTTGTGGCCTGGTTTGGCCACTGTTGTAAACAGAAATTGACATGGTGGGTCAGACCCTTGGTCTGACCCACCATGACAATTTCTAATGTTCTTATGTTCTTAGGGGTCTTGGGTATTTCTTCTTGCTCAACGGAGCGAGAGCACATCTGCACAAAGATTCTTCGCCGCTGGGCGATAGCGGAGCTCAAAGTTGAAGCATGCAAAGAATAGAGCCCAGTGGGCTTGTCTTGTGTTGAGTAACTGGGCTTCTTTGAGGTGCTCCAGGTTTTTATGGTCAGTGTATATTGTGAGCCTGTGTTGCGCCCCTTCAAGCCAGGGACACCCTTCCTGGAGGCCAAGTTTTACTGCTAGAAGTTCGCGGTCCCCTATGGTATAATTTCGTTCTTGGGAGAAAATTTGTTTGAATAAAAGGAACATGGAACCAGGGTTCCCTTGGTGGAGTATTGACTCCAATGGCAGATGCATCGACTTTGACTATGAAGGGGTGGTTAGGATCTGGGTGACATAAACACGGGCCAGTGCAGAAGGCCTCTTTCAAGGCATGGTACGCTGATTGGGCCTTGGAAGTCCACACTCGAGGATCACATCCCTTCCTCGTCATGGCGGTGAGTGGTCAGCGTGGAGTAATTGGCAATGAAGTTTCAATAGTAATTTGTAAAGCCAAGGAATCTTTGTAGGGCCCGGAGACCCACTGGTTGAGGCCAATCTCAAATACCCTGGAGTTTGTCAGGGTCCATGGTGAACCCGTGGCTAGAGATGATGTAGCCCAGGAATTGGAGACTAGGTTGCTCAAAAAGGCACTTCTACAATTTAGCATAGAGATGGTGATCTCTGAGACACTGGAGTACTGTTTTAACGTGGGCATGGTGAGACTTCAGATCTTTGGAGAAGAGGAGTATATCATCCAGATATACTTTGACAAATGTGTACAACAGATCCCGGAAAATCTCGTTCATTAGCTGCTGGAAGACTGCAGGGGGGGTTGCATAGTCCGAAGGGCATTATGACGTACTCAAAACGTCCATCTCTTGTGTTGAAGGTGGTCTTCCACTTTCTTCTGATTGAATCTGTACTAGGTTATATGCTCCACGTAGGTCTAGTTCAGTAAAGATTTGCGTGCCCTGCAGGCGGTCGAAGAGTTCACTGATAAGTGGCAGTGGGTACCGGTCCTTACAGGTTATTGCGTACAAACCTCTATAGTCTATGCATGGCCTTAGACTGCCATCCTTTTTTCTTTACAAAGAAGAACCCGGCTGCCGGGGAGGTAGAGGGTCTTATGAACCCTTTGGCTAAATTCTCTTTGATGTACGCCAACATCGCTTGAGTCTCTGGGAGTGAAAGAGGGTAGGTTCTTCCCTTGGGAGGCATGGCACCAGATAGGAGTTCTATGGGACAGCTGCACTTCCGAAGCAGAGGCAGGATATCTGTGTTCTAATTGGAGAGCATATCTTTAAATTCCATGTATGGAGCAGGTAACCCAGGAAGGGTTGAAGTACTTAAGATTGAGATAGATGGAGACATTTGCCATAAACACTGGGTTTGGCATCAAGGACCCCACTGAGTGAGTTGCAGGGATTGCCAGTCGAAGTTGGGTGCATGTAACTGGAGCCAAGGAAGTCCAAGGACTACAGGGTGTGTTGATCGTTTCAGGATCTGGAGGGAGATCTCCTCGTCAGAGTCCCTACGGTAAGGCAGATAGCCAAGATACGGTGCGTGATACGATCAGCAAGAGGCTCTCTCTGAATTGTGGCAATGCATAGTAGTATATCCAGTGGTTGAACTAGTATCCGCAGGAGTATGACAGTCTCTTCTAAACTGAAATTTCCATTCACCCCAGTGCCCACGAGGGTGGTGGTGGCGAACAAACTTGACTCCCTGAGGAGGGAGACCGGCAGCAACAACTAAGGGCCAGAAACTATAGCGCCCAAGCTCAGTTGCCGGGCTCAGGCTTTGGAGTTTCCCCAGACGCATTGGACAAGTCTGGAGAAGATGGCCGGAGCCACCACAATACAGGCAGAGGCCAGATTTTCTTCGTCAAAGACGTTCTTCCGGAGTCAGGCGGCCACGGTTGATCTGCATTGGTTCCTTGAGAGGCTGCAGGTAAGGCCTTCAACCAGGGACTCACAGAACAGGGTGACCGTAGGGCAGGAGGTCGAAGAGCCCTTACCTCCTGATGAAATAAAAAATTTTCTTCTGCCAGGAACGTAGAATTGCTGCTGAGATATAAATGGGCAGAGAGGAAAACAAATACAGAAGTTTAGGCAAAATGGACATTTTCACAATGGCTATTCTACCTAGCCATGAGTAAGCGTCCTTGTTCCATCGGTTCATATCTGTGGTTATTTTGGACATGAGCGGCTTATAATTGATGTAAAGATCAGGTAAGTGCAAAGAAATATGTACCCCCAGATATTTAATGGAAGTTTTAGCCCACTTAAAAGGCATCTGTTGGCTAATACTTTGTCTGTCCCGAGCTGATAGATTGATATTAAGAAATTCTGGTTTTTACAAGTTAACTTTTAGGCCAGATACTTTGCCAAAGTGTTGTAATTCCCGCATAACACCCCTTAGCGATTTTTCAGGATCTGTCAATATAAGGAGGAAGTTGTCCGCAAATAAAGATAGCTTATATTGATTAGATCCCAATTAGACACCTTGAATATCAACAGCTTGACGTATTTTTGTAGTTAAGGGCAAAAAGCAGAGGGGACAGGGGGCAGCCCTGGCTAGTACCTCGCCCAATGGGAAACGCAGATCCATACCCATTGTTCACCTTGACTCTGGCCTGAGGACCATCATATAATTTTTGTATCCATTGGACAAAGGGGGTCCTAAAAGACATTTTATGCAAGGTATGGAACAGGAACGGCCAGTGGACCAGATCAAATGCTTTCTCTGCATCTATTGATAGCAACACTGCCGGCTCCTGTTCCGCACGCACCCACCACATCAAATCAAGTACTTTACGAATGTTGTCTGCTGCCATGTGTTGGGGCACGAATCCTACTTGATCTGAATGTATTAAGCCGGGGAGAATCTTATTGAGCCAGAGGGCAAGGAGTCTCGCTAATATCTTAAGATCCACATTTATTAATGATATAGGGCGATATGAACTGCACTGCGTTGGGTCCCACCCCGGCTTAGCAAGAACCGTAATGCCTGCTACATTAGCTTGAGAGCTGATATACCCCTCTCCTTGAAGGCTATTGAAGTACTGGGCCAGGGGTTCTGCTATGGTTGGGGCACATTTTTTTTTATAGTAAGCTCCTGATAGCCCATCTAGGCCTGGGGATTTACCCAACTTTAAAGATTTACTCTGCGTACCTCCCCAGCCGTAATCGGGGAGTCAAAAAAAGGCCTTGCTCAGGAGTGAGCTTAGGAAGAGTGTCTGTAGATACTCCTCAATCTGGCTCATGGGAATATTTTCCTTTTTGCTATAAAGTGTCTCATAAAAAAGGGAGAATGCTTCACGTATACTGGAGGAATCTGTGAGTATATTTCCCTTAGGGTCCTTCATTTTAGAAAGATTATTTTGGGAAAGGCGCGCTCTCAGTTGTCTAGCCAGTAAACGCCCAGCTTTATTTCCACCTTCATAATATATTTGTCTCGTGAGATCTAAAGAACGAAGAATGTGCTTATTGTCAAGTTTATGCAGTTCAGATTTAAGGGCTAAGAGCCTGGTGTAGCAGCGCTGAGATCCCATCTGCATATGCTCCTTTGTGAGTTTGTTAATCTGAGTTAAGTCAGCCCTCTCTTGGGTTTGCTGGTGTTTGCACTCCGTAGCCCTAGAAATAAGTAACCCCCTTACTACAGCTTTAGAGCAGTCCCACAAGGTGCCGGGGGATATGTCAGGATTGGCGTTCAGTAAGAAGTATTCTTGCATTTGGGCCTCAAGAGTATGAACGAACTGATTGTCTTGCATAAGAGATTCATTTAGTTTCCAAAATCTGTTCCCTGAATCCTTAATTCCCAAATCAGCCTCCATGCACACTGGGCCATGGTCTGACCATGTAATGGCCTCGATGCTGACTTTGCTGATCTGATTGCACAATAACTTATCCACTAAAAAGTAGTCTATTCGGAAGTAGCTATCGTGGGGAGCAGAGTAAAAAGTATGTTCGAGAGCGGGGATATCTATGTCTCCATATATCAATCAATTGCCAGTCTGCCATTAAGCCTTTCAATTCTCGGCGACTAGATGAGTCACTAGGGGGTCTACTATTAGAGGTGTCCAAAGTCTGACAGATGGTGGTGTTAAAGTCCCACCCCCTAAAATAAGTGCGCCCTCAGCATGCTTTGATAAGAGGCCATTAATTCCCTGAAAAAAGACATCTTGATCACGGTTGGGGGCATAGATGGATACTAAAGTATAGATATTAGCACCAATTCGAAGTTTGACCAACACATATCGGCCATTCGGATCTGTGACCTGCGAAAGTAGGTCATAGACCATATGAGCGGAAAGAAGTATACCAGTCTCTGCATATTTATTAACACCTCCACAGTGAGCCAGAATGCAGTGAGAGAATTCCTTTGACATTATGAGATGATTCTGTTTGCGTTTCAGGTGGGTTTCTTGGAGCCTCCTTATCTCTCGCTTAAGTAAAAAACGCTTCCTATATGAATTAAGCCCCTTTACGTTAAGTGTAATTATGGTAACCATGATCCGATGAGAAATGGAGAAAAGCAGCAAAGAGAGCCTACCAAGCCATACAGGAAACAAGATACATATTCTAATACCCAGGGTTCGTCCTGCTGCCAGGGAATAGATAAGTTAAAGAAAAAACACTCAGTTTCAAGAGATGAATTTCCATGTAAGCTCCAACAAACCTCCTTTCCACACGAATCAGATTCACCCTCCCTGCGCGAATCTTTAGTCAAGGGGTACATGATAAGCAGCACTCCTAACCACTATCCCGCCTCCCCCTCCCATCTGTAATAAAAGGTAGATAACAATAACTTGTAGGCAACTTGTTAACATTACAATCAAACTCGATCAAACCAGCAAATATAAAAGTTACTCTGCCAGCTAAGGCAGGTCCCTGAAGGATATGCATCCTATCTGGATCACTAATAAAAAGTAACCATCTGAATCCCCCAGCAGTTTGGGTTCAGCCCTCGTCCATGCGCTGCTCGCTGTTCTGTGAATGATGGTGACGAATGACGTCCCCTCCCAGGGCCTGGTCGGCACCATCTTGGCACAGTGTCCATAAGCATTGCTGCGGCTTCCTTAGCATCGCCATAAACGTGGCCTCCAGGCCCGCCTGCTTAAAATATTCTGCTGCCTCCAACAGAGTCTTCATGCAATATGAGATCCCTTTGTATTGAAAATGTAATGCGAAGGGGAATGCCCACCTATATCGGATGTCTGCTTAGCGCAGGGCATTTGTCACTTCGCGCAGCTGATAGCGCTTTTGCAAAGTTGTTGGAGCCAGATCATTGTAGATGGAGATAAGTCCTGCCAACGCCACTCAGGGTGAGCTCGAGCAGCTTGAATGATTCTGTCCTTTATTTTGAAGTGATGACATTTTACTATTATATCGTGAGGTTTATTGTCCCTTTTTGGGCCAAGCGCCCAATGTGCCCTTTCCAAATCAATTTTGAGCTCTCCCTCATCTTGCGCCGAAGTCCTGCGGGAATTGAGCGAGGAGATGTTTGCAATCGCGATAATAGTTTGCTCACAGTCCTGGAATTGTTCCGTCTCCGGCACCCCCCGAAAACGTAAGTTGGCCCTTCGTGACCGGTTCTCAATGTCCTCCACTTTATCCGTTAATGCTTCCAGATCCAAATTGGCTTGTTTAGACTGGGTAGTCAGTGTATCCAGGATCAGACTGTGATTATCCGCTCGGGTGTCTAACTCGTCCACCCGGTGTCCCATGGCACAAAGATCTTCTTTCACCTCAGAGATAGATGCTAATAATTCTTTTTTGTGGGCCTTGAGATCCGCCCGCAATTCATTGAACCAATTCCTTATCTCCGACCAGGATGGTAAGTCCACAAACGTGCCCTCATGGGAGTGACCGGGTAAGTCCGTAATAAGCTCGTGCATCCCCGCCTCATCCTCAGCAGAATCGAGGGGCTTTGAGGCCTGCTCCTCTCCCGCCATCGACAGTTCCTCTGCCACTTTACTAAAAGAAAATTGTTTTAGGTCTGTCGTTCGCTTCCGAGAAGTCATTCTGGGCTGATCTAGCAACGGGATCCACACTCTGGAATGAAAGAGATCGAGTTTGCGCTGAAAAAAATTGCCTTATTGCAGATAGGGTTCGCGGAGCAAACAAGTCAGGTGGCCATTTTGCAGCGCGGCTCAACAGCACCCCCCCCAGCGGACTGGTACTTTTTAATGTATGTACAAATGATCTTAAAAGGGGAATGATAAGTGAGGGGATCAAATTTGCAGATCATACAAAATTATTCAGAATAATTAAATCACAGACAGCTACAGATAAATTGCAGGAGGGTCTTGTGAGACTGGATGATTGACATCCAAATGGGGTCCAAATGGCAGATGAAATTTAATGGATTTTTCTATATTGTTCTAGTTGTCATAACTTCATATTCCAATAGCTGTAATAGCATTGCTGCGTTTAATGTGGTTTATCTCCTTTTAATCTTTCTGTGTTAGCGTTGGAATTTTTTCAAATCGGTTCTGTCTGGTTGACACTATGCCGTAGAATTTGAGGTTTGGAAGTTCCCGGTGCTTTGTCTAATTCATACCGGTACATTTTCCATGTGAATTGTTTCCCATATCAAACTTTTATGAGCATTGATCTAGATTCCGATTTTTCAGTATAGCACTGCTATAAAAAAATTCTTTAGAATCATTATTTCATTTCATTCATGCTTCACAGTTCCCGTTTTTTAATGCATTAATAATGTACACCTTTGAGTTAATTGAAAGTTGTATTTTTCACTCGATTCAACATACACTTTTTTGGTAGTGATCTATATTTGATCTTGGCGGAGAACACTCAGAGTTTTTTTATACACTCTGTTAATTTTATCCGGTTCGATTGTCCATGTTTGTTCATAAATTATTTTTTCATTCTTTGGTTTCGTTCATATAAGCATTGCATGAGTTAAAAACATTTTTTTTTCTCAGCTACATTTTTTGATCGATTTAGCCACACCCCTTTAAATGAGTGACAACTTGCTTGGCGCCAAAAAATGTAATTCAAAAAATGTTTTTAAAATTTTGCCTCCATACAAAGAAACAAGTGGAGATGATCAGTGTTCTTTTGCATAATATGGTAAGTCATTTAAATTGTTCTAGTTGTTAGATTTTTGCATTTACAGCGTCCCTACGGATGTATCAGTACTGTCGCGGTTTGGTACTCTTAAAATCAATATTTCTTTCAGTTTGTCTGTTAGACACTCGCAGTACTCGTGCAGTCTAAACGGAATGTTTTGCTTTCTGGCGTTTTTCTAAATCAATATCGGGTTGGTGATCATATTCTTTCAAAATCATTATTGATTCAGACCCCGTTTTTTCAGTAATGCATCCATTCTGTTCAATATATTAAGTGAGATATGGCTTAGAACTGTCAGTGGGCACACTGTGTTGCCTTGCTATTATTTTTCCTCATTTTTTTAAATTAAATTAGGGAATTTGGTAGATCATAATGTTATGGTCATAATTTTCCAGTTATTTAAACATTCAGTATATACTACTGCATTAAAGTTATTTTCAGATTTATTAAATTTTTTAATTCCTTTTAGTATGCGGCACCATTAGTGAATGGAACCGATAGATGGTTAAGCACTACTTACTTCAATTAAGGTCATCTCATATTTTAAGATTATTAGCATTTTTACATTACCATTCTTTGTTTCAATATAATGAATTGAATGATATGATTCTTACAGATGTCTGTATTGCAGTTGGCTTTCTGATACACATCGTGATTTTTTCAGTGTGTATAAATTTAAGGTATTTAATCTATTTTTCATTAATTGGTAAATTATATGTATAGGTCTTTTAAGGTCTCAGATTGATGTTGTTCACATGCTCTTTTATTTTACATGTATTCTGTCTATATATGTTTCTTTTATTTATATATGTTTGTACACATGTTTTATTGATTTTATGTGAGGCTCTTAATATAGTACGTTTATTCTTTTAAATTATTTTGTCTGGTGTTTTAATGTATTTGTTTTATGGCTTTATATGTATTTATATATTTTCATTTATAGCCCCTGAGGCAGCCACTGGAATGTGGCGAAACTCGGCCTGAGTCGGGCATTTTAAACAAATACTACACGTCTCCACCAATAAAAGATTTGGAAAAGACTTCTTGGGCATCTACTTTCTTGTTGTTTCCTCATGGCAAATTAGGGTGGGGCATATAATGTTTTTTTTGTCCCCATCCCAACCCTTTAAATTTTCCAGACTCAAACATAGGCAAGCGAAGTGGACTTCTTGTGCACCTGCAGGAAGATGGAAATAACCGAATCAGGATATCCTTTCTTCCTCAACAGTCTCCTCTCATAAGCCAGGCTGCTAGACAAAATCGATCCACTCAATCAAAAAAATACTGGACCTTGTCTAAGAAGATTCAGTAGATTCAGTTGGAGCAGACCATCTACTGCTAAGTTGATCAGATCTGTGAACCACGGTCTTCGTGGCCACTCCAGGGCCACGAGGATGACTGACCATGTGTGAGCCTCTATCCTTCGTAAACCCTTGCCCACCAACAGCCAGGGAGGAAAGACGTAAAGCAGAATGTCGCGAGGCCAGGGGAGGACTAGAGTATCCACCCCTTCTTACCCGTGCTCCCTTCGGCAACTGAAAAACCGAGCCTTCTTTGCATTTCTCTAAGTTGCCAACAAGTCCAGGTGAGGCATGCCCCACAAACGAGTGGGGCGTCCCTGCCTGGATCTAGCTCCCACTTTCCGGGATCTAGGTGCAGGTGACTGAGAAAATCCGCCTGAAAGTTGTCGACTCCGGCTATGTGAGAAGCCACCATGCGGACTAGATGGCACTCCACCCAGACCATTAGGCAGTCGGCCTCTGAGGCAACTGGATGACTTTTGGTTCATCCTTGACAATTGATGTAAGCCACCGTTGTCACATTGTCGGACAAAACTCGCACTGACCGATGGCTCACCAGGGGGAGAAAACTACACAACGCCAGATGCACTGCCCTGGTTTCGAAGCGATTTATGGACCATTTCACCCGTGGACTTGTCCATTGTCCCTGTGTTGCCCATGATTGGCAAACCGCGCCCCAGCCGGAGAGGCTGGCGTCTGTCATCACGATCACCCACTGAGACTCCTCCAGATCCATACTGTGCTGCAAGTGGGCCGGAATCAATCACCAATTGAGACTGGACCTGGCGGGTTCCGAGAGTGGTAATCAGATTTGGAACTCTTCGGATCCAATGCGAAAGTAACGCCCTCTGCAAAGGTATCATATGAGCGAAGGCCCATGGAACTAACTCCAGAGTAGATGCCATAGAACCAAGCACCTGCAAGTAATCCCAAACCTGGGGTAGCGGTAGCAACAGCCACTGAATCTGTGCCATTAACTTGTTGGTTCGCTCCTGCGTGACTTTGCCGACCGATGTGTCGAACCGAGAGCCTAAGAAGTTCAGAACTTGGGATGGGACGAAATTGATAATCCACCTGAGAGATTGAAGCCAGTGCAATACTGACTGAACCGCTGCCTTGCAAAGCTCCTCCGACTTTGCATAGATGAGCCAATTGTTCAGGTAAGCATGAACCAAAATCCCCTCCCTCCTGAAGGCCACTGCTACAACCACCGTTACCTTGGTGAATACTTGGGGAGCCGTCCCCAATCCGAACGGGAGTGCTTGGAACTGATAATGCTCGCCCAAAATCATGAACCTGAGAAACCGCTGATATCACTCACAGATCCCTATGTGAAGGTATGCTTCCGTCAGGTCTAAAGAAGCCAAATATTTATTTATTAAAACTTTTCTATACCGTCGCTAAGTTATATACCATCGCAACGGTTTACAAATAGGTCTACAAATAGGCACATATCCTAGATTTACTAACCTTAGTCTATCGTACATTCTAACAGGTACCAATAAAGTTCGGTTACAATTTCATAAATGAAATCATTATTTGAGTAATGTTGGTCAAGTCCAGGTATATTATTGAGTTACTATCTCTTTGAGATATTACTACTTAAATGAAGGATTGAGTAAATTCATTCTCATCTGCATTACTCTGTACTTTCATTCTTTACCCTCCACGCTCTTTAGTGAAGGCTTTTTTAAAGAGCCATGTTTTTAAATTTTTCTTAAAAGTTTTGAGATTATTCTGTAATCTGAGTTCAGGGGGCATCGTGTTCCATAGTATGGGCCCAGCCACTGATAAAGCCCTTTCTCTCACTTGGGTTAATTTTGCTGACTTTACTGAAGGGATTGTTAGTAGTGCTTTGTTTGCTGAGCGGAGGTTTCTTTGTGGAACGTATACTCGTAAGGCTGTGTTTAGCCAGTCTGCTTCTTTATCATATATTAGTTTGTGTATGGTACATAAGGCCTTGTATTTTATCCTGTACTCGATGGGTAACCAATGTAAGTCTGCTAGAGTATGGGTTATATGGTCCCTCCTCTTTTTTCCCGTCAGTATTCTGGCTGCAGTATCTTGAAGTATCTGAAGTGGTCTTATCGATTGGGAGTCCTAGTAAGAGTGCATTGCAATAGTCAGTGCTGGAAAAGATAAGTGTTTGCAATACTGTTCTGAAGTGGCGGGTGTGAGTAATAGTTTCAATCTTTTGAGGACCATACGTTTTGCGTAGCCTTCTCTTACTTTTATAGATATGAGTTGCTTCAGGTTGATTTCTGGGTCCATTATTACTCCCAGATTCCTTACTTTTTCGGCTAACTCAATTTTTTGGTTATTTCTTAGGGTTATTGGTGTTTGAATGATTTCAGTATGTTTTCTCTCTAGGTGAAGGAATTCAGTTTTGTCATTGTTGATAACCAGTTCCATTTGGTTTAGTAGTTTAATTATGTCTAGGTACATGTTGGCTAGACTTAGGGGTAGATTTTAAAAGAAGCGCGATCAGCCTACTTTTGCTTGCGCATCAGACTCAAGCAAAAGTACGCTGGATTTTAGTAGATACGCGCGGAGCCGCGCGTATCCACTAAAATCCTGGATCGGCGCGCGCAAGGCTATCAATTTTGTATAGCCGGCGCGCGCCGAGCCGCGCTGCCTACCCCCGTTCCCTCCAAGGCCGCTCCGAAATCGGAGCGGCCTCGGAGGGAATCCTCTAACGCCCTCCCCTCACCTTCCCCTCCCTTCCCCCTACCTAACCCACCCACCCGGCCCTGTCTACACCCCCCCTTACCTTTGTCGGGGGGATTTACGCCTCCCAGAGGGAGGCGTAAATCCCCGCGCGCGAGCGGGACTCCTGCGCGCAGGGCCGCGACCTGGGGGGCGGGTACGGAGGGCGCGCCACGCCCCGGGCCGTAGCCACGCCCCCGTACCCGCCCCCCAAAACGCTGCCGACACACCCCCGCAACGCCGTGCGCTCCGGCCCCGCCCCCCCGACACGCCCCCGACAACGCCCCCCTCCGAGAACCCCGGGACGTACGCGAGTCCCGGGCTCTGCGCGCGCCGGGAGGCCTATGTAAAATAGGCTTCCCGGCGCGCAGGGCCCTGCTCGCCTAAATCCGCCCGGTTTTGGGCGGATTTAGGCGAGCAGGGCTCTGAAAATCCGCCCCTTAATGTTTTTTCAGTTGTGTCGTCTATTGGTAGAATTAATTGAATGTCGTCTGCGTAAATGTAATGTATTATCCCTAGGCCTGCCAGCAGATGACATAAGGGTGGCATATATATGTTAAAGAGGGTAGCAGACAGAGCTGAACCCTGAGGTACTCCTGTTTCAAGTTTACATTTTTCTGATAATGAGTTTTTTATCTGGACTTGAAAGAACCTGTTTAGGTAGGATCTGAACCAGTTTATTGTTTTTGTCACATAATCCAATTTCTTCAAGACTTTTTAGTAGTATTCTGTGGTTTACTGTATCAAAGGCTGCAGATAAGTCGAGCATTATAAGGATGTAATGTTTACTGTTATCAAAACCTCTTAGTATGTAGTGAGAGAAGTAATGTCTCAGTGCTGTAGTGTTTTCGGAAGCCGTGTTGTGATAGGTACAGTATATTATTATTGTCTAGGTGTTCAGCTAGCTGTTTCTGTACTGTTTTCTCTATTTTGCTAATAATGGGAGGTTTGAGACTGGGCGGTAGTTAATGAGGATTAGTGGGTCACTGTTTTTCTTTTTGATTTGGTTTAATGATTGCCCCTTTATCTGGCATTAATCCTTCAGTTAGGGATAGGTTTATGATATTAGTTAGTGTTGGGGTTACTACATTGGTAATCTTTTATCTCAGTTGTTGGTATTGTATCGATTTTATGTGGAGCAGGGTTTATATTTTTTCATTGATTCAACTTCTTGTTCTGATATTTCTATAAATGAGGACCATATGTTAACATCTCTCTTTTGCATTACGATTGCTTGTTTGCTGTTTTTTGGGAGTTTGTTTCTTAGGTTTAATATTTTGTCACTAAAAAATTTAGCTAATTCATTGCATTTTGATTCAGGAAGACTTTGAGGTGATTCTTGTTTGTCATTTGTGAGATTTGTTACTATGGAGAATAAGGTTCTTGGGTTATTGGCAAACTTTTCTATTTTATTGGAATAGTATTCTTTTTTAGTATTAAGGATCAGTTGTTTGTAGGAGGCTAGATGTTTCCTGAATTTGGTTAGGTTTTCAATTGTTTTGTTTTTCTCCAGTTTTTTTCAAATTTTCTGAGCTTTCTTTTTGCATCTTTTATTTTTGCATTATGCCAGTGGTTATTTTGTTTTTGTTTCTTTGATAGTTATTGTTTTAATGGGGTTTATTTCATTGGCTATTTTCTTGGTTGAGTCTAACCAGAGTTCCGTAGCTGAGTTACAATCATTAAGTGTTATGTCTTTTAGTTCTTCTTCTAATTTGTCCTTTAGTTCATCGTTGTTATAGGGTGGTCGATATTTAAATTCTATGGGATTATGAGTTTGTATGGTCTGGGGATTGAGAATATTAATATTGGACTGAATAAGGAAGTGGTCAGACCAAGGAATTTGTGTGTAGCTTGTTGCTAAGTGTTCTAGATAGTTGCTATTTAATGAATGTTAGGTCAAGTGAGTGTCCGGCTCTGTGTATTGGTTTATCGGTTATTAGTGAAAACCCTAGTGCTGTCATGGCATCCATTAGTGTCTGGCATGTGTTAGAAAGGGGTTGGATGTCCATGTGTAGATTAAAGTCAACTAACACTAAGGTAGGTTTAGATGTGTTGTCAAACTCGATTAGTGGTGACATATTTAGCTCTAGTAAACTGGGAGGGCAGTATATAAGGCATATTTGTATATTGTTAGTGTTGAAGATGGCAATTTCATGGTTAGGTGGGGGTATTATTGGGAGTAGTTTACATTTAAAAGCTTTTTCGATTATTAGTAGTAGGCCGCCTCCACGTTTATTTATCCTTGGGACTGAGAATACCTCATAATTTTTGTGTGCTATTTGATTTTTTAAGACTACATCAGATTTTTTTAACCATGATTCAGTAATTGCAACAAAGTTGGGTTTATTGTCATACAGTAGGTCGTTGATTGGGAATTTTTTTAGTGATTGAGCATTTACTAAGATGAATGTTAACATAAGTAAGTTATTTAGAGTTGGGGTGTTTGATTTGGTGGTTCTTATTATCTGTACCAGGTTGTCTTCTTTTTTAAATGACTTCTGCAGATCTCTTTTGTTGTGATTAGATCTGAACATTTTAAAATTTATTATATTTACCTTTGTTCATGCAGACTGATATTGGTTGCTTACTCGAGACTTCTCCTTCCTTTTCCATGTTTGTTGTGTGGTTTGGACAGTTGATCTAAGTTCCTTTGGTGTGCAAATGGGTGTACAAAGGGGCATGCCCCTTTGGAGCGCGGCGCCTCCAGTCCTTCTTGCTCTTTAAATCCTCCCTCTTGGCCGCGCTTCCAGCTTCAGTGACGTCAGCCAAGGGGGAGGAGTTTGCTGGTCTTCCGGGTTCCTCGGGTTATGCAGTCAGCGTCGGCTGCAGGAGAAAAAAAAGCAGAAACAAAGCAGAATAAGCAGGAGGGAAGGGATAGGAAACACAGAAACAAACAGGTTAGTGAGCCACAGGGCAGGGCGAGAAAGGAAGGCAGAGGGGGAGGGGTAGGTAGGAGCGAGCGGGAGGGTGGAAAAGATAGAGAGCCTTTTGGTTTTTAATCAGGCAGGTTGCAGTTCATCTGTGCTGCGCCTCCGGTCCTTCTTGCTCTTTAAATCCTCCCTCCTGGAGTGGCCGGCCACAATGACTGAGCGGAGAATTTCCATGCGAAAACGAGGTACCCGAAGCGCCTTGTTCACCTTCTTTAGATCCAAAATCTGGCGGAAGGAGCCCTCCTTCTTGGGAACCACAAAATATAAGGAATATCTGCCAGTCCTGAGCTCCTCTGGAGGGACCAGGACAATGGCTCCCAGGGCTTTCAACTGACCCAGGGTTTGATTTACTGCTGTCCGCTTTGCGTGTGACTCGCAGGGCGACATAAAAAACAGATCCCGCAATGGGCAATCAAAATTTAAAGCGTAACCATGTTTGATACTTAGAACCCACTGGTCCGACGTAATCTTGACACATTCCTTTAAGAACAGAGAAAGGCAGCCGCCTATCACCAGAACAGAGGAGTGGGTCAGCACACCTTCACTGAGTGGATTACCCCCGGAAGATCCCTGAGGACCCCCGATGCGGACAGGCCTGCGGCCACAAAAGGAATGAGGCCAAGATTGAGACCTCTGAGATGGCTGATTGAGAGTAAAGGAAGAGGCCCTGCGCTGGCCCCAGTGGGTGAGCCAAACCAAAAGCCCTAGAGGTTCTAGGCTTATCCTCTTGTAATTTGTACACTTTGTTGTCCCCTAGAGATTTGATAAGGGCTTCCACATCATCCCCGAACAAGAATTTTCCTTTAAAGGGAAGATTGCCCAACTGGCCTTTGGAGGAAACATCGGCTGACCAGTTATGGAGCCACAGAAGTCTTCTAGCTGATACTGCCGAAACCATTGTGCGTGAGGAGGCACGAAGAAGATCTTATAAGGCATCCACGGTGTAATCAATAGCCCTCTCTACTCGGTCTGCCTGCTCCGCTTCCGCTAGAGGCAACTCCTGCACTGTGAGCAACTGTTGCACCCATCGAAGAGTCGCTCGTTGTATGAGACTACTGCACACCACCACCCAAATGCAAAGCACCGAGACTTCTAAGATTCACTTAAGTACCTCAAGCCTCTGATCCTGCAGATCCTTAAGAGCAGCAGCCCCTGCCACAGGAATGGTCGTCTGCTTAGTGATGGCGGAGACAGCCGGGTTCACCTTTGGGACCTTAAGAACATCCAAGGACTTGTCTGGTAGTGGGTAGAACTTTCCCATAACCCGTCCCACCTGAAGGCTGGCCTCTGGAGCCTCCCACTCCTGGGTCATGAGCTGCTGCAGCATTGGGTGAAAAGGAAAAGTTCTAGATGGGGCACGAAGCCCCGAGAGAACGGGGTCCACCATGGTAGGCTCCGAGCTCGGTTGTGGAGCCTCAATACCTAGTTCCACCAGTATATGGGGCATTAAAGGGTCAAGCTCCTCCCTCCAAAATAACCTGAGGACCCGTGGATCATCCCCCTCCACTGGGGTGGACCCATCAACATCCCCATCTAAGGTCCCTATGAGAGGGTCCTGCGAAGGAGGATCCGAAGGATTGAAAGCTGGAGCCCCTGACAGGTCAGGAGGTGTATGGCCTGCCCTCCCTCTGAAGGCATTCGACCCCTCTGAGAGCCGAGCAACCTTTGCCTGTGGAGGCTCCATAGCCTGCAACTCTGCCTCAGCCTCCAAAAATGCTTTGTGCATTAAAAGCACAAATTTTGAAGAAAAAGAAGGCTGCTCCTTTAAGGTTCCCCCCCCCCCCGGGGGGAGGGGTCAGAACCGGGAGGGGAAGTGAGCACAAGAGTCCGTGGCCTGACAGGGCTTAAATTCGGTGGGGAAAGCTGAGGAGGGATGCCCCCTCCCTCCGCATCCAGCCCTACTCTGGAGCATAGTGCAGGCAAAATGGCCACCGTTCCCGCACTGGACGGGGATGGGGCTGCCTGAGGCCAGCGAGAGTGATTTTCTCCCTGCACTCTGAGAACACTCTGGAACCGCTCTGGTGCTACACCCCCCCCCCCCCCCCGACGGTCCTAGAGAGGTACCTGGTGTAAAGACCATTGCAGGAGAGCCGCACCACCGGCTCCCCACATGCTGAACACTCTGAGCCCCGCGGTATCCCGGCACGATGGAGAACCAGCCTGGGTCAAAAAAACCGGTGAAATCGCCCCTCCAGAGCCCCGGGACAGCTGTGCACGGTAGGGAAAAACTGTTCTCTAAAAACAGATAATCATGGCACAGTAGGAGGCACCCAAGGAATTTTCTCTTCTCAAGATGCGAGGGGGAGGGACCGGCCCACCGGTTAATCCCTCTACTCACCGGGATCAGTAGCAGCTCCGGGAAATCGGCTGTCGGGGCGTCCAACCCCGTCGTGCCTCCACCAAGGCAGGAGCCTTGAGAGGACTAACACTGCTCACCTCCGAAAAGAAAACAAACTTCTTTTTTTTTTTTTTTTTAACAAGCTTGATTTAGCCCAAGGCACCAAAAATTGAGGCACCTCACCTCTTAAAGAAAAGCAAAATTGCTTACCTTGTAATAGGTGTTATCCCAGGACAGCAGGATGTAGTCCTCACATATGGGTGATGTCACTGAACGGAGCCCAGGCGGGAAAGCTTTCTGTCAAAGTTTCTAGAAACTTTTGACTGGCCCTGTGAGGCCACTGAGCATGCCCAGCATGCTATGATATTCTCTGCCACAGGTGTCTCTCTTCAGTCTGGTATATAGCATAAAGTGTTAGCAAAAATAAAATAAAGGTCTGAGGCCCAACTCCGCTGGGTGGCGGGTGGGTTCTGTGAGGACTACATCCTGCTGTCCTGGGATAACACCTATTACAAGGTAAGCAATTTTGCTTTATCCCAGGAAAAGCAGGATGCTAGTCCTCACATATGGGTGAATAGCGAGTTAGAGGCTGAGTCATGTTGTATTGAGGCAACAGTGAAGTATTGTTGTTGAATGAGTCAGCCGAAGATCACAGAACATTGGATGTAGAAGGAGTTGGGATTAAACTGGAAACAAGTTCTTTAAGACAGATTGTCCATAGGCTGAATCTTGTCTTCCTTCTTTGTCCAAGCAGTAGTGAGCTGCAAAAGTGTGAAGAGAACTCCATGTTGCTGCTTTGCATATGTCTAGGATTGGCACTGAACGAAAGTGTGCTACTGATGTTGACATTGCTCTTACTGAATGAGCCTTTACTCGCCCTTGAAGAGGAAGGCCTGCTTGTTCATAGCAGAACTCTATGCAGTCTGCTATCCAATTGGATAGGGTATGTTTACCCACTGCTTTACCTGCTTTGTTTGGATCATAGGAAACAAAAAGCTGAGTGGATTTCCTATGGACTGAAGTACGGTTTAAGTAGAAAGCGAGTGTACGCTTACAGTCCAGGGTGTGTAAGGCCTCATGCCTGGATGGGCATAAGGCCTTGGAAAGAATGTGGGTAAATTTATTGATTGGTTCAAGTGGAATTCCGTAACCACCTTGGGAAGGAATTTTGGATGGGTACAGAGAACCACTCTGTCATGTAGGAACTTTGTATAAGGTTTGTATGTAACAAGTGCTTGTAACTCACTAATTCTTCTAGCTGAAGTAATGGCTATGAGGAAGATAGTCTTCCACGTGAGAAATTTAAGATTACAAGAGTCAATGGGTTCAAAAGGAGAGCGCATGAGTCTTGTTAGAACCAAATTCAGGTCCTAGCTTGGGACGGGTTTTCGAATTGGTGGTTTAAGGTGAGTTAACCTCTCATAAATCTACTTACGAGAGGATGTGTGGATATAGGTGCATCTCCTATCTTGTCATGGTAAGCAGAGATTGCACTTAAATGTACTCTTACAGATGAAGTTTGGAGATCAGAGTCCGAAAGATGGTATAAATAGTCCAGTAGAGAAGTTGTGGGGCAAGTGAAAGGATTTATATCTTTTGCTGAGCACCACAAAGTGAATCTCTTCCATTTATAAGAATAGTTTTTTTGTGTGGAAGGTTTATGTGAAGCTATAAGCACTTGAAATATATGGGATGAAAGATTGAGTAGTTGTAAGGTCAAGCTTTCAACATCCATGCTGTCAGGGATAGGGACTGAAGGTTGGGATGGTGCAACCGGCCCTGATCCTGAGTTATGAGAGTGGGAGCTACTCCCAGACGAATTGGATCCCTGAGAGGTCTAGCAGTGGGGGAAACCATAATTGTCGAGGCCAATGTGGGGCTATGAGTATCATGGTCCCTTTGTCTTGTTGTAGCTTCACTAGAGTTTTGGTTATGAGCGGTATTGGAAGATACGCGTATAGTAGGCCTGAGTTCCAAGGGCGAGCAAAGGCGTCATTGGCTGGCTGGTTGTTCTGTTTGTGTAGAGAACAGAAGTTGTCCACTTTGTGATTCAGATGTGACGCAAAGAGGTCTATTGTTGGTTGACCCCAACGTTGAAATATCCTGGTTGCTACTGCAGGATCCAGGGACCATTCGTGTGGTTGGAATTGACGATTGAGTCGATCCGCCACTATATTGTGTATGCCTGCCAGATAAGTGGCTCGTAGGAGATACGAGCCCGTACCTCCTTGTTTGTTGATGTACCACATGGCAACTGTGTTGTCTGTTTGTATGAGAACAGTCTTGTGTGAAAGGCAGTCCTGGAACGCATGCAGTGCATAACGTATAGCTCGAAGTTCTAGAAAATTGATTTGATATGTTGCTTCGAGTTTTGTCCAAGTCCCTTGAGTGTGGAGATTGTCTACATGAGCTCCCCATCCCAAGGTGGATGCAACTGTAGTTAAAGTAATCTCTGGGACTGGTTGTTGGAAAGGTAGGCCTTTGCACAGGTTGTCCTTGTTGGTCCACCAAAGTAGAGATGATTTTAATTGGTTGGTCACTTGAATTGGATAGTGGAGTGGTTGAATGGCTTGGATCCATTGTGACCTTAAAGTCCATTGGGTAACTCGCATGGCTAGCCTTGCCATAGGAGTAACATGAACTGTGGAGGCCATGTGACCTAGCAGTATCAGAAACTGATGAGCTGTGGTTTGTGTCCCTAAGGAAATGGACTTTGCTAGTAGAATGAGGGCCTCTGCCCATTCTATAGGTAGAACGGCCTTTGCTAGATTTGTGTTCAACTCTGCTCCTATGAATTGAAGTAGATGAGTTGGAGTGAGATGGGATTTTTGATAATTGATGAGAAACCCCATGGAGTGAAGTAGAGCAATTGTCTGGTTGAGAGAAGTTATTGCTCCTTTTTGAGATGGACTCTTTATGAACCAGTCGTCTAGATATGGAAAAACCTTGACACCTTCTTTGTGCAAGTGTCCTGCTATGACTGCTAGACATTTGGTGAAGACTCTGGGAGCAGACGCCAGTCCAAATGGTATTGTAAATGTTGATGGCCTACTGTGAAGCGCAGGTATTTGCGATGAGGGTAAATTGGAATGTGAGCATAAGCATCTTGAAGATCCAGAGAACAAAGCCAATCCCTTGCTTGAAGTGGAAGCATGGTGCCTAGAGAAACCATTCTGAATTTTTCTTTCTTTTGAAATTTGTTGAGATTTCTGAGGTCTAGGATAGGACTTAGGCCTCCAGTTTTCTTTGGAATGAGGAAATATCTGGAGTAGAATCCTCTGCCCTTCTGTGTCCAGGGCACTGGTTGAATGGCCTTGGATCTCAGAAGGGTGGATAATTCTGTTTGTAATTGATGAAGTTGAGAGTTTTGTTGTTGGTAGTATGTTGGTGGACATTCTGGAGGAATGGAAGTGAAATTTAGTTTGTAACCTCGGGCGACTATGGAAAGAACCCATTGATCTGAGGTTATGGTTTTCCAATTTGTGTGAAAAAGGGATATTCTGCCTCCCACTGGAAGATTTGGCTTGGGATTGCAAGGTTGAATCTGTTCTCTGGTGGAGTCCTCAAAAGCCTGTTGCAGGTCCTGTCTGTGCAGGAGGTTGTGGACGGGCAGGTCTGGATTGTCTGGCCTGAGATCGCTGTGTTGGCCTGGTAGATCTACCCCTAGTTGTTTGTGGGTAATACCTGCGTGGCCTGTAGTAAGACCGTCTTACATCCCTACGTGGAGGACGACGAGAAGGTTGATTAGCAGGTTCTTGAGGGGTTTGAGACAGTTGTTTAAGGGTCTCGGTGTGATCTTTGAGTTATTGTTCAGCCTCTTGAATTTTATCTCCAAAGAAATTGTCACCAAGACAGGGAAGGTCAACAAGCTTATCTTGCACCTCAAGCCTGAGGTCAGACGCCTTGAGCCAGGCCCACCAAAGAGCAGCGATTCCTGTTGCTGCTGTTCTTGAAGCAGTTTCAAAGTAATCATACACTGCTCTTACTTTGTGTTTTCCTGCCTCAAGGCCATTTCAGATGATTGCTTGAGCAGGCTCTTGGAATTGAGTGGGTAAGGAAGTGATGGATCAATTCATCTCTTTCCAGAGATTTCTCTGGTGTTGAGTTATATAGAGTTGATATGCAGAGATTTTTGTGCTCAGCATGGAACTTTGGTAAATCTTCTTACCCATTGTGTCTAGGAACCTGTGCTCCCTGCCTGGTGGGATGGAGGAATGTGGGCGCACACGTTTAGATTTTTTCTGCACTGATTCCACAACGACAGACTGATGGGGCAATTGTTTGTGGTACCCTGGAGCTGGTTGAACTATATAGGTGGTTTCCACTCTTTTGTTTACTGCAGGGATAGAAGCTGGGTGTTCCCAGATTCTCTTCTGAAGATCCAGTAAGACTTCATGTACAGGTACTGCTAATACCTGTTTGGGTGGATCCACAAACTGTAATACTTCAAGAGTTTGTGCTCTTGTGTCCTCCTCAGCAGTCAACTTAAATGGAATGGAATCAGACATAGTTTGTATAAATGATGAGAAGGAAAGATCTTCTGGGGGTGACTTCTTTCTTCGGTCAGGAGAAGAAGGATTGGACATGAACTCCTCAGAGGAAAATTGAGAGGGTTCGTCATCCCAGGAGTCTTCTGAATCTTCCCTGTAAGTGTCTGAGTTGCTGGTGCTTGTGGGACATGAAGCCCTGAAGGTCCAGGTTGAGGATCATCGATGAAAATTTCAGAAGATGTTGTTCTTGGAGCGATAGGTGGTAAGTTGTCGATGACATTCTGGTACCTTTGTAGGAGGCGATGATAAAATGCCTCATCTTGTATTTCTAGTGGTTGATCAGGTGGTGGCAGGGATGCTGTCGATGGAATTTGAGATAACATCAATGTAGATTGAGTTTGGAGCCTCGGTGTGGTGGTTATGAAACCCGTCGGATCTTGGAAGGAAAGATATTATTGTCATCGATGTTACAGGAAAAAACATCGGCATCAACAGGCCTGTCGGAACTTGTTGCTCCTGTAGAGCTTGTAAAACAGCTTGTCTAATAAGTGTAGACAGTTCTGGCTGTAGTATGAGTGAAGACACCGATGGTATATGCGGTGGCGGTGCCGCAATGTCCATCGATGACGTCATAGGTATCGGTGACGGCGAAGACCTAACCACCGACGTATCTTGATTTTTAGGCCGCTTTGGCATCGACTCGTCCTGGGACACCGATGCTGACGATGATCGATGTCAATGTTTTGTGTTAGAACGTTCTGCCGACTTTGTGGAGATCACAGACGATGGCGAGGATGGACGATCACCTGATCCATCCGGACGCGTTTTTTTAGTAAAACTCTTTTTGTCGCTCCAGCTGGAGACTACCTCAGTGCTTTTGAGGGAGAAGGGATTAGCTGAAGAGAAAAAAGGTGTTCCATCTTCTGTTGCCTGGCTTTTCGTCCCTTGACCATCATCTCTGCATATTTGGTGCATGTACTGACATCGTGTTGTTCCCTGAGGAACAGTACACGTTCCAAATGTGGATCGGTGAGAGACATATTTCGGTTGCAGACCGGGTATTTTTTGAAACCGGTCGCCATTTTCGATCAACAGCCATCGATGAAACGAGCGTATGTGTGTGTGTGTGTGTGTGTGTGTGAGAAATTTTCGGCCGAAAATTTTTTGAAACAGTACTCACCAGCCGGCGAGGTAGAGATTTTCCCGTGACAGAGAATATATTGATAAATGTCTTTTCAGTCAAAAGAGAGATTCCCAAACGGTAGGGCTATCGGTCCGTGGTGCGAACGGCAGCGCGGAAAAGTGAAGACTGAAGAGAGACACCTGTGGCAGAGAATATCATAGCATGCTGGGCATGCTCAGTGGCCTCACAGGGCCAGTCAAAAGTTTCTAGAAACTTTGACATAAGAACATAAGAAAATGCCATACTGGGTCAGACCAAGGGTCCATCAAGCCCAGCATCCTGTTTCCAACAGTGGCCAATCCAGGCCATAAGGACCTGGCAAGTACCCAAAAACTAAGTCTATTCCATGTAACCATTGCTAATGGCAGTGGCTATTCTCTAAGTGAACTTAATAGCAGGTAATGGATTTCTCCTCCAAGAACTTATCCAATCCTTTTTTAAACACAGCTATACTAACTGCACTAACCACATCCTCTGGCAACAAATTCCAGAGTTTAATTATGCGTTGAGTAAAAAAAAACTTTCTCCGATTAGTTTTAAATGTGCCCCATGCTAACTTCATGGAGTGCCCCCTCGTCTTTCTACTATCCGAAAGAGTAAATAACCGATTCACATCTACCCGTTCTAGACCTCTCATGATTTTAAACACCTCTATCATATCCCCCCTCAGTCGTCTCTTCTCCAAGCTGAAAAGTCCTAACCTCTTTAGTCTTTCCTCATAGGGGAGTTGTTCCATTCCCCTTATCATTTTGATAGCCCTTCTCTGTACCTTCTCCATCGCAATTATATCTTTTTTGAGGTGCGGTGACCAGAATTGTACACAATATTCAAGGTGCGGTCTCACCATGGAGCGATACAGAGGCATTATGACATTTTCCGTTTTATTCACCATTCCCTTTCTAATAATTCCCAACATTCTGTTTGCTTTTTTGACTGCTGCAGCACACTGTACCGACGATTTCAATGTGTTATCCACTATGACACCTAGATCTCTTTCTTGGGTTGTAGCACCTAATATGGAACCCAACATTGTGTAATTATAGCATGGGTTATTTTTCCCTATATGCATCACCTTGCACTTATCCACATTAAATTTCATCTGCCATTTAGATGCCCAACTTTCCAGTCTCACAGAAAGCTTTCCCACCTGGGCTCCGTTCAGTGACGTCACCCATATGTGAGGACTAGCATCCTGCTTGTCCTGGGATAACATCTTGTCTTTTTTGTAATTTAAATCTTTTTTTAAAAAATCAGGACTGCAGGTTCTGTCACCCTCATTTGCTGGAGTCAGAGAAATACTGAAGGATCGTAGGTGGCACACCAGGTTAAAAGGGGGTGCCTTTCAGCTTTTTTCTCTGACTCCAACTGCTGGAAGGGAAACACAACCCAGTGGTCTGGACTGATCCTGGTACGTACAGGGAACAAGGCATTGATCTGAACAGTTTGAGAATACAAACATCGGGGTAACTTGCTCGATACGACTGTTACTACCCTCAAACATTAAGCCTTATACTTCACTTTGATGCAGCTCAAACATTGCTCTCTGCATCAATGGCGGGGGTGGAAGGAAATTAGAATCAAAAAGTTACCAATAAGGGCCCTGAACTCAGCGGTCGGAGTAACAGATAATTATGAGAAATAAGTGTGAAAGCTTGCTGGGCAGACTGGATGGGCCTATTGGTCGTCTCCTGCCATCATTTCTATGTTTCTATAAAATCATGAGAGGACTAGAAAGTGGTAATGTAAATTGGTTGTTTATTCTTTCAGATAACACAAGGACTAGGGGGGCACACCATGAAGTTAGCAAGTAGCACATTGAAAACAAATTGAAGAAAAGTATTTTTCACTTAGTGCATAATTAAAATTCTGGAATTTATTGCCAGAGGATGTAGTTAAGGCAGTTAGCTTAAATGGATTTAAAAAAAGGTTTAGACAAGTTCCTGGAAGAGAAGTCCATAAACTGCTATTAGTTTGACTTAGGAAATAGCCACTGTTTATTACCGGCATTAGTAGCATGAGATAGCAAATGTTGCTTACCTGATGTAACAGGTGTTCTCACAGGACAGCAGGATGTTAGTCCTCACAAATGGGTGACATCGAGGATGGAGCCCTGTACGGAAAACTTTTCTGTCAAAGTTTCAACAAGCTTTGACTGACACTAGCACACTGGGTGCACTGAGCATGCCCAGCCTGCAATTATCCCTGTGAGCCACAGGTGTCTCCCTCAGTCTCGTCTTATAGCTAAAAAGCGCAAGCGAAACTAAAATAAAGTATACAGACCCAACTCCGCAGGGTGGCGGGCGGGTTTCGTGAGGACTAACATCCTGCTGTCCTGTGAGAACACCTGTTACATCAGGTAAGCAACATTTGCTTTCTCACAGGACAAGCAGGATGGTAGTCCTCACAAATGGGTGAGTACCGAGCTGAGGATGCCCGGGAATGCACCAGATACACCGCAGATGCGCAAAGGCGTAACGACTGAGGTGGAAATGGGAACGGAGGGCATCCGCAACACTAGGGATGTGAATCGTTTTCCATATCGTCTTAACGATAGAAATCGTGTGGCAGGGCAAGAAAATCGTCTTAGGCACGATTTTTTAGTTAAAAAATCGTTAAAAATCGTTTTTTCCGATTAGTGCGCACTAACTCGAGTTAGTGCGCACTAACGGGAGTTAGTGCGCACTAACTGGGAGTTAGTGCGCACTAACTGAAAATGATACAATTTGACACTTTTCAGGTCAGTTAAGGTCAGTTTAGGAATGAATATGTATTCCTATTGGCTGCCCTCTTATTTATTCATGTTACCAAGTTTCTTACTGACAGTATATGGGGGATGGGAAATGGAAGCAGTTGGTAGCTTGACAAAACAAGTAATGTGATCAGTCAATGTGACTAGAACTTGTGCCCTAACCCTGATACCAGGGGTATTGTGATCTTCCTGCACACAGTGCCCTATCCCTATTAATACCAGGAGTGTTGTGATCTTCCTGCACACAGTGCCCTATTCCTGATACTGGGGGTGTTGTGATCTTCCTGCACACAGTGCCCTATCCCTAATACCAGGGGTGTTGTGATCTTCCTGCACACAGTGCCCTATTCCTGATACTGGGGGTGTTGTGATCTTCCTGCACACAGTGCCCTATTCCTGATACCGGGGGTGTTGTGATCTTCTTGCACACATCCCGATATCAGGGATAGGGCACTGCGTGCAGGAAGATCACAACACTCCTGGTATTAATAGGGATAGGGCACTGCATGCAGGAAGATCACAACACTCCTGGTATTAATAGGGATAGGGCACTGCATGCAGGAAGATCACAACACCCCTGGTATCAGGGATAGGGCACTGTGTGCAGGAAGATCACAATACCCCGGAGGAGTGAGGGTCAGGCAGCTCCCCCCTGTCTGTGAAGCCAGCCTCTCACTAGTAATGCAGGGAGGGAGCTGTCTCAGACTTCACCATCCTCCCCCCCGCCCCCCCTTACCCACACACCATTCACTAGCTGGGACATGGGGGAAGTCAGGAGTGAGGGTCAGGCAGCTCCCCCCTGTCTGTGAAGCCAGCCTCTCACTAGTAATGCAGGGAGGGAGCTGTCTCAGACTTCACCATCCAACCCCCCCCCCCCCTCACCCACACACCATTCACTAGCTGGGACATGGGGGAAGTCAGGAGTGAGGGACAGGCAGCTCCCCCCTGTCTGTGAAGCCAGCCTCTCACTAGTAATGCAGGGAGGGAGCTGTCTCAGACTTCACCATCCTCCCCCCCCCCCCCTCACCCACACACCATTCACTAGCTGGGACATGGGGGAAGTCAGGAGTGAGGGTCAGGCAGCTCCCCCCTGTCTGTGAAGCCAGCCTCTCACTAGTAATGCAGGGAGGGAGCTGTCTCAGACTTCACCATCCTCCCCCCCCCCCCTCACCCACACACCATTCACTAGCTGGGACATGGGGGAAGTCAGGAGTGAGGGTCAGGCAGCTCCCCCCTGTCTGTGAAGCCAGCCTCTCACTAGTAATGCAGGGAGGGAGCTGTCTCAGACTTCACCATCCTCCCCCCCCCCCCCCTCACCCACACACCATTCACTAGCTGGGACATGGGGGAAGTCAGGAGTGAGGGTCAGGCAGCTCCCCCCTGTCTGTGAAGCCAGCCTCTCACTAGTAATGCAGGGAGGGAGCTGTCTCAGACTTCACCATCCTCCCCCCCCCCTCACCCACACACCATTCACTAGCTGGGACATGGGGGAAGTCAGGAGTGAGGGTCAGGCAGCTCCCCCCTGTCTGTGAAGCCAGCCTCTCACTAGTAATGCAGGGAGGGAGCTGTCTCAGACTGGTATCAGGGTTAGGGCACTGTGTGCAGGAAGATCACAACACTCCTGGTATTAATAGGGATAGGGCACTGTAAGAGATGACTGTAGTAGATTGAATAAAGATCTGATGTTTCTGCTCTCCTCACACCAAACAAAAACAACACACAAGCAGAGAAGCCCTTCTTACAAAGCTGAGCTAGTGAGTTAAGTAGGAGGAAAAGTAAACATACTGGTGCCAGTGTGGCTACTTAAAAAATACACTTACCAACAATCAATTACATATATTTGAACTGTGTACAGTTCCAGCCAGGACCACCTTTCTAAAATGCACAGTGATTGGCAAATTCAACATGCACTAGCATTTCAGGTGCCTGCTAACAAAAATAATAAACAAACAAGTTCTAGTCACGTGAGTGCTGATCATTACATTACTTTTTTTGTCAAGCTTCCAACTGTTTCCATTTCACATCCCCCCAACCATATTGGTAACATCAATAGATAAGAGCACAGCCAGCCAATAGGAATACATACATACATATTCATTCCTAAGTGACCTTTACTGACCTGGGAAGTGTGAACACTTTGTTTCATTTTCTGTTGGTGTTCGTTAGTTTCCAGTTCCATTTCCCATCCCCCCAACCATCACCTCAGTGGTAACCTTGGTAATATTAATAGATAAGAGGGCAGCCAGCCAATAGGAACACATATTCATTCCTAACTGACCTTCAGTGACCTGGAAAGTGTTTATTTGTATCATTTTCAGTTAGTGCGCACTAACTCCCCGTTAGTGCGCACTAACTCGAGTTAGTGCGCACTAACACGATTTAACGATTTTTAACGATAAATCGTTAGAATTTCTATTGTATCGTGTTCTATAACGATTTAAGACGATATAAACATTATCGGACGATAATTTTAATCGTTGAAAAACGATTCACATCCCTACGCAACACCATAATGGGTTCGTGGAAGGATGTTGGGTAGTGAATTGAAAAAAGTAAGAGTAGGCGGACTGGCCAAACATGGAGCATGCCAGCTATTCAAATGTAAGCAATAATAGGCTGCGAAGGTATGGAGAGGACTCCAGGCTGCAACCTGATAAAAAAGTACAAGCAGCAGTAACCAAAGGGAAGCTGTTAAGGCTAAGACGGACACAACAGTATGTGGATACCCACAGTGTTGTAGTGAAATGTCTGCTTGTTGGTAGGAAAGGAAATATAGACCACTTAATCAGAAGGATTAGGTCTGTGTGGCCACTGGAAGTAGCAGCTTGACCCTTGCATGAAGGAAAGAGTCAAGTGGAATTCACATGGAATGCAGTGCAATGTAGATAGAATGTAAGCGCAGCATTACTGTCCAGGAATGTGGAAAACCCAGTCTCTCCCTAGGGCGAGAGAGAGAGGTTAGGAAAAATTAATAGAGTATTTCCTGAGGAAAGGAGATACAACATCTACCTGAAAAGGATAGAAAGTTGAATGCGTAGAACTACTCAGTGGCAGAGGAACGGAGTCAGGTGAGTATGGAAAGAGTGCATAACTCACGGACCCTGCTGGCAGGAATGACATTAAGAGGGAAAGAAGTTCCCTTGCCAAACTGTGGAAGAGAGGAATGGAAAGGCTCAAACGTAGAATGTATGAGACTTATAAGGAGAATATATATGTTCATTCCGTGATTAGAGAAATAGAGGCGGCTTGATCAGTGGATAATCCATGGTAAGCCGACTCAGAGAGGATTACCGAAAACGGGAACCCAACTCCCAAAACGATACACCTCCTAAGAGAAAGGTGTATCTATGTGGAGGATGTCTGGAGAACAGAATCCGAGGGAGTAAGAAAAAATGGTGGAAAAGTAAAAGGGGTAATACCTCTTTTTTTTTTTTTTTTTTTTTTTTTTTAGCGTCAGGAGGTAAAGCCTGCCATATTAAACGGCAAGATTTATGTTTAGAAGGTTTTGTGCCGCTACCAGAACCTAAGAACATCAGTAAGTCTATGATTTGGGACTGACTGGTGAGAGAATAAAAGGTTACTGATATGATGGATTGAGAAGTATGGGAAAGCATACTGATCTCAGTCAGGGAGTGGGGAAAAGAATACTGAACCCCATCCCAGTTCAACATTAGAAGAATGCTGGCTACGAGAGGCAGCAGAAGAGATATATTGAAGAGGCCTTTGATGGAAGAAAAGGCATCTAAGGGAACGCATAGGAAACATGTGCAGGGAGCAGAACCTGTGCATCGTATGGAATGATGCAGACGCCGAGGAAAGTTTAGTTAAACTCAGCGTTAAAAGATTTGCCCTGTACACATGTAATTGAGACCATTCGAGAGGATAGAACCTACGTGGAGAAGGTCTGATAGAGCGTTCATTAAATCTCTTAGATATGTGGCCCAAGGACGCATGAAGTGAACAAGGGCCAAGGGTAGAGCTGCGCAGCTGTCTAGCAGAGCAGCTAAGAGGTAATGCGTGCTTATGAGTTGGAAAGCACATTGTCCCTATGCTGTCTGTCTGTATGCACAAAGAATTGTTGCAAAAGCAGTATTGGAAGGCATAAGGGCATAACTCATGGGTGCAACGTCCAGGAAGTTTATGAGAAACTATGCTGGAGTGCAATAGATGCATAATGGGTTGACAGCTTTCAGGAGAAACTTTATAACCCTAAGGAATTGCGAGCATGAGTCGAAGGAGACTAGGTCCTAGTTCGAACTGGGATAAGAATCAGGGACGAAAGCAATGAAACCACTTAGGTCCATTGAGTATAGAATGTCACTGAATATAACCCATAGCAGTTTTGAATTATGAGAAAAATGCATAGTGGGAAGAAACCCCATAGCCCAACCATGAAAAGTTGAAAGGCTGAGGTTATGGAAAATATGCGCAGGGACATATAACAATGTATCAGAATGTCTGTGCGCATGCTGGACAAGAGGGTCTTAAGACTGTGGTGTCCAGAAGTGTTACAGAAGGGATTTATGGCAGTGACAGTAATCCCAGTTAGTAAATGTATAGTGAGTCCTGAAAAAAGTGAGAGCTCCTTGCATGTACTGAAAGTGGTTAGCAGTAGTCTATGCAAGGAAAGTGAATGATGTTACACTCCGCAGAGAAAACAGCATTCACCAACAGTGATGCAAGAGACAGTTCACTTACCGAAGCTGGTGCCAGCGGCAGAGCTTGGGGTTGTAATGTTGACTCACCATAAAGCACATAGAAACATTAAAATAATGTACTTACTGCAGTATGGAGTGATGGTAACCAAAGATACCATTGTACCTGTGACGTCTAAAGAAAGTTGGATTTTCTTAGGTCCAGGATGTGCGGAGAGTAACTATTTTCTGTTAAAAGAAAGAATAGTGCAATTAAAACTCCCCAACCCCCCTCCCTTCTCCCCTCTGCACTTCGTAGCGCCTGGGGAAGTGTACCGGGACTTTGGTACAAGGTGGGGTGGCCGCTCTGATATCTGACCAGATGGGAGACCAGGAGGTGTCCCAATGGAGGATATCATGTAGGCTCCTGCAGGTGTGTGAGCGGTAAGTGGTACCCGCATTTCTGTATGCTGTACAAGGAGACACTGAGACCTGTGGCCAGGCCTCAAGGTGGACTTGTACATGGGGCAATGGTTGCTGAATCTCATGTTTAGCAGATCAGCCAATGCAGCTGGACCTTGGTTGGGAGGGAACCAAGAGTCAGAGCATTGGTCGGCACAGGGACTTGTTACTGACAAGAGAAGAAGCCCTGCTGCAATCCCAAGAAGATAGAGGGGTTCTCCTGATATTGTGGCTAACATAGCTAACATAGCGATATGTGACACTAATACAGTTCTAAAAGGCACATGACCCAGAACTTTTTGAACCACGATCCGAATGGGAGAACACAACTCTATGGGAATGCCGCCGAAGCGGGGTACTTACCATCCGACGTGGATCGCCGCAAGACGAGCCGGTGAAGATTGTTGACTCCGACGGTCTCCGGAGTCCTCGAGGGTAAGGCCGGGGACGTAAACGTCCATCTCGCTCTGAAACCCGGTATGGTGGCACAGGTACAGAGGAGACAGGCCAGGCGTGAGTGGCATTTAGACTGCTAAGTGTAACAGATGGCCATAGTCCCACACCACTTGACGGTGGGGCACGCCAGGAACAGAGGAGCCCTAACGGAACTCATGTTCCCTTCCCTCGTCACAGCGGCTCGATGTGTCGTGACGCCAATGCAGAAGCTGTCGGACCTGGATCCGGAAGTTCTGGATCACCAAGGACTGCCAAAACTGTAGGAACAGTGCTGATGGCAGTGGTGATGTCGCTCTGCCCGAGCGTTGTCCAGCCTGGAGAAGGATGGCACCGATGTGCTGGATGGCGTCAGCGGCGGACGATCACGATGTCGGCGATGATGGGTGCCACGGTGCTCGGCCCGGTCTTTCCCCAGCGCCGAGATGGAAGCCCTCGTCGTCCTGGAAGGCGATCGATGACGAACTGTCAGCACGCCTGCTCTGCTCCTGACACAATGGAGTGTCTTAAGCTAATACGGGGCTTAAAAAAGAACCCAAAGCGTGGAGCAATGTGAGGAGGCGAGGGTATTATGTGGCGGTGCTATGTCGGTATTGACGATATTGAAGGCAACCTAAGGGGCTTCGAGGATATCATCAAAATGGGTATGAAAAATCGTCGATGACTGGCCAGGAGAATGATGACAGTGACGGGCACTGACAGCAGTGGCATAGGTATCTTTGAAACGATGTGGAATCGAATAATCGAAAAACATTGCCGTTATTGAAAAAGATACCGGCATCGACTGAGTCGAAGTCGAATCAATAGGGCGTCAAGGACACCGAAGGAAAACGGAGGTGTCGAGGGCATCGATGCATGGAGGCGGGCATTTATGCCGTTTGTGGCATGGCCACGGGCATCAACTATAGGGCCACAGACTTTGACGGTATCGATTTGGACAGACTCAGATTTCCAAGTGTACATGGCATCGGTGCCCCAGACACGTGTGTCGGTGGCATCGATATGGACACGTATGGAATCGATGGCATGGATCTCCCAGTCGATGAATTCCATCCCGGCATCAACGCCAGTCCTGGAATCGGCATGGGCATCGATGCCAGCCATAAGGCTGGCATTGGCATCAACGCCCATCCACGGAATCGAGCCGGCATGGATACCCACCTGGGCATCGAATTTCACCGATGGGAGCAGCCTGGCATCGACTGCCCTCGATGGATGCATTCTAACATAGATGCCCATGGATGAAACACCTGGGCATCGGTGTCCATCGATGCAAAAGGACCTGGCACCGATGCCATTGACGGACGGCCATCCAGCACCAATGCCATCGACGGACAAGCCACCCGGCACCGATGTCCACCGATGGGGACCATCCGGCCTCGATGCCCACCGACGAATCGATGTGGCACCGATGCCCACCGATGGAAAAGGGCTGGACATCGGTGGGGAGGATGGGGCATCGATGGCATCCCCAAAAGGGGGGGTGGCATCGATGAAGTGACCCTGGGATCGTTAAAAAGTGTCTCGGGCAGCGGTGGCGGCGACCCGAGTATGCATGGCAGTGACTAACAGCGTGTGCGTCAATGGCATGCATCCGGGTAGGGACGGCACCGAGGAAGCCCAAGGAAAAAAACAGTGCGTAGGAGGAAAAAGCCTGGTAGCACTGAAAAGCAAAAAACATGGATAAAGGCATCAGGGCACCGTGGGGGGAGGGGCGCTGATGACATATAAAAGCCCAGGGCGGTTTAGGAGGGTCCCGGTGTAGCGATAGGGTATCGACTGCGTGAGGGTACCAGGGAACGAAGGACTTGAAGCTACAGAGGTCCTAAAGTTAAGGAAAAAAATCCCTACCCCACTAGCATAAGCAAGCAGAGTGTCACAGAGATACTCGCAAGCTGTTTAAAGCTAACTGAAAAATGGGGGAAGGGAAGGCTTCAGTCAGTTAACAGCCTTAAGATAGTGACAGAAACCGACCGAAAAATAAGAATTAGTACTCACCGAGCGTCGTAAAAACGTACGCGGAGGGAGACCTGTGCAGGGAAAAGTGTTTTTTGAAGTGAAAAGTTAAGTGTTTCCATGAGGTAATTAGTTAAAAAATCCTCACAGAGCTCCAACCGCTATGCTGACTGCAGAGCGGAAAAAAGAAGACTGAGGGAGACACCTGTGGCTCACAGGGATAATTGCAGGCTGGGCATGCTCAGTGCACCCAGTGTGCTAGTGTCAGTCAAAGCTTGTTGAAACTTTGACAGAAAAGTTTTCCGTACAGGGCTCCATCCTCGATGTCACCCATTTGTGAGGACTACCATCCTGCTTCTCCTGTGAGAACAATTTAGAGGTCCATATTCAGTCTGGATAGCAAAAGTTAGCTAGAGAAACTTATCCGACTAACCGTGGAAGCATATTCAATAGTGCAGCCACACTACTGAATATTGCCGGCAATCTTAATTGGTTAGCTGGCTTACTATAGCCAACTAACATTAAGACAGCAATTTGACCCGACAAGATTTAGCTGGCTAAGTCATTCGGCTAACTGCATATTGGAGTTAGCCGGTTAACTTACCTGGCTAACTCAGCTCCTCCTGTTAGGAAGTGCTAGGAGAGCGGTTCTGCTTACCAGGGGATGTGTGTTCTTGGACCACGGCTCGACCCCAGAGGAACTCCGAAGAGGTGCCGTGGCAGGTGAGGTATGCCCGAGCATGGGCAGGACAAGAGCGAGGCTGAACTGAAGACAGATGACTGAAGATACTGACCCTCCCTCCAGACCTGCACGCTTCAGAAGACCAGCAACGCAATGGTGGTCTTAATGAACAGTCCTCTGACCGTTCCAAACCCTTTTGGACCTGCCACTGGATAATGGCAAAAAGCGACAGGCCGGAAGGAAACCAGGGTAGTGAAGACTGGAACATGGAGACTCAGATGAAGACTCAGGAACGAGGTACGTGGGTGCACAGCAAAGACTCAGGAACAAGTACTTGGGTGCACAAACGAAGGCTCAGGAACGAGGTACTTGGGCACACAGACGAAGACTCAGGAACGAGGTTCATGGTATTCAGAAGATTAAAGCATGGTTCAAGGTATTCAGAAGACTCAAGCAAGGTACTGGGTTGAGACTGCAACGCAGCGCGCCCTACACTGTCCACCCGCGGGACTGGTCACGGACCATGCTGGACATGAAGAGCCTCTAGACAAGATGATGGAAGCTGATACTGGAACATGACAAAGATACTGAAGAGGCCTGCACCGAGGCGTACCCTACACAGCCACCAGTGGCTGGTCACGGACCACGCTGGAACGGCACAGGTACTGGCAGAGTCTTTGGCATGGACAGAGCAGGCACAAGGAACTCCGTACTAGACCAGGGATAAGAACAGAAGCAGAAGTCTTCTGGGGCCCAATGAGATTCATCCAAGGATACTGAGGGAGCTCACAGACGTGCTGGCGGGACTGCTGTGTGATCTGTTCAATAGATCCCTAGAAACAGGAGTGGTACCAAGTGATTGGAGAAGAGCGGTGGTGATCCCGCTTCACAAGAGTGGGAGCAGAGAGGAGGCTGGTAACTATAGGCCGGTTAGCCTCACCTCAGTGGTGGAGAAAAGTAATGGAGACGCTGCTGAAAGAGAGAATAGTGAACTATCTAAAGTCGAGAGAATTGCTGGACCACAGGCAGCATGGATTCACCAGGGGAAGATCCTGTCAGACAAATCTGAGTAACTTTTTCGATTGGATGACTAAGGAGTTGGATCAAAGAAGAGCACTCAACGTCATCTACTTGGATTTCAGCAAGGCTTTTGATACGCTCCCGCACAGGAGGCTGGTGAATAAAATGAGAAGCTTAGGAGTGAATGCCGAGGTGGTGGCCTGGATTGCAAACTGGTTGACAGAAGACAATGTGTGATGATAAATGGAACTTACTCTGAAGAGAGAGCGGTGTTAAGCGGAGTGCCGCAAGAATCGGTGTTGGGACCGGTCCTGTTCAATATCCATGTGAGCGACATAGCGGACGGATAGAAGGTACGGTTTGTCTGTTTGCAGATGACACTAAGATCTGGACACACCGGAAGGAGTGGAGAATGAGAAGGGATTTAAAGAAGCTGGAAGAGTGGTAGAAGATATGGCAGCTCAGATTCAATGCCAAGAAGTGCAGAGTCATGCATATGGGGTGTAAAAATCTAGAAGAACTGTATTTGGGGGGTGAAGGGCTGATGTGCACGGAGCAGGAGAGAGACCTTGAGGTGATAGTGTCTAATGATCTGAAGTCGATGAAACAATGTGACAAGGTGATAGCTAAAGCCAGAAGAATGCTGGGCTGCATAGAGAGGAATATTGAGTAAGAAAAGGGAAGTGATTATCCCCTTGTAAAGGTCCTTGGTGAAGCCTCACCTGGAGTAGTGCGCTCAGTTCTGGAGACCGTATCTCCGAAGAGACATAGACAGGATGGAGGCAGTCCAGAGAAGGGCGACCAAAAAGGTGGAGGGTCTTAATCGAATGACTTATGAGGAGAGATTGAAGAATCTAAATATGGAGGAAAGAAGGAGCAGAGGTGATATGATACAGATATTCAGATACTTGAAAGGTTTTAATGATCCAAAGATAACAACAAACCTTTTCTGTTGGAAAAAAAAATCAGCAGAACTAGGGGTCACGATTTAAAACTCCAGGGAGCAAGACTCAGAGAAGATAAGGCCATCGCGGAAAGATTAAATGATTTCTTTGCTTCGGTGTTTACTGAAGAAGATGTTGGGGAGGTACCCGTAATGGAGAAGGTTTTCACGGGTAATGATTCAGATGGACTGAATCAAATCACGGTGAACCTAGAAGATGTGGTAGGCCTGATTTACAAACTGAAGAGTAGTAAATCACCTGGACCGGATGGTATACACCCCAGAGTTCTGAAGGAACTAAAAAATGAAATTTCAGACCTATTAGTAAAAAATTGTAACTTATCATTAAAATCATCCATTGTACCTGAAGACTGGAGGATAGCAAATGTAACCCCAATATTTAAAAAGGGCTCCAGGGGCGATCCGGGAAACTACAGACCGGTTAGCCTGACTTCAGTGCCAGGAAAAATAGTGGAAAGTGTTCTAAACATCAAAATCACAGAACATATAGAAAGACATGGTTTAATGGAACAAAGTCAGCATGGCTTTACCCAGGGCAAGTCTTGCCTCACAAATCTGCTTCACTTTTTTGAAGGAGTTAATAAACATGTGGATAAAGGTGAACCGGTAGATATAGTATACTTGGATTTTCAGAAGGCGTTTGACAAAGTTCCTCATGAGAGGCTTCTAGGAAAAGTAAAAAGTCATGGGATAGGTGGCGATGTCCTTTCGTGGATTGCAAACTGGCTAAAAGACAGGAAACAGAGAGTAGGATTAAATGGGCAATTTTCTCAGTGGGAGTGGACAGTGGAGTGCCTCAGGGATCTGTATTGGGACCCTTACTTTTCAATATATTTATAAATGATCTGGAAAGAAATACGACGAGTGAGATAATCAAATTTGCAGATGACACAAAATTGTTCAGAGTAGTTAAATCACAAACAGATTGTGATAAATTGCAGGAAGACCTTGTGAGACTGGAAAATTGGGCATCCAAATGGCAGATGAAATTTAATGTGGATAAGTGCAAGGTAATGCATATAGGGAAAAATAACCCATGCTATAATTACACAATGTTTGGTTCCATATTAGGTACTACAACCCAAGAAAGAGATCTAGGTGTCATAGTGGATAACACATTGAAATCGTCGGTTCAGTGTGCTGCGGCAGTCAAAAAAGCAAACAGAATGTTGGGAATTATTAGAAAGGGAATGGTGAATAAAATGGAAAATGTCATAATGCCTCTGTATCGCTCCATGGTGAGACCGCACCTTGAATACTGTGTACAATTCTGGTCGCCGCATCTCAAAGATATAATTGCGATGGAGAATGTACAGAAAAGGGCTACCAAAATGATAAGGGGAATGGAACAACTCCCCTATGAGGAAAGACTAAAGAGGTTAGGACTTTTCAGCTTGGAGAAGAGGCGACTGAGGGGGGATATGATTAGGGATGTGAATCGTTTTTTGACTATTTAAAATATCGTCTGATATATTTTAAATCGTCAAAAATCGTTAGAGCCGCGATACAATAACAATTCCCCCGATTTATCGTCAAAAAATCGTAAATCAGGGGAAGGGGGAGGGCGGGAAAACCGGCACACTAAAACAACCCTAAAACCCACCCCGACCCTTTAAAATAAATCCCCCACCCTCCCGAACCCCCCCCCCAAAATGCCTTAAATTACCTGGGGTCCAGAGGGAGGGTCCCGGTGTGATCTTTTACTCTCGGGCCTCCGGTGCGTTGTAGAAATGGCGCCGGCGCTACCTTTGCCCTGTCATATGACAGGGCAAAGGTAGCATGGCGCCATTTTGTTTTTTGTCCCCCGACGTCAGGAGCGTAGGAGATCGCTCCCGGACCCCCGCTGGACCCCCAGGGACTTTTGGCCAGCTTGGGGGGGCCTCCTGACCCCCACAAGACTTGCCAAAAGTCCAGCGGGGGTCCGGGAACGACTTCCTGCACGCAAATCGTGTTGCCGTACGGCCGGCGCCATTTTGCTGTACGGCAAAGCAAAATGGTGCCGGAGGAAGAGGTTGATAGAGTACTGGTTAAAAATGTGAAGTTGAGAGGCAAACAAACTCAATGATCAGTGGGAAACCTAATGCACCTCTGTGGATTCATTTCTGGAAGGCAGGAGACTGATATCACTCATGGACCACCCAGTATCAACAAGCGACTGCGGATAAGGCAGAAGGATGAAGCTGATGACAGTATGGATGACCATATGGAGAGTGTAAATCCAGATCTAGTTGAAATGGAAGGGAGCACATGTACTGATGAAACTCAGCTAAGTGGAGGAGTAGCCTAGTGGTTAGAGCAGTGGGCTAAGACCCCGGGGAAACCAGGGTTTAAATCCCACTGTTGCTCCTTGTGACCTTGTGACCTTGGGCAAGTCACTTTCCCCTCCTTTGCCTCAGGTACAAAATTAGATTGTAAGCCCTGTGGGGATAGGGAAATATCTATAGTACCTGAATGTAATCCACTTTGAAATGCTCAAAAGTGGAATATAAATAAATAAGTGGAGAGCTAAATCCTAATGCAAAGGAGTTTCATCCAGACTCATGGGAAGAGGACTCTGTGGTACCTATCATACCCAGCAACAGTGAAGAACAGTGTACATCCTCTTTGGAAGGGGAAATAACTTTAAACAAATCAATAGATAAAATAGTGTTACCACCACAACCCCAAAGACTGCAGAGAGTGAGAAAATTGCCTAGCAGATTTGATAATTGAAGTGCAGTTGCCCAAGGCGATATATACTTACAGCATGATAAGACAACCATATTCAAAGGACCCACTCGATGTCTGTACAGTTATGCAACTATTAAATAATATGATGCAGGAACAATTGAGCAAACAGAGTTAATATATCAGCTGTGGGCTTAGTTACCTGTCGGGGGACATTCAGGTTTTAGGGGGGGGGGGGGGGGCATCATATAACCCACCTTTAGTAAGAAGACAATAATATCAAAATTAACATTTGTGACACTGAAGGACTGCCAATTTGGTGCTATCTTTTTTTAAGAGCTGTAAACACACCGCAGAGCTATAGTCAGTATGGGGCATGTACAGGCAGATCACAGTTTCCTCAGCAAGATGGAGGAAGTTCCCTGCTCTGCCCTGATAAAGAAATTGTCTGTTTATAATTAAGGATCCATGCTGTGAAGGACCTAACAATTGTTATGGACATTGGACTTTGTTATATTTGGTAAGCCTTCCCTTGGGCCTTCCCAGAGACTACTCTGGTTCCCACTGGAGGACCGTGACTGATCCTGGAGCAGCAGCAGTGTAACTCACCACCTCTGCAGCCTTTGAAGGTGACCCCAATGAAAAACAATCTTGAGAATCATATCCCTTAGCATTTTTTTTTATGTTTGTTTACCAAAACTGAAAGGTCTTTTGAATGTAACTATATTTGCCTGTGATGGTGATATCAAAACCTTACTCTGGAGCTGTGCTTTGATACAATGCACCTGTTACCTTAATGCTTATGGAAATGTTCAAGTATTTGATGCTAACTTTACTACTTTACATGGAGCTGACTCCAGATTAGCTTTTGAGTATAATGATCATCATTCGTCTCTTTCCTTACAGACATTTTGGACCAATCTACTAGACTGAGACAACTGAAAACTTTCCAATCATGTTTTCAGAAGACTGTTTCAAGGAAACTTCAGCCTTCCATATGCAAGATCTTACCTTGACCAAAGATCCCCTTACAGTGTTGTTTATAGTCATAGCAGACCTTATTGTAACAAAAAAATGTATTTTTCTTGCAGGGCAATCCATTCTTCACAAATACATCAGGTGGACATTCTGAAGATAAACCAGTACAAACTTCAGGCAGGTCACACTCACTAATACTTGATCTGCACTGTGTTCCTGCAGGAGCAAACTGGTGAAAACAGCAAAAAACTGAGCTTTGTAAGCTGTTGATATTTCACAATTGAAGACATAGGACCAAAACTACTAGCTGTTTAACCTTCAAAAGGTGCTATTTATTTATAGGGATGTGAATCGTTTTCCATATCGTCTTAACGATAGAAATCGTGTGGCAGGGCAAGAAAATCGTCTTAGGCACGATTTTTTAGTTAAAAAATCGTTAAAAATCGTTTTTTCCGATTAGTGCGCACTAACTGGGAGTTAGTGCGCACTAACTGAAAATGATACAATTTGACACTTTTCAGGTCAGTTAAGGTCAGTTTAGGAATGAATATGTATTCCTATTGGCTGCCCTCTTATTTATTCATGTTACCAAGTTTCCTACTGACAGTATATGGGGGATGGGAAATGGAAACAGTTGGTAGCTTGACAAAACAAGTAATGTGATCAGTCAATGTGACTAGAACTTGTGCCCTAACCCTGATACCAGGGTATTGTGATCTTCCTGCACACAGTGCCCTATCCCTATTAATACCAGGAGTGTTGTGATCTTCCTGCACACAGTGCCCTATCCCTAATACCAGGGGTGTTGTGATCTTCCTGCACACAGTGCCCTATTCCTGATACTGGGGGTGTTGTGATCTTCCTGCACACAGTGCCCTATTCCTGATACCGGGGGTGTTGTGATCTTCTTGCACACATCCCGGTATCAGGGATAGGGCACTGCATGCAGGAAGATCACAACACTCCTGGTATTAATAGGGATAGGGCACTGCATGCAGGAAGATCACAACACTCCTGGTATTAATAGGGATAGGGCACTGCATGCAGGAAGATCACAACACCCCTGGTATCAGGGATAGGGCACTGTGTGCAGGAAGATCACAATACCCCAGAGGAGTGAGGGTCAGGCAGCTCCCCCCTGTCTGTGAAGCCAGCCTCTCACTAGTAATGCAGGGAGGGAGCTTGTCTCAGACTTCACCATCCCCCCCCCCCCCCCCCCTCACCCACACACCATTCACTAGCTGGGACATGGGGGAAGTCAGGAGTGAGGGTCAGGCAGCTCCCCCCTGTCTGTGAAGCCAGCCTCTCACTAGTAATGCAGGGGAGGGAGCTGTCTCAGACTTCACCATCCTCCCCCCCCCCTCACCCACACACCATTCACTAGCTGGGACATGGGGGAAGTCAGGAGTGAGGGTCAGGCAGCTCCCCCCTGTCTGTGAAGCCAGCCCTCTCACTAGTAATGCAGGGAGGGAGCTGTCTCAGACTTCACCATCCTCCTCCCCCCCCCTCACCTACACACCATTCACTAGCTGGGACATGGGGGAAGTCAGGAGTGAGGGTCAGGCAGCTCCCCCCTGTCTGTGAAGCCAGCCTCTCACTAGTAATGCAGGGAGGGAGCTGTCTCAGACTTCACCATCCGCCCCCCCCCCTCACCCACACACCATTCACTAGCTGGGACATGGGGGAAGTCAGGAGTGAGGGTCAGGCAGCTCCCCCCTGTCTGTGAAGCCAGCCTCTCACTAGTAATGCAGGGAGGGAGCTGTCTCAGACTGGTATCAGGGTTAGGGCACTGTGTGCAGGAAGATCACAACACTCCTGGTATTAATAGGGATAGGGCACTGTAAGAGATGACTGTAGTAGATTGAATAAAGATCTGATGTTTCTGCTCTCCTCACACCAAACAAAAACAACACACAAGCAGAGAAGCCCTTCTTACAAAGCTGAGCTAGTGAGTTAAGTAGGAGGAAAAGTAAACATACTTGTGCCAGTGTGGCTACTTAAAAAATACACTTACCAACAATCAATTACATATATTTGAACTGTGTACAGTTCCAGCCAGGACCACCTTCTAAAATGCACAGTGATTGGCAAATTCAACATGCACTAGCATTTCAGGTGCCTGCTAACAAAAATAATAAACAAACAAGTTCTAGTCACGTGAGTGCTGATCATTACATTACTTTTTTTGTCAAGCTTCCAACTGTTTCCATTTCACATCCCCCCAACCATTACCCTCAGTATTAGTCCTTGGTAACATCAATAGATAAGAGCACAGCCAGCCAATAGGAATACATACATACATATTCATTCCTAAGTGACCTTTACTGACCTGGGAAGTGTGAACACTTTGTTTCATTTTCTGTTGGTGTTCGTTAGTTTCCAGTTCCATTTCCCATACCCCCAACCATCACCTCAGTGGTAACCTTGGTAACATCAATAGATAAGAGGGCAGCCAGCCAATAGGAACACATATTCATTCCTAACTGACCTTCAGTGACCTGGAAAGTGTTTATTTGTATCATTTTCAGTTAGTGCGCACTAAATCGAGTTAGTGCGCACTAACGGGGAGTTAGTGCGCACTAACACGATTTAACGATTTTTAACGATAAATCGTTAGAATTTCTATTGTATCGTGTTCTATAACGATTTAAGACAATATAAACATTATCGGACGATAATTTTAATCGTTGAAAAACGATTCACATCCCTATTTATTTATTTATTATCACTTTTATTTCACAGCTCTACATAACAATATAGCAATATAACCATATAACAGTTGAAATAAAATGGCTGCAGGCATTAATCTTATATTTATACCAATGAGTCATCAAGAGATAGGTTTCTTTGGATTATAGAATCCTGCAAACTAAGCTGGTTCACATACCAAAATCTAAGAAAGTATAACCCATGAAACTGTGGATATCATGAAAACTAGATAGAGAAGTGCTGAAGCCCACATTTCTGCACCAGTCTGATTATTTTACTTGAAGTGATAAAACATTGTAATGGAAGAAATAAAACATACAGTAATCAAACCATTTGATTCTTCCATGGCTTTCAGTCAGGTCATCCTAGAACGTTGCTCCATAACATACCAAGCCTAGCCAGTGTGCGATACAAATATACTCTGATTCATCCGCAGATGGTGTTCACAAGGATTGAAAGCCCTTGCAAATGTCCTTGCAACAATATGGTAGGGAAAACATGCAGTATATTTTGTTTTATAGATTACTTGAGTAGGTATGTCATCAGTCAAAGTGCACCTCATTGTCATTGCTGCTTACCATCCTCAAGTGGATAGAAAAAAGATCTCCATCCATCCTCTAGTACTGAAGTTTATGAAAGGCTTATGGCATATGAGACTTCTGGTTGCGAAGCCATTAGTGCTATAGGATCTCAGTGTTGTCCTGGCCCAACTGATGAAGCCTCCCTACGAGCATTGGAATCAGCTTCCTTAAAGTTTTTTATCTGGTTGCCATCAGTTTGGCTAGAAGGGTCAGTATTCTCAGTATTACAGTTTTCTACAAAAAGAGTGATGCTCCACACTAACCTTAAGTTTCTACCAAAGTAATTGCAGAATTTCATTCAAATCAAGACATTGTTTTGCTCTTGTTTTTTCTAAAACCTCAAGCACATATAGTGGAAAAGGCCTTCCATTCACTGTACTGAAAAAGGGAAAACCGGCACACTAAAACATCCCTAAAACCCACCCCGACCCTTTAAAATAAAACCCCCCCCCCTCCCAAACCCCCCCAAAATGTCTTAAATTACCTGGGGTCCAGTGGGGGGTCCCGTTGTGATCTTCCACTCTCGGGCCACGGGTGTGTTGATAGAAATGGCACCGGCGCTACCTTTGCCCTGTCATATGACAGGGCAAAGGTAGCGCCGGCGCCATTTTGGTTCCTGTCCCCCGACATCACGAGCATAGGAGATCGCTCCCAGACCCCCGCTGGACCCCCAGGGACTTTTGGCCAGCTTGCGGGGGCCTCCTGACCCCCACAAGACTTGCCAAAAGTCCAGCGGGGGTCCGGGAACGACCTCCTGCACTCAAATCGTGTTGCTGTAATGAAAAATGGCGCCGGCCATATGGCCGGCGCCATTTTGCAATACAGCAATATGGCCATATTGGCGCCGGCCATATGGCCATTTTTCATTACGGCAACACGATTCGAGTGCAGGAGGTCGTTCCCGGACCCCTGCTGGACTTTTGGCAAGTCTTGTGGGGGTCAGGAGCCCCCCCCCAAGCTGGCCAAATGTCCCTGGGGGTCCAGCGGGGGTTCGGGAGCGATCTCCTATGCTCGTGACGTCGGGGGACAGGAACCAAAATGGCGCCATTTCTATCAACGCATCCGTGGCCCAAGAGTGGAAGATCACAACGGGACCCCCCCCCCCCCCCCCACTGGACCCCAGGTAATTTAAGACATTTTGGGGGGGTTCGGGAGGGTGGGGGATTTATTTTAAAGGGTTGGGGTGGGTTTTAGGGATGTTTTAGTGTGCCGGTTTTCCCGCCCTCCCCCTTCCCCCGATTTACGATTTTTGACGATAAATCGGGGGAATTCCTATTAAATATCACCTCTAATGATTTTTGACGATTTAAAATATATCGGATGATATTTTAAATCGTCAAAAAACGATTCACATCCCTATCTCTTACTACCATAACAAATTGGGGAATAACTGTTGCCAAGTGCATGCTGTCCAACTGGCCAGCAGACTGTTTCACATATTGTTATGCTCCTGGCTGGCTTCCAGATCACAGACTCTGTCAAGGCTTATCAAGTAAGACCAATTGATACTTCGGTTGCTCACCTAAGAGCCATCTCATTGAACACATCTGCAAAGCTGCAACTTGGTGATCAGTTCAATCCTTCTTGCCTCATTACTATCTGGACAATTTATCATGAAGTACCAGTAACCTTGGGCAAGCAGTTTTGCATAGTCTGTTCTCCCAGTAATCTACTCTCCTCATGGAGGGAGTGGGGAGAGCTGGGGATATGTGGGGAGTCCCAAGGTGAGGGCTCTGCTGCATCCCTCACCTTGGGACTCCCCACATATCATGGTTAATTCAGCCCTGCTTGTTAACGGGAAAGGCGAGTTTGCTTACCATAAATAGCAGGATGTATTAGCCATGCTTAGTACCTACCCACCTCTCTTTAGAATCAACTACAGAGTTAAAACTGAGCTGTACAAACAACTGAAAGGCTCAAGAGGCAGAGCATGCAGGGGAACTTCTGTGCATGCTTGGTTCAGCGCCTGCCATCTACTGAGAACTCCGTTTACAGTAAGCAAACTTGACTCTCTCTTTGCATGTACTTGCATTTTGTTTGATCAGTATAATAATTTGCAGATTAGCAATATTTCTCCCTGATGGTTCTAATGTAGCAGACTACTAGTTAGTGAAAATAAGAAAAGGGAAACTAGATATAACACAGCTCAAATTTCAACTTACACTTTTAAAAAATGAACTTTTTATTGAATTTTATGATTGTGAAAGGTGCTGGAGTGACAACAATGGAAAAAATGAAAGAGCTCCCTTTATTCACAAAGCTAGTACACTATGGATAGTGGCAGGGCAAACAGCCCTACATCGCCCAGTCTCACAAGACAAATTGATGCAGGTGGAAAGAGCTCTATCAACCATGAATTCTTTTTGGACAAACCATAAAATTCATGGACATTTATTCAGTTTTAGGTTAAATCATGGACTCCAGACTAGCACTAAAGGTTGGCTAGGGAATTTCAATTGGCCCTAACAAATTATATGCTGCACTATGTATGGGGATCTTCATTTTCAGGGTTTTGTTTTGTGGGAATTTCAATGCTATAACAAAAGAAATCAATGGAAAAATGAGTGTTTTAACACATAGGAGAAAAATCAGTGGAAGAGTCATTTTTTCACTGATTTTTTTGGGAGCTTAACATTGAAATTCCAAGGAAAAATAAAATAAAAACTGAAAATTAAGATCCCTATCTATGTATCATGTATTCACTAAGGCTGACTACTGAAAGACTATTTCTGAAAAAAAATAAGCCCAGCACATTCAAAAGGAATTCAAAATTGAAGACTAGAGAAGCCTTACATCCATACTGTCCCAAATTAATAAATGTGACCATTTTTTCAAAACTAGTAAATTATTCAAAAGCATTGTTAAATTTAATCTTTTCATTTTTTTTGGCTCTCTAGACTATTTCCAATCTGGCCAGGTCCGTGCTGGTTCCCAGATCATTTCTACACTATCTTGTCATGATACCTGTGTAACAGGGTGTCAAATTCTGCCCCCTATGGATAGTTTGCCCATTTGTGGAATGGCAATTTGTCCTCAACAGGTTATCCTACCAGTGTGAGATCTGTGTACTGTAGGTGTGTTAATGTAGTGAGCCAGTTCCCACTGGGAGGGTCTGTATGTTAACAAAACTCCTGTGCCCATGTGACACAGGGGTGCGTGTCAAGAATCAGAGTTAGCTTCTTGGTAGAAGGCATAGGAGGAACTTGTCTCTCCATAGGGAAGGCAGGAGACAGTAAGGAAAGTGCTGGAGTCCTATGGGAAAGGAGGAAGAGGAGGACCTGAGATGATGAGTTCCAGGAAATCCTGAAGTTGATGCCTGGGCACGAGTATACTAGGTGTCAGAGGAAGGACAGCCTGCCCAGAAAGTTTACCAGAGTGAAACTGGGAGTTGTGAGGAAAAGAGGATTTCCCTGGCGATTAAGTGGCCCGGTGTACTGAGAACTGGCAGAGGAAGGGCAGCCTGGCTGATTATAAAATAGTCAGACTCAAAAGAGAGAAAGACAGACAGACCAACAGAAGGACTTTGGAGACAAGATTACAGTTACCAAGTATCGGGAGGGCTCAGGGTGGGAGGGGTACTCATCCCAAAGAGCTGACCTGTTTTGGGGAAGAGGTGTGAAGAGAAGCAAGATTGTGCTTATTTTGTAACTTTTTTTCTGGATTGATTTGCTGGTTGTGGTACGCTGCCCTAAGTGTATCAATTAAGAACATAAGAAATTGCCATGCTGGGTCAGACCAAGGGTCCATCAAGCCCAGCATCCTGTTTCCAACAGAGGCCAAACCAGGCCACAAGAACCTAGTAATTACCCAAACACTAAGAATATCCTATGCTACTGATTGCAATTAATAGCAGTGGCTATTCCCTAAGTAAAACTCTAAACTAATAGCCGTTAATGGACTTCTCCCTCCAAGAACTTATCCAAACCTTTTTTGAACCCAGCTACACTAACCACATCCTCTGGCAACAAAAAGCCTATCTCGCAAATCATCAATGCCTCCTTAGCCCAGGGTCATGTCCCTGACCCACTCAAACTTGCCATCTTAAAACTCCTACTAAAAAAACAAACCTCTCCACAGACAACCCAGCAAACTTTCGCCCGATTGGCAAACCTTCCAATCATCGCTAAGATCCTGGAAAGAATAGTCAATAAACAACTCTCTCCGAATTCCCTGGACAATAACAACATCCTTTCTCCAGCACAACTTGGATTTCGTAAAGCTAGAAATACGGAATCCCTCCTTATATCTCTTTCAGACAACATCCTCATGAACCTAGAAAGGAAACAGCCCTGCCTGCTCATTCTCCCTAGACTTATCGGCCGCATTCGACACAGTGAACCATCAGTGTCTCATTGAAAGACTAACGGAGATCGGCATCAAAAAACACTGTCCTAAATTGGTTCAAATCCTTCCTTCAGAATAGACAATATAAAGTCAAGATCAACAGCAAAGAATCCCCCCTTTCATCTCCACCCTTGGAGTTCCACAAGGATCATCGTTATCCCCCACATTATTCAACATCTATCTTCTCCCGCTTTGCAAACTTCTTTCTGAGCTTAAGCTAACCCATTACCTATATGCAGACGATGTCCAAATCCTGATACCGATTACAGACTCTCTGCAAAAAACCATTCTCCGTTGGAACGCCTGTCTACTCTCCATTAATAACCTCCTCTCGAACCTCAATTTGATACTCAACGCCGACAAGACAGAGTTCTTACTAATCACACAAGATGGCAGCATACCACTAAACAACCTACAACTGTCAGTGTTTCCTTCCTTTTCCCCCAAAGTCAGAAACCTCAGGGTAATCATGGACAGCCAAATGAGCTACACAGGCTTCATCAACAACACGGTAAAGGAGTGTTACTTCAAACTCCAAGTTCTAAAAAGGCTAAGACCCCTCCTCCATTTCCAGGATTTCAGGTCAGTCTTACAATCTATCATTTTCTCAAAAATTGACTATTGCAATGCACTTCTTCACGGCCTGCCAGATATCTCACTTAAGCCACTCCAGTTGTTACAGAACACAACCGCAAGGATTCTCACAAAATCCAAATAAAGGGACCATATAACCCCCGATTTTAAAGAAGTTACATTGGCTCCCAATAAAGTTCAGAATCCTTCCTCCAAAACCGTACTACACAGTCCTCACTGACCAATTTTTACATCCTCCCCCCCTGTTAATCTGGATTGTGGCGTCCCCCCAAGGGATCCTCCCTTTCCTCCACCCTATTTAACATTTATATGCTCCCCCCTCACAAAACTTCCTCTCCAACCTTGGTATTACACATTTTATCTACGACGATGACGTGCAAATCCTTATATCTTTTACAAACTCTGCAACTCACTGCCATCCAAAAAATGGAACACCATCCTCGATTCCAATAAACCAACTCCTCTCTGACATGCCACCTAGCCCTTAACCCGCAAAAAACTGAACTCCTCCTCATCTCCTCCAAACATGCATCCATACCCTTATCCCCCACCCTCCACCCCCCTAACTTTCTCTCTAACACAAGAACCTGGGGGTCATACTTGATAACCAACTTACCTTCAAACCATACATCAAATCTATTCTTAGCAGCTGCTACTTCAAACTACAAACCCTCAAAAAACCTAAACCCCTTCTCTACTTCTCTGATTTCCGCACAGTACTTCAATCCATAATTTTCTCAAAGATTGATTACTGTAACGCACTCCTTCTTGGCCTCCCTGCTTCCCACATCAAACCCCTACAACTCCTTCAAAATGCCACTGCACGCATCCTCACCAATGCCAATAAGAAAGACCACATCACTCCCACCCTCATTAATCTCCACTGGCTACCCATTCACTCACAAATTATTTACAAGACCCTTACCCTCATCCACAAAAGTATTACTAACGAACATTACAACTGGCTAAACCCTCCCTTCCTCCCACGCACCTCCAACAGACCCACCCGATCCTCGCTCCGTGGAACCCTTATTCCCCCCTCCATAAAATCCACAAGACTCATTTCCACCACCAAAAGGGCCCTCTCCCTAGCAGGGCCCCTTCCCTTTTGGAACTCCATGCCCCCTTGAACTACGTACCGAAACCTCCACACCTACTTTCAAAAAAGAAACTCCAAACCTGGCTCTTCCTCCAAGCATAACCCCCAATCACAATCATTATCATCCCTTACTAACACCCTAACCCAACCACCCATACTCACCAACACCCCTCCTCAGGACCTACACCCTACACCCACCCCCTCCAAAGAACTACAAACCTAAAATGTTATTTAGTACAATCGCCTTCCCCCCTCAATCATTGTTCCTCTGCGCTTATACTTCTTTGTACAAATTTTATATTATCACTTTTTCCTCAAACCCCTGTCATATCCTTTCCTTATGTATCCTTCCTCACCCTCCCCCCGTCCCCCCCTCTTTGTCTCGTCCACCTACATCCCCCCTTCCCCTATTTATTTATCTTGTTTTATTGCTATGTTACTGAGTTTTTATGTTACAAACTGTTCATTGTAAAGGCTTTGCCTATATACCCTTGGTTGTAAGTTACCTGTAAACTGGCACGATGTGCAAACGGCTGCCGGTATATAAAATAAAATAAATAAATAAAAATAAATATAAACTATTAACAGTTACTCATAAGGCCATTCACAACATCACTCCACTGGACCTCACAATTCCTTTGCAACTCCACTCCTCCTCCCATCCTCTAAGACTAGCCCAGAGAGGTACTCTTCAAGCATCTACTATCAAAACGTCCTTAAGCAAAAGAGCTTTGTCCGCTTCCGGCCCCAAGCAATGGAACCTGCTCCCACCTGACCTAAGGCTTGAACAATGTCCAATCACCTTCAAGAAGAGACTTAAGACACTGCTGTTTGGCCAAGCTTTCCCATAACCACTCTTTTCCTCCTCAGCCCCACCTGTCTGTCCTGACCTAAGCGTTCCCTCAAGTATCCTAAGTATTTGTAACAAAGCCGCCATTTTCATCCCCTTCTCACCCCTTTAACCAAACCCGCCATACCGGTTTTTTTCACCCTGCGAGTACATCTCACCACGCTTTCACTTCACCTTCTCCCATATGTTGTTTTTACAAGTTTTATCTCCACTCTGCTCAATGTAATTCAAAACACTTTCACTGTTTTATCCCAAGTGATGTTTATTCAGGTTTCTCCACCTTGTTCAATGTAAGACAAGACTATGTCATTATTGTCGTTTGCTGGTTGTAATGTAAACCAAAGTGATAATTAATTCTGTTAATTGAACCTCGGTATATAAAAGTTATAAATAAATAAATAAATTCCAGAGATTTATTGTGCGTTGAGTGAAAAAGAATTTTCTCCGATTAGTCTTAAATGTGCTACTTGCTAACTTCATGGAATGCCCCCTAGTCCTTCTATTATTCGAAAGTGTAAATAACCGATTCAGATCTACTCGTTCAAGACCTCTGATGATCTTAAAGACCTCTATCATATCCCCCCTCAGCCGTCTCTTCTCCAAGCTGAACAGCCCTAACCTCTTCAGCCTTTCCTCATAGGGGAGCTGTTCCATCCCCTTTATCATTTTGGTTGCCCTTCTCTGTACCTTCTCCATCGCAACTATATCTTTTTTGAGATGCGGCGACCAGAATTGTACACAGTATTCCAGGTGCGGTCTCATCATGGAGCGATATAGAGACATTATGACATTTTCCGTTTTATTAATCATTCCCTTCCTAATAATTCCTGTTTGCTTTTTTGACTGCTGCAGCACACTGAGCCGATGATTTCAATGTATTATCCACTATGACGCCTAGATCTTTTTCCTGGGTGGTAGCTCCTAATATGGAACCTAACATTGTGTAACTACAGCAAGGGTTATTTTTCCCTACATGCCACACCTTGCACTTGTCCACATTAAATTCCATCTGCCATTTGGATGCCCAATCTTCCAGTCTTGCAAGGTCCTCCTGTTATGTATCACAATCCGCTTGTGATTTAACTACTCTGAATAATTTTGTATCATCCGCAAATTTAATAACCTCACTCGTCGTATTCCTTTCCAGATCATTTATATATATATTGAAAAGCACTTTGTGTTTTCCCTGCCATTAATCAGTAAAAAGTTTTATTTTGAAGAGAGCTGGTGTGGATGTGGTCTTTGTGAACTGCTTGACTGGTGTACAGGAAGAGCCCCCATGAGTACAAAATCCTAATGGTCTTGTAAAGTGAAATTTTTCCCCCTGTGTGGGAACCCAGGATGGCCATGAGGCTTGCATGGTCTGTGGCCCTCCCCATATGCCCTGTGCTCGAGCTGACCAGGACGGAGGCTACATCTGCATCAGCTTAAATACCTCCATCCTCTGATAAATCAGAGAATGGCACATTGTTCTGTGGAAATCCCAGCCTCAGGAGAGGACACCAGACAGGGACGGTGGTGGATGCCTGGAATACCCTTCCAGAGGAGGCGGTAAAAATGAAAACAGTCAAAGAATTCAAAGGGGCATTGGATAAAAACTGTGGATCCCTAAAGGCTTGAGGATGGAAATGAAGAAAAGAGTGCATGGGGGTATACTGCTGGTGCATTGTTTACTCCCCTTAACAGAAGGCATGGGGATTAATACCCTTAACAAATAAGCCCTGATGCGTTTGATGTAACTGCAACATGGAGAAATCACTACTTACCTGATAATTTCCTTTTCTTTAAGGAAGACAGGTTAATTCACACAAGTGGGTTATGCACCTCTACCAGCAGTTGGAGACGGAGCAAAGCTGACATCACCATATATATACCCCTGCACTGACATCAGCCCACTAATATTCTCTGTAACAGCCAACTGTGGACGACTAAATATTACATGAACATAACTATTAACAGACAACTATTCATACACTCAGTTAACAGGAAAACATTGAGCTCAGATAAGAAGTGTAATATCACTAACCTAGGGACTGGATCTGACGCTTACCAGTAATCCCCAGAAACGCAGCCACTCAGCAGGACAATAGCACCACCATCTGGCAGCTAATGGCAGAAGGTTGATTAACTTGTCTTCATTAAAGAAAAGGGTCCATCAAGCTCCGCATCCTGTTTTCAACAATGGTCAGTCCAAGTCACAAGTACCTGGCAAGTACCCAACCATTAGATAGTTCACAAGCTACTATTGCTTATTAATTACTGTGATAGCAGTTTCTGGATTTATCCTCTAGGAACTTATCCAAACCTATTTTAAACCCAGTTACACTAACTGCTGTAACACATCCTCTGGCAATTAATTCCAGAGCTTAACTATGCACTGACTGAAGAAGAATTGTCTTCAATTTGTTTTAAATGAGCTACTTGCTAACCTTATGGAGTGCCCCCTAGTCCTTCTATTATCTGAGAGTGTAAATAACCAATTTACATTAACTTGTTCAAGTCATTTCAAGATTTTGTAGACTTCTATTATATCCCCCCTCAGTCATCTTTTCTCCAAACTGAAGAGCCCCAACGTCTTTAGCCTTTCCTCACAGGGCAGCCGTTCCATGCCCCTTATCATTTTGGTCGCCCTTCTCTGAACTTTCTGCAGTGCAGCAATATCCTTTTTGCAATGCAGTGACCAGAACTGCACACAGTATTCAAGGTGTGGTGTCATCATGGAGCAATACAAAGGCATTATGATATCCTCTTTTAGTTTCCATTCCCTTCCTAATAATTCCTAACATTCTGTTTGCTTTTTTGATCGCCACAGCACACTGGGCCGACAATTTCAATATATTATCCACTATGATGCCAAGATCTCTTTCCTGGGTGGTAATTCCTATGATAGAACTTAACATCGTGTAACTACAGCATGGGTTATTTTTCCCTCTATGCATCACTTTGCATTTGTCCATGTTAAATGTAATCTTTCATTTGGAATCCCAGTCTTTCAAAGTCCTTCTGCAGTTCATCACACAGTCCTCCTGCATCACACAATCCATTTGAGATTTAACTACTCCAACATTGCTGACCTCACCAAATCTGCCCCACCCCCCCATCCCCAATAATGAAGCTAGCTCTGAATGTGAAGAATTAGCACTCTACTTCCATAGTAAAATAGCGAACATCCTCCTTAGATTCCATAACACATCATTTCCCTCCCCCCCCCCCCCTCTTTGCCCTGGCCCTACCACCGCCACCCTCATCTCTCTCGACTTTACCTTGGCCAAGGAAATAGAATCAACCATTAAAAAGATTAAGCCTGCCATTCACCCCACAGACACCATCCCCACTAAATTACTTCTATCCATTCCCAACACCATCACCAAACCATTAGCTGACTTCATTAACTGCTCCCTCTCCTCCGGCATAGTCCCAGACACACTCAAGCAAGCAGTGGTCAAACCCCTGCTCAAAAAACCATCATTAGACCCAAATGACCCAGCTAACTTCCATCCCATTTCAAACCTCCCGTTTATCTCTAAAATCATGGAAAAGGTAGTCAATTCCCAACTCATGGACTACCTTGAAAATAACAATATCCTCATCCTTCTCAATTCGGCTTCCACAAGCACTTCAACACAGAAACACTCCAACTCATGCTCTCTGACCATCTCATCAGAGGTATGGATCAGGGTAACTGCTACCTCCTTGATATTTCCACTGCGTTCGACACAATCAACCACAACCTCCTTATCACCCGTCTTGCTGAAATTGGCATTTCAGGCCTAGCCCTCTTCTGGTTCAAATCATACCTTTCCAATAGAAAGTTCTCTGTCAAAATAGGCAACGCTGAATCTAATCATTACCCCCTGTCCCAAGGTGTCCCTCAAGGTTCCTCCCTCTCTTTCACCCTATTCAATATCTACCTTACCCACCTCTGCCAGCTCCTATCAGACCTTGGCCTCAAGTTTTACCTATATGCCGATGATGCCCATATCATCATTCCGGTCCAAGGCTCTATCTCTGATTTCCTTAAGCATTGGGACACATGCCTTGTGTCCATTAACACCTTACTCACAAACCTCCACCTTGCCTTAAACACCATCAAAACTGAACTGCTCTTCATTTCCTAACACCAATCCGCTAAACTCTCCATTGCTAATGATCCGGCATTCAGTGCCATCTCCGCCCAACCATTTGTAAGAGACCTCGGGGTCCTCATTGACCAGCAACTGAATCTAAAGAAATACGTCAATACTATCCTCAAGGAGGGATTCTTCAAGCTCAATATTCTAAAAAACTAAAACCACACCCATGACTTCTGTACTGTCATCCAGGCCACCCTCTCTTCCAAAATGGACTACTGCAACTCCCTCCTCCTAGGGCTCCCCTATTCCATCATAAAGCCACTTCAAATGCTCCAGAGCGCAGTAGCGAGGACCATCACAAACTCCTGTAAATCAGCCCACATCACTCCCATCCTTAAAGACCGCTATTGGCTCCCTATCCCCTCACGCATCCTTTATAAAACTCTCACCATCATTCATAAATCCTTATACAAACACAACTCCAATTGGCTTGATGAACCACTCTGCCGCACACGCTCTAACCGCTCCACCAGAACAAACAATAAAGGAACCCTCCACGTACCATCACTCAAAAAGGCATACCTCTCCTCCACAAGGGACTGCACCATCTCTATTGCTGGTCCTATACAATGGAATTCACTACCCTCAAATCTCCGACTTGAGCCTTGTACCAATAAATTAAAAAAGAAATTAGGCATGGCTCTTTAAGCAGGCTTACCCTGAGTAGACCCGCCCTCCATTTTAACCTTATGCTGCATCCTTACATTGACCTGTATCTATGTAATTAGTTTGTGATTATTGATGCTTTTTAGCTTTTATTATATTATTGGTTGCTTCTGTTTTTGCTACCTATTGGCCTTTTCTCTGTTGTCCCATCCCTAGTACCTGTTTTATGTATTTTCCACCTTTAGTTTGGATGTAAACCAGTTTGATGTAACCACGAATGCCGGTATAGAAAAGTATTAAATAAAATAAATAAATAAATACTCTGCCTAATTTTGTGTCAACCGCAAATTTGATCACCTCACTCATCATACCCCTTTCCAGATCATTTATAAATATATTAAAAAGCACTGGTCCAAGTACAGATCCCTGGGGCACTCCACTGTTTACCTTTTTCCATTGTGAAAACTGACCATTTAATCCTACTCTCTATTTCCTACCTGTTAACCAACTTGCAATCCACAAAAGGACATCGCATCCCATCCCATGACTTTTTAGTTTTCTTAGAAGCCTCCCATGCAGGACTTTGCCAAACACCTTCTGAAAATCCAAATACACCACATCTACCGGTTCACCTTTGTCCACATGTTTATTCACCCCTTCAAAAAAATGTAGGACATTTGTGAGGCAAGGCTTCCCTTGGATAAACCTATGTTAGACATGGTTTGATGGGACACGGCCATCTAAATGTTTTGTGATTTTATTCTTTATAACAGTTTCAATGATTTTTCCCGGCACTGAAGTCAGGCTCACTGGTCTATAGTTTCTCAGATCACCCATGGATCCCTTTTTAAATATAGGGCCATCTTCCAATCTTCAGGTACATTGGATGATTTTGATGATAGGTTACATATTTTTACTAATAGTTCTGAAATTTCATTTTTTAGTTCTTTCAGAAACCTGGGGTGTATACTATCCAGTCCAGGTGATTTACTACTCTTCAGTTTGTCAGTCAGGCCTATCACATTTTCCAGGTTCACCATGATTTGACTCAGTTGATCTGAATCATCACCCATGAAAACCATCTCCGGAACGGGTATTTCTCTAACATGCTCTTCAGTAAACACTGAAGCAAAGAAATCATTTATTGTTTCCATGATGACCTTATTTTCCCTCAGCACCAGCCATGCAGGGATCCGCAGCCTGCAATCCTGAACTTTTAGGTTTGGTTAGAGCAGGCAACTGCAGCTGAAGAAAAAACTGTTGCCCTTGAAAAAATTCCACCCAAGAAAAGGCAGAAGGATCCATACCAAAACCAGAGGGCATCGGTCCTATGCCCACTGAGTTGCCTTCCCCTGCTGACAAACCAGTTAGGGGAGCCCCAAAACAAGGCAAAATCTCTGGCAGTTCCCCCTCTGGTTCCATTCCCACATCATGCAGAGGGCCTGGGCTCAGCAAAATAAGCTGGAGATAGTTCTCCCTGAGCCTCTAAGAAGCACTGATACACGTTAGAGGGGACGCCAGGCTATGATACCCATATATGGCAAGCAGCACATAGGGTAAGGCACTTAGGTTTTTTTGCTACCGGCACCATGGTTAAAAACCTGCTAGCAGCATGCTCCCAAAAGCATCTGACAATTGTGTGCCCAGCTGCACGCCCGCACAAGTGAGCCTGAACAAAACACTTAAAAAACAAGCTCTGTCCAATAAGCGCACACTATGGACCCCCAAAATGTAGGTGCCCAAATAAGCACCCACCTGAGTGCATACCCAGGCATGCAAACACGAACCGATGTGAAGACACTGTTTCACGGCAGACTTGTGCGTAGAAAAACACGCAAACGCTGCTGCAGCCTTCCACGCAGCATCTAAGTGAAGCCTGGGAGCACAGCCTAACCAAAAAGGCTGCTCAACCTGCAAAGCTGCCACATGTAGAAACCCACTGGATAGAATTCCATTGCTTTAGCTTCCCCAGGTCAGTTCCTTCTGCAGGATCCTTTGACCAACGGATCTGGAATATGGGCTGAAAGCACATTTGAGTCTGGAATAGCTGTTTCTCTCCTCCAGTACCATCACTTATAGACATCAGTTCCCTGCTGACTAGTTTGTCCCCAGCCCAAGTACTTCACTGTGTGGGCTATTCAGTGCTGGCTGTTTTGTCCCTAATACCAGTACTTCAGTGTACAGCAGTTCAGTGCTGGCTATTTTGTCTCCAGCAAAAGGACTTATTTATAAGACAGTTCAAAACCAGCTGCCCTGCTCCCAACCCGGTTACTTCTTCACTGGATGGGGAAGATTGCTACCTCTCCCTTTGTAGGAAACTCAAAAGCTGAATTACTCACTTTTCAATACCAAGAATTTAAATTTTCCTATTCCCCCACTGCAATCTAACTGGGGACTTTTCTGCTGTTAGATGCCAGCAGCTTCCCCTCCTTCTTTCCCCATGCTGTCCTCCTCCGTTTGGTTTTCCCACCAGATTTGTATATCAGGTAGCTCCTCCTTAGTCAGATCGCCAACTGGTTCCTGGTAGGGATGTGAATCGTTTTTGAACGATTAAAATTATCGTCAGATTTTAAAATTGTCCTAAATCGTTAGAGTGCACGATACAATACAAATGCCCCCGATTTATCATCAGGGGCATTTGTTTTGTATCGATAAATAGGGCACGGGAATTATTTGGGGGAGGGCGGGAAAACTGGCACACCAAAACAACCCCTAAACCCACCCCGACCCTTTAAAACCAATTCCTTACTCATCATCCACCCTCCCAAACCCCCCCAAAATGGCCATCGGCGCCATTTTGGCTGCCACTAATTAAAATGGCACCGATGGCCTGATTAAAAAAAAACCCCACCTGACCCTTTAAATCGACCCCCCCCCCCAAACCCCCCCAAAACCTTTTAAAATTACCTAGTGTCCAGGGGGCCTTGGGGGGCCTCGGGGAGAGATCCAGGGAGGCCTCGGGGAGAGGAGAGATCCAGGGGGACCTCGGGAAGAGATTTCCCGTTCCCAGGCATCAGCTGTTCTAAAAAAAAATGGCGCCGATGCCCCTTTGCCCTTATCATGTGACAGGGTATCCGTGCCATTGGCCGGCCCCTGTCACATGGTAGGAGCACTGGATGGCCGGTGCCATCTTTAAAGATGGCGCCGGCCATCCAGTGCTCATCAGCCCCTATTATACTATACTCTAATAGGGGCTGATGAGTAAAGATGGCCGGCGCCATCTTTAAAGATGGCGCTGGCCATCCAGTGCTCCTACCATGTGACAGGGGCCAGCCAATGGCACGGATACCCTGTCACATGGTAAGGGCAAAGGGGCATCAGCGCCATTTTTATTTTTTAGAACAGCTGATGCCTGGGAACGGGAAATCTCTTCCCAAGGCCCCCCTGGATCTCTCCTCTCCCCGAGGCCCCCCTGGATCTCTCCCTGAGGCCCCCCCGAGGCCCCCCTGGACCACCAGGTAATTTTAAAATGTTTTGGGGGGGTTGATTTAAAGGGTCGGGTAGGTTTGTTTTTTTAGCGGTGTGGGCCTCCCTAAAAAAAAAATTAGCGTGAATTGGAATCGTAAACGATTCCAATTCACATATCTTAACGATCAGATTTCCCCACCCCCCCAGCCGAATCTGATCGTTAAGACGATCTGGCACACGATTCACATCTCTAGTTCCTGGTCATGTGCAATCTCCTTTTCCCTCAGCCCTGTGGCTCTCTGGGAGGTGTAGTTATTCCCTCCCCCATCCCTAGTTCTGTCTACCCTGGCTTTCTCTTCCCCTTCATTCCCCTTTGAGTAATGGATATTCCTCCTATTACCTACTTCCCCTCCCCCCTTTTTTTCACAGATCTCTGGTTCCTTCCCATTTTTGGAGGGAATTGTGTCTCAAGACAAGAAGTCTGCTCCATGAAACTGTCATTTATTCCATCCAGGAACTTTATCTCTATAGCATTCCTGATGTTACATTTACCCAGTCAATATTGGTGTAATTGAAATCTCTCATTATTACTGCACTACCAATTTAGTTAGCTTCTCTAATTTCTCTTAACATTTCACTGTCCATCTCACCTATACTTCCTTCACATATCTTGTTTCCTGCAACTCTTCTTGCCTCTCTTTTGCTTTTCCCCAGCCTGTGAAGAAGCAATCCATATATGGGCCATCCCTTTTAAAGTGCCCCTCTTCCCCACAGGTAAAACAATGTAGTGGACCCCATCCTGCTTGCTTGGAAGCCCTCCTCATCCTTCCCAGGAATATCTTCCCCTCACTTCTTCCCAACCCTGGGCTCGAATTCGTCTCTCCTGGGCCTTTTCCCCCGGGAAGGGACTCCCTCCGGTTCACCTCCATGCATGCAGCTCCCTCTCTCAGGGTTTCCCGAATCCTGCCTTCAATAGTGGCCTGCCTGTCTGTTACAGTCACTTCCTCAGTGTCCAGAAACCATTCACTGTAACTTATGACCTCCCCTAAATCTCGGGGTCCTTGGCAGCCCACCCAGGTTCTCATTGGAAGTGGTAATATATTCAGATATTGCTCCAACTCCACTGTCCCACCACCTCCTCACTGGTCCATACTACCGAGCGAAGCTAAGTCTTTTAGCTTCTGCAGTGTCTCCCAGGGTCTCTCCCCTTTTTCCACCCTGAAGTTTTGAAAGTGCTTCCAGTAGACTTCAGGGATTAAACACAAATGATCCACAATGGCAGCTTTAATGGCCTCATAGTCCAGTGCTTGGTCCTTATCCAAGGCCCTATAGGCGGCTTGAGCCTCCCCGGTCAACTGCGGGGCTAACCTTATCGCCCATTGTTCCCTTGGCCACCAGCTATCTCGGCATCTCTTTTAAAAGTGACCAGGAAGGCCTTGGGCTCATCTTCGGCCCCAACTTAGAGAGGCTTAGGCCTCTTGGCCTAAGCCTCTCTAAGTCCCTTCTCAGTGTCCCTTAGAGCACCCGGCATGTCTCCCACCTCGTCCTGAAGGAAAAACCGCTGTTGTTGTTGCTGTATCAGTGTCTGAGTCTCTTTTATCTGTTCTTCTAATAGCTTCAGGAGTGATTGCTGATGTTCATTCTGCCCTTGCAGGATCACCTGGAGGAGCTGGTACATAGTTTCCTGTTGTTTTTGCATTTGCTCGATATCCACTTCAGTATATTCCTTCTCTCCATCCTGCCGGCACCTTCTAGAAATAAACAAAAGGGGAAAACCCATGTGCAGCCTCTCACAAGTCCAAAGACCCACCTCCCTCCCCTCACAAGCTTCACCTCTTACCAGAGCTTAGTTTAACTCTCGCCTTTCTAACACCACTTCAGCAGCAACCTTTACCACTTCTTACCTAGTTATCTTCCCTTCAGAGCCCAGGTAATTACCTTCCTTTCTCTTGAGAGATGGCATTGCAGGTGTGCAGGAAGTTCTGGTCATCTGCTTCCAAGTCCTCTGGGTGGTCCTGTCACAATCCCACTGCTACCACCATTTGTAGACACCTGTCGGGTAGAATTCCATTGCTTGAACTTCCCCTGATCAGCTCCGTCTGCAGGATCCTATCACAAACGGATTTGGAATATGGGCTAAGAGTACATCTGGGTCTGGAATAGACAGCTATTCCCTGCTGTTTAGTTTCTACCCAGCCAACGTACTTCACTGTGTGGGCAGTTCAGTGCTGGCTAATTTGTCCCCAGCACAAGGACTTATATATAAGGGAGTTCAAAAGCGGCTGCCCTGCCCTGCCCCCAGCCGGTTACTTCTTCACCGGCTGAGGAGAATTGCCACTTCTCCCTTTATAAGAAACCCATAAGCTGAATTACTCACTTTTCAAATCCAAGGATTTCAGCTTTTTCTTCTTCTCCCACTGCAATCCAGATGGGGAATTTTCTGCTGTTAGATGCCAGCAGTTTCCCCTCCTTCTTTCCCCATACTGTCCTCTTCTTTTTGGTTTCTGTTGCAACCTTCTCATCCCGACGGCTTCACTCTACCTACCTTTCTTTCTTGGCACCTCCTCTTGCTGTGGATGGACGTCTGGCTGCCGCAGCGTCTGCCTGCTGTCCTCTCTGGCATCCTCGGACCGGCTTGGGCGCTGCCTGCCGCCATGCTCCACTTGTACCTTAGGGCGCACGCGCCGCGTGGCCCTCACTCTTATTTCCTACTTGGCGCGAACCTCAGGGGCGACCCCCTGTGATGACGTCACCCTGCCCGGATATTTAAAGCCTATGATGTTTGCTAGCCTTTGAGTAAGCAAGGGGAATCTTACAGGTGGGATTTGCTCTCCGTACCCAGCTACTCTGCCTCCAATTCTATTGGACTCTTAACGCTAATGGGGTACCTGCTCCTCGGGGGCCACACTTGCTTTTCAGGTCGCTATCAGGAAACCGGTATTCGCTCCTCGAGGGCCTATGTTCCCTGACTCGCTGCCTGGAAGAATTCACAATCTTCAACACCAGTGAGTACTACCATCTTCACCTCAGAGCTGTTCCTTGGAATCAGGTACTCGCTCCTCGAGGGCCTGCCTCCATTCCAGCCCTAGTGCCATCTCCTACGTGGAACTGCTGTGTGAGTACATTACCTTCAAGCCTCTCAGCTCTCAGGGATCAGGTTCTCGCTCCTCGAGGGTCGGCTCTCCCTATCCTGGGGTTCTCTATACTGGGGCTTGTGCATATTCCACTATACTCATTCTCTCAGTTCTTTCCACCACAGCACTGCTACCGGAGTAGTCGCTCTTCCAGCGCCTGAGGGATACTAGCCCAGCCGGGCTACTTCTACTGCTCACTACTGCCACCTCTGGTGGTTTCATCACATTTATTTATTTATTTTATTTATTTGTTTAAAGTCTTTTATATACCGATGAACGTTGGGAACATCTCATCGGTTCACAGTGAACACAAAATGCAGCTAAACAAGCTTTACAGAGAACAATAAAACAATCTCTGTGTTTATGTGTCCTAAGCTGAGCCTGCCCTGTGGCCCTCATGGGACTTCCTCCCGTGGGTGTGGTCAGCTGCCACAGTGTCCAAGGGTCCACCCAAACCTCACTAATTATAACAGATTGCTAACTCCATGGATCCGGCACAGTTCAATGCCTTACAGGCCGGGCCCTATGCATTGCTGAACAACAAAACGCATTGGGGAAACTCACTTCAGCGTTTCATCAGCTACAAGCACAGAAGACACAAGGTGCTACTTCCAGTAATGAAGGTCAGTTACCTGAAGTAACTGTAAAGACTATGGTACCTCGGGCTGCTCCAGTTCATTTCTCTGGAGAGATTCAAAGAACTAGAGGTTTCCTAAACCAATGCTGCATGCATTTCGCATTGCAGCCTGCACACTTCCCCACAGCCTACGCCAAGACTACTTATATTCTATCTTATCTTGATGGAAGGGCCTTGTCTTGGGCTTCAATTATGTTGGAATGTAAGGATCCAATCCTGCAGGATATTGATGGATTTTTAGAATTATTTAAATCCATTTTTGATGATCCTGTTCGAGTGACTGTTGCTGGTTCTGACCCGATGGACCTGAAGCAAGGCAACAGACCAATGGCTGATTTTGCAAAAGAGTTCAAGACTCTTATTACAGAATTATGCTGGGAACCTAGATGCCTGAAATCTCTCTTCTTCAGAGGTCTGAATACCCGCTTGAAGGACGAGCTTGCCGCTCGTGAGACACCTGACTCGCTGGATGAACTAATGGCTTTGGCTACTAGAATTGATCACCGGCTTCGTGACAGGTTCAGAAGGAGACTCGTGCTAAACTTGCACCTCGAATGGTTCCAGCAGTACCTGTTGCCTGTGGAGAAGAACCGATGCAACTTGGTCGCAGTCATTTGACTTCAAAAGAGAGAAGACTTCGGAAGAGGCATGGCTTATGTATTTACTATGGACAAGCTGGTCACAATGTCCCAACATGCTCTATTCGTCCGGAAAATGGACGGGCCTATTTCCTGCAGGAGGACTGTTCTTAGACCTTACCTCACCTTCTACGCTCTCTCTACCAGTCTTCCTTACTTGCAGACCATCTACAATCCAAACTTTTGCCCTTGTGGATTCAGGGGCAGGAGGCAACTTTATACTTTGATGCCTAGTGGAAAATTTGAGGATTCCCCTCATTACTTTGGAAGCTCCACTACTCTTGTCATCCATTCATGGAGAGTCTTTGCCCAGTGATGTGACTTGTTGCACCGAACCAGTGACTCTTCGCACCGGAGCCCTCCATACGGAGACAATTCCCTTCTTTGTTGGTGATTCGATTATTAGGAATGTAGATAGCTGGGTGGCTGGTGGGCATGAGGATCGCCTGGTAACATGCCTACCTGGTGCGAAGGTGGCGGACCTCACGCGTCACCTAGATAGGATTTTAGACAGTGCTGGGGAGGAGCCGGCTGTCATGGTACATGTGGGCACCAACGACATAGGAAAATGTGGGAGGGAGGTTCTGGAAGCCAAATTTAGGCTCTTAGGTAGAAAGATTAAATCCAGAACCTCCAGGGTAGCATTCTCTGAAATGCTCCCTGTTCCACGTGCAGGTCACCAGAGGCAGGCAGAGCTCCAGAGTCTCAATGTGTGGATGAGACGATGGTGCAAGGAAGAGGGATTCAGTTTTGTTAGGAACTGGGGAACCTTTTAGGGAAGGGGGAGTCTCTTCCGAAGGGATGGGCTCCACCTTAACCAGGGTGGAACCAGACTGCTGGCGCTAACCTTTAAAAAGGAGATAGAGCAGCTTTTAAACTAGAACAAAGGGGAAAGCCGACAGTCGCTCAGCAGCGCATGGTTCGGAGAGAGGTATCTTTAAAGGATACTAATGATGCATTAGAATTAGGGCATCCCGACAGTGAGGTTCCAATAATTAGAAAAGTAGTCCAAGTGCCTGTAACTAAAAACTCCCCTGAGCTAAAAAATTCTAATTTATCCCTATCAATTAAAAAGCAGAACGAAAATACAAACAAAAAACAAACTTTGAAATGTTTGTATGCTAATGCCAGAAGTCTAAGAAGATGGGAGAATTAGAATTTATAGCAGTAAATGATGACATAGACTTAATTGGCATCTCAGAGACATGGTGGAAAGAGGATAACCAATGGGACAATGCTATACCAGGGTACAAATTATATCACAATGACAGAGAGGAGCACCCGGGAGGAGGTGTGGCACTTTATGTCCGGGATGGCATAGAGTCCAACAGGATAAACATCCTGCATGAGACTAAATACAAAATTGAATCTTTATGGGTAGAAATCCCTTGTGTGTCAGGGAAGACTATAGTGATAGGGATATACTACCGTCCACCTGGTCAAGATGTTGAGATGGACAGTGAAATGCTAAGAGAAATTAGGGAAGCTAACCAAATTGGTAGTGCAGTAATAATGGGAGACTTCAATTACCCCAATATAGACTGGGTAAATGTATCATCGGGTCACGCTAGAGAGATAACGTTCCTGGATGGAATAAATGATAGCTTTATGGAGCAATTGGTTCAGGAACCGACGAGAGAGGGAGCAATTTTAGATCTAATTCTCAGTGGAGCACAGGACTTGGTGAGAGAGGTAACGGTGGTGGGGCCGCTTGGCAATAGTGATCATAATATGATCAAATTTGATTTAATGACTGGAAGAGGAACAGTGTGCAAATCCAAGGCTCTCGTGCTAAACTTTCAAAAGGGAAACTTTGATAAAATGAGAAAAATTGTTAGAAAAAACTGAAAGGAGCAGCTACAAAAGTAAAAAATGTCCAAGAGGCGTGGTCATTGTTAAAAAATACCATTCTAGAAGCACAGTCCAGATGTATTCCACACATTAAGAAAGGTGGAAAGAAGGCAAAACAATTACCGGCATGGTTAAAAGGGGAGGTGAAAGAAGCTATTTTAGCCAAAAGATCTTCATTCAAAAATTGGAAGAAGGATCCAACAGAAGAAAATAGGATAAAGCATAAACACTGGCAAGTTAAATGTAAGACATTGATAAGACAGGCTAAGAGAGAATTTGAAAAGAAGTTGGCTGTAGAGGCAAAAACTCACAGTAAAAACTTTTTTAAATATATCCGAAGCAGAAAGCCTGTGAGGGAGTCAGTTGGACCGTTAGATGATCGAGGGGTTAAAGGGGCACTTAGAGAGGATAAGGCCAGCGCGGAGAGTTTAAATGATTTCTTTGCTTCGGTGTTTACTGAAGAGGATGTTGGGGAGGTACCCATACTGGAGAAGGTTTTCATGGGTAATGATTCAGATGGACTGAATCAAATCACAGTGAACCTAGAAGATGTGGTAGGCCTGATTGACAAACTGAAGAGTAGTAAATCACCTGGACCGGATGGTATACACCCCAGAGTTCTGAAGGAACTAAAAAATGAAATTTCAGACCTATTAGTAAAAATTTGTAACTTATCATTAAAATCATCCATTGTACCTGAAGACTGGAGGATAGCAAATGTAACCCCAATATTTAAAAAGGGCTCCAGGGGCGATCCGGGAAACTACAGACCGGTTAGCCTGACTTCAGTGCCAGGAAAAATAATGGAAAGTGTTCTAAACATCAAAATCACAGAACATATAGAAAGACAAGATTTAATGGAATAAAGTCAGCATGGCTTTACCCAGGGCAAGTCTTGCCTCACAAATCTGCTTTACTTTTTTGAAGGAGTTAATAAACATGTGGATAAAGGTGAACCGGTAGATATAGTATACTTGGATTTTCAGAAGGCGTTTGACAAAGTTCCTCATGAGAGGCTTCTAGGAAAAGTAAAAAGTCATGGGATACGTGGCGATGTCCTTTCAATGGATTGCAAACTGGCTAAAAGTCAGGAAACAGAGAGTAGGATTAAATGGGGCAATTTCTCAGTGGAAGGGAGTGGACAGTGGAGTGCCTCAGGGATCTGTATTGGGACCCCTTACTTTTCAATATATTTGTAAATGATCTGGGAAAGAAATAACGACGAGTGAGATAATCAAATTTGCAGATGACACAAAATTGTTCAGGAGTAGTTTAAATCACAAGCAGATTGTGAATAAATTGCAGGAAGACCTTGTGAGACTGGAAAATTGGGCATCCAAATGGCAGATGAAATTTAATGTGGATAAGTGCAATGTGATGCATATAGGGAAAAATACCCATGCTATAATTGCACAATGTTGGGTTCCATATTAGTGCTACAACCCAAGAAAGAGATCTAGGTGTCATAGGTGGTTAACACAGTTGAAATCGTCGGTACAAGTGTGCTGCGGCAGTCAAAAAAGCAAACAGAATGTTGGGAATTATTAGAAAGGGAATGGTGAATAAAACGGAAAATGTCATAATGCCTCTGTATCGCTCCATGGTGAGACCGCACCGTGATATTGTGTACAATTCTGGTCGCCGCATCTCAAAAAAGATATAATTGCGATAGAGAAGGTACAGAGAAGGGTTACCAAAAATGTAAGGGGAATGGAACAACTCCCGTATGAGGAAAGACTAAAGAGATTAGGACTTTCAGCTTGGAGAAGAGACGACTGAGGGGGGATATGATAGAGGTGTTTAAAATCATGAGAGTCTAGAATGGGTAGATGTGAATTCGGTTTATTTACTCTTTCCGGATAGTAGAAAGACGAGGGGGCACTCCATGAAGTTGAAGCATGGGGCAACATTATAAAAAACTATTGGAGAAAGTATTCGTTGTTTTACTCAACGCACAAATTAACACTCTGGAATTGTTGCCAGAAGGATGTGGTTAGTGCAGTTAGTAATAGCTGTTGTTAAAAAAGGATTGGCATAAGTTTCTTGGAGGGAGAAAAAAATCCAGTACCTTCTATTAAGTTCATTATAGAATAGCCACTGCCATTATCAAAATGGTTACATTGGAAATAGACTTAGTTTGTTTGGGTACTTGCCAGGTTTGTTATGGTCTGGATTGGCCACTGTTGGAAACAGGATGCTGGGCTTGATGGACCCTTGTCTGACCCGTATAGCATTTTCTTATGTTCTTATGTTCTTAGAGAAGGCCATGCACCCTATCGTTCTGGGGTTACCCTGGTTGCAGTTGCATCAGCTGCAATTCGATTGGTCCTCCTTGGAACTCTCCTGCTGGGGCCCAGGTTGTCATGGCAGTTGCCTTAAGGAAGTTTCTCCTGTTCTCTGCATGCCTACAACTCCAGTGATGGCAGGACTGCCGCCTCAATATGCATCATTCAGTGATGTGTTTTCCAAAGAAGCTGCTGACATCCTCCCTCCACACAGATCTTATGACTTGGCATTCGTCTGAAACCAAACACTGAATCTCCGAAAGGACGTGCCTATCCACTCTCTGCATAGAGAATAAGGCTATGTCCGAGTACGTCAAGGAGAATTTACAGAAAGGTTCATTAGACCTTCAAAGTCGTCCAGCTGGCGCAGGATCTTCTTTGTTGGAAGAAGAACAGAACCTTACGTCCTTGTATTGACTATCGAGGTCTGAATGAGATTATGATTAAAGACCGTTACCCCCTGCCTTTAATCTGAGCTGTTTGACCGACTTCAGGGGGGCCAAGATATTTTCGAAACTTGACCTGAAGGGGCCTACAACTTAGTCCGGATTCGCAGTAGTGATGAATGGAAAATGGCTTTCAACACTCGAAACGGTCATTTTGAGTACTTAGTAATGCCCTTTGGCCTGTGCAACACACCCGCTGTGTTCCAGAACATGCTGAATGACATTCTGCGGGATTTGTTGTACAAGAGTGTCGTAGTGTACCTAGATGACATCCTGATATTTTCTCAGAATCTGCTACTCATCTAGAAGACATCAAGCAAGTTCTACTAAGACTCCGAGAACACCGACTCTACGCCAAGCTATCCAAGTGCGAATTCCATAAAGACTCCATGCCTTTTCTGGCTACATTCTGTCTAAAGATGGCTTCCAGATGGATCCCCAAAAATTAGAAAGTATCAAGAATTGGTCCCAACCTACCAGTGTGAAGGCTCTGAGATGATCTTTGGGGTTCACCAATTACTATAGAAGCTTTATAAAGAACTATTCTTCTTTAACGGTGCCCTTGACTGCTATGACCCGGAAAGGGGCCAATGCTTCTAAATAGTCTGCGGAGGCCATTTCCGCGTTCGAAGATTTAAAGACTGCCTTTTCCATGGAACCATGCCCATGTCATCCGGACCCAATAAGCGATTCATCATAGAGGTCAACACCTCTGATGTCGGTGTGGGGTCTGTTCTGAGCCAGACTGGAGACTCCAAGTCCTTACGTCCCTGCTGTTTCTTTTCACGACGTTTCTCTCCAGAAGAGAAGAATTATGGGATCAGTGACATAGAGCTCCTGGCTATTAAGTTGGCATTCGAGGGATGGCGGCCTTGGCTTGAAGGTGCTCAATACCAAATTACCGTGTTTATGGACCATAAGAATCTAGAGTATCTCCGCCATGTGCAACATCTTAACTATAGACAAGCTAGATGGTCCTTATTTTTCAACCGTTTTGACTTCGTGCTCAAATATCGCCCCGGAGACAAGAACACTAGATCTGATGCCCTATCACGCTCCTTTCTCTTGGAGGATATTCCGGAAGAGCCGCAGCAAATAATCGACCAAAATAAAGTCATCTTAGCGGCTACTCATTCTGTGCCTGCTGGTAAGACCATCATGCCAAAGCATCTCAGAAAGAAAGTGCTCTATTGGGTGCATGATTCCAAGCTGGCTGGCCATCCTGGTCAAACGCCGTACCCTCTGAAGCTACAGAAGTATTATTGTGGCCAACTATCAAGGAAGATACACTCTCCTATGTGGCACCTTGTGCCAACTGTGCCAAGTACAAACCTACTTCTGGCCAACCGTGGGGATTGCTGCAACCACTTCCAGCTCTGGAACATCCCTGGAAGTATATTGCTACTGATTTTGTAGTTGATCTACCTCTTTCTGGAGGTATGAATACCATCTGGTAACAGTCGACCGCTTCAGCAAGATGGCCCACTTCGGGCAACTGCCTGGGCTTACCCTCAGCCTCGGAACTTGCGAAGCTCTTCATAGTCCATATTTTTTGCCTCCATGGCTTACCGAAGCACATAATCTCGGATCAATGATCACAGTTCATGGCAGGATTCTGGAAGGCCCAGTGCAAACTTTTCGACATCGTTCTAGATTATACATCTGCCTATCATCCTCAGTCTAATGACCAAACAGAATGGATGAACAGGACCCTGAAACAGTTCATTCGGGCCTATGCGAGTTGCCGTCAGAATAACTGGGCCGAACTGTTGCCATGGGCTGAATTCTCCATTAATTCTCATCCAGCAAGATCAACTGGATCAATACCATTTGAAGTAGTATATAGATGTTTACCATCACCGCCACTTCCACTGAATCTCTCAGTGATGTTCCCAGCAGCTCAATCCACTGCTGAAGAAATCCATCAATTATGGACTCAGACAAAAGCTATGCTACTCAAAGCGAGTGATCGAGCCAAAAGGTTTTATGACACTCATCATTCTAAAGCGCCTGTCTTTCAACCTTGTGACAAAGTCTGGCTATCCACTAAGCAACTTAGACTGAAGTTACCTTCCTCTTGATTTGCTCCTCGCTACATTGGACCATTTCCAATCCTCCGTCTTGGCAATGTTACCTATAGTCTGAAGTTACCACCTGGATTGAACATCCCTAATGCTTTTCATATTTCACTTCTGAAACCACTCATCATCAGTGAATTCTCTTCCAAATCTCAGGAATCATCTCCCATCAATGCAGAAGATGACCTAGAATACAAGGTCGAAGCCATTCTTGATGTCCGCAAACGAGGCAAAACCTGGGAATACCTTCTCTCTTGGGAAGGTTTTGGCCCTGAAGAAAATTCTTGGGCGCCTCTGGCTAATATCCTTGACAAAGAGATGCTCCATCAGTTTCATCTCTCACATCCTTGAAAACCAAAACCTGGTACCCGCAGAGGAGACCGCCCTTTGAAGGGGGGTACTGTTGTAACCGTCCCGTCCCGACGGCTTCACTCTACCTACCTTTCTTTCTTGGCATCTCCTCTTGCTATCCTCTTCGCCGTCCTCGGACCGGCTTGGGCGCTGCCTCCCGCCATACTCCACTAGTACCTTAGGGGATGCACGCCAATGGCCCTCACTCTTATTTCCTACTTGGCGCGAACCTCAGGGGCGTCCCCCTGTGATGACATCACGCTGCCTGGATATTTAAAGCCTACGATGTTTGCTAGCCTTTGAGTTAGCAAGGGGAATCTTATGGATGGGATTCGCTCTCCGTACCCAGCTACTCTGCCTCCAGTTCTATTGGACTCTTAACGCTAATGGGGTACCCAGGGGACCTCACTTGCTTTTTAGATAATTATCAGGAAACCGGTACTCGCTCCTCGAGAGCCTATGTTCCCTGACTCGTTGCCTGCACCTCTTCTGCCTGGAAGAATTTGCTATCTTCAACACCAGTGAGTACTACCATCTTCACCTCAGAGCTGTTCCCTGGAACCAGATACTCGCTCCTCGAGGCCTGCCTCCATTCCAGCCCTAGTGCCATCTCCTACGTGGAACCGCTGTGTGAGTACATTACCTTCAAGCCTCTCAGCTCTCAGGGATCAGGTACTCACTCCTCGAGGGTCTGTTCTCCCTATCCCTGGGTTCTCTATACTGGGGCTTGTGCATATTCCACTGTACTCATTATTCTCAGTTCTCTCCACTACAGCACTGCTACCAGAGGAGTCGCTGATCTAGCGCCTGAGGGATACTAGCCCAGCCAGGCTACATCTACTGCTCACCACTGCCACCTCTGGTGGCTTCATCACATTGTCTAATAAAAGATCAATCTCTGTGTTTCTGTGTTCTAAGCTGAGCCTGACCTGTGGCCCTCACTGGACTTCCCCCCGTGGGCACAGTCAGCTGCCACAGTGTCCAAAGGTCCACCCAAACCTCACTAATTATAACAGTTTCCCCACCAGCTTTGTATATCCGGTAGCTCCTTCTTAATCAGGGTCGCCACCTGGTTCCTGGTCTTGCACAATCTCCTTTTCCCTCAGCCCTGTGCTCTCTGGGGAAATGTAGTTAGTCCCTGCTCCATCCCTAGTTTTGCCTCTGTTGACTTTCTCTTCCCCTTCACTCCCCTTTAATCTGAGTAATGGAATCTACCTCCCATTACACACAACTCCCCATGCTGCCCCAGAGACGGGAACGGACATCAAATTAGCGTGCCAAGCTCAGAGAGCAGAAGGGGAAAGGAATCCCTAAAATTAACTTCCTTTCTTTTTCTTCTTTTTTGATAATTACTCTTTACATAAGCTCAGCTCGTCCCGGCTGAGTACAGAGTCGGTCTCCAGCTGTGGGGGGAGAGGGTAAATGCCTTAATTTCTGTGCTCGGCTTCCTGCACTCATTAGCCTTTCAGCTGTTAGTTGAATGGACCGAGGTACTCTACTTAGGGAGGGATCCGCAGATATCACCTCAGAAAAAGTCAACTGAGGGAAGGACCATAAGGTATCACCATAGGAGGGCAGGGCAAATTAATTTCCTTCTTCTTTCTCCTTCTAATATATATATATATTTTAAGCAATCCCCAGTAGGGAGATGCACGTTCACCATTTGCTGGAACGGAGAATACTGGCGGGCTAATGTCAATGCAGGGGTGATTATACTGTGACATCAGCTTTGCTCCGTCTCCATCTGCTGGTAGAAGTGCTTAACCCACTGGTGTGGATTAACCTGTCTGAATGCTAAGAAATGTTCTCTGCTTTGATGGCAGGGGAAAAGGGGAATTGGATTCAGACAGCAACCAAAGACCCTGACTTTTATGGTCAGGGCCTTTGCAAAGAGCGGCAGTTAATACTGTTAACAGAAGGCTTGGGATTACTACCCATAACCATAAGCCTTAATTATTTTGATACAACTGCAGAAGAGAAATTGGATTCAGATAACAAGCAACATGTGCCCTGACATACTTTCTGGGGTACTGATACATATAAATAAGGGAAAAAGCACAAGACTGCTGCAATGGCTAAGTCCATCAAGCCAAAAGCTCCTCTGTACCTGTTATTATCTCATGGACACTTAATATACAATCCCAACTCAATAAATAATACCCAATGATCCCCTTAACTATTTATTTTTTTATAAATTTTTAATAGTAAAAACTTCTTACTTATAGCAATTCATAATGGGACGGATTTTAAGAGCCCTGCTCGCGTAAATCCGCCCAGATTTATGTGAGCAGGGCCCTGCGCGCCGGTGCACCTATGTTCAATAGGCCTACCGGTGCGCGCAGAGCCCCGGGACTCGCGTAAGTCCCGGGGTTTTCCGAGGGGGGGCGTGTCGGGGGCAGGGCCGAGCAGTGCGCCGTTTTTGGGGCGGGACGTGGCGTTTCGGGGCGGGCCCGGGGGCGTGGTTTCGGCCCGGGGCGGTCCGGGGGCGTGGCCGCGCCCTCCGGAACCGCCCCCGGGTTGCGTCTAGGCGCGCCAGCGGCCCACTGGTGCGCGGGGATTTACTTCTCCCTCTGGGAGGCGTAAATCCCCAACAAAGGTAGGGGGGGGGTTTAGATAGGGCCGGGGGGTGGGTTAGGTAGAGGAAGGGAGGGGAAGGTGAGGGGAAGGTGAGGGGGAGGTCGTTAGCGAATTCCCTCCGAGGCCGCTCCGATTTCCTCCTCCGGGGGGGGTGGGGTTAGGTAGAGGAAGGGAGGGGAAGGTGAGGGGAAGGTGAGGGGAGGGCGTTAGCGAATTCCCTCCGAGGCCGCTCCGATTTCGGAGCGGCCTCGGAGGGAACGGAGGCAGGCTGCGCAGCTCGGCGCGCGCCGGCTACACGAAATCGGTAGCCTTGCGCGCGCCGATCCAGGATTTTAGCGGCTACGCGCGTATCTACTAAAATCCCGCGTAAGTTTGTTGGCGCCTGGAGTGCCAACAAAAGTACGCCAACGCGCCGTTTTTGAAAATCTACCCCAATGGTCTGCTGATCGCAAGAAATTTTTAAAGGGGAAGGTGGAACGTTTCATAAACTTTCAATACATTACTACCTTGTAATGCTTTGATTGATTTTTAATCATGAACTATCCACCTCTGTCCTTAAAAGTCCATCAAGCAGCATTGTCTGAATTTTAAGAAGGCTCATCATCCAGTAAAAATGTTGATAGCAGTAATTTTTTTTATAGGTTAACGTAAGGCTTGGGGTATATTCATTTCAGTTGACTTTAGGCCCCGCCTCTCCAGTCCTCTCTATAATACACATTGTTTATCAAGTTCTTTGTATCAAAGTTTTATTTACCCTGTTCATTGTAAGACAATATTCTGTCATAGTTATTGTTGGAATGTAAACCAAAGTGATTAGTAACTTTGTTACCTGAACCTCGGTATATAAAAGTGATAAATAAATAAATAAATAACTGCATGGCTGGCAGTTGGTACTCTTAAGAAAAACATGGGGGTAACCTGCATGGCAGATACTATCATAAGAAGCTTGCTGGGCAGACTGGATGGACCATTTGGTCCTTTTCTGTCGTCATTGCTGGGTTAGAATCTGGAATCCAATGCAGCCCTCCCAACTGCTAGCGAGAAGCACTGCCACTGAGCCAGCATGGCAGGTCCTAGGAGTGTGAACAAATCTTTTAGAAAAAAAACTTATAGGCTTTTTATTTGAACAGGCTTTCAGGGAATGATAATTTTCACTGTGCCAGGTTATAATTTACTTTGTTAAACTGCAAAATGTTTTAGCATAGTTTGATATTGTATTGTTTATACAATACAATATATATTGTACAGTTTTTATTGGAACTCACCTACAATTATAGATTGATGGGCTAAAATTATTTTTAAAAAATAAGAAGTAGAACCACAGTCTTGTGTTTCACTAATTCTTCAAGTCCCAGACAGATAGTCTATTAGGAAAGAGAATACCTATCTGTCATCAATCTCTATATATTTTATTAAATAACCAGGAAACAAGATACTAGAAATGATTAGAGTTCTTATAAATTTCATGGCTGAATGTAACTTCAAAAAGCTTGAAAATTATGCCATTATATGCAGATAGATTTTCTAACAATAAGCATGGGTCATGAGATTTGTGCTACCTGCAATGCAAGTGATATGACCCAAAAGTGAGCTTCATTGCTCTGCTATAACCTGAGAACAATGACTAATTTTCACTTAGCTAACCAACCTCAGAAAGCCTAAACAATCTTACCTTACACTTTTTGCAACACTCTCCATGAGCACATTGTGCCGGTTTTTTAAACATACATGTTCCATGTTCACAACATTGATTTTTCTTACACTCCTGTAGGTAAAAGGGTATGTTAATTTTCATCTGGCCACTTTTGGAATAATCAATATTTGTAGCAATATATCAAAGCCAAAAAGTATGATTTATAACATACTCAAAGTCCCCTCTTTATTGCTTTGGAGTTTTATTCCAAGATTAGCTGTTTCCTTGCTTTGGAAGCACTGAAGACACTAGTTTTATATATTTACCTACCTGTCGGGAGCCACAGTCACATTCTTCTCCAGACTCCACAATCTTGTTTCCACAGCTTTGTAAAACATAGATTGAGCCAGGTGCTGGGTAGTTCCAAAGACATCTTGTCCTTCTTGCGAGAGTCTGTTTCAGCAAGTAAGAACGACTACAGTTAGAAAAGACGGTGGCTTGTCTATAATAAAGGCAAACAAAAACCAAGTCAGTGTATTGGTTCTGTAACATTTATGTAATCCTTAGTGGGGTTTTAACCTCAAGGGCACACAAACTTTTTTTTATCTTTTCAGGGGTTGCTCTGGCTAGCAATTCACTCTCAGACTCAAACTCTCTATTCCAAGGTGGGCGCTTTTTATGGGGGGAAGCTCTCGCTTATGGCCCAAACAGTGGTGTGTTATTCCCTCTGGGGTAGATTTTACAAATTTGCGCACACGCATACTTTTGTTCGCGCACAAGGCGCAAACAAGATTACGCAGGATTTTAATAGATACGTGCATAGCTGCGTGTATCTGTTAAAATCCGGGATCAGCACGCGCAAGGCTGTGCAAAAATCAGCAGCCTGCGCGCACCAAGCCGTGCAGCCTGCCTCCGTTCCCTCCAAGGCCACTTTGAAATCGGAGCGGCCTCAGAGGGAATTTTCTTCCCCTCCCCCCCCCCGCACCTTCTCCTCCCTTCCCCTATCTACCCCCCCACCATGTGCGATTCCCGGGGCTGTTTCGGAGGCCTCGGCCATGCCCATGGCCCCACCCCCAAATGGCGCGCCGCCGCCAACACGCCCCCGACAACGACCCGTCCTGGGGCTTGTGCACGCTGCTGAGCCTACTCAACATAGGCTCGGCGCACACGGGGGAACTTCGGGCAGGTTTTTGGGGGGTACACGCGTAACTTATGCACATACCCCTTTAAAAATCTGGCCCTCTGTGTGTTGATAGCTGCTGCATCCCAAGAAGTGAGAAGCTGGGACAAACCAGGCAGACAAGGCACTGAGTGTTAAATTATAATTTTACTGATTTAGTAAAAGTCCCTCTGGGTAGGTATCCTTCACTTCATCCATTTTGGCAAAACTTCCCATGGTGATATAAATGTGCACAAAAGCTCTACTAGTAGCCTACCAGCAATCCTATGAAAGGGGTCCCCTTCTAACACAGAAAAAGCAGTCCTATCTGAGACTCCAGCTCATTCCCGAACACCCAGCTCTGTGTCCTGCTTCCACATAGGTGGAGATCCGGATGTTCAGGTCTTATTTCATCTCCTTAGTTGTTTAAATGGTGACTTCTCATTTTAAAAAGCCATAGGATAGAGCAGCGTTCTCAACCGGCAGGTGTGTCGCATGGCTCCCGGGTCCCTCCCGCTGCTCGTTCTTCCCTGCTGCCAGTTGCCGCCGGGGCTATCAGCACGTTCAAGCCCAGCGGGAACGGCAGCGGTGCAAAAAAAAAAAGCTGTGGCATCCGCCGCTGGCCTTTTCTTTCTTCCCGCGCCTGCATTCTTTCCCCCCCCCCCCCCCCGGACCCGGACCCGGAACCGGAACAGGAAGTGGTGCGCGGGAAGAAGAAAGGCCGTGCCGCAAGAGAACCCACGCCTCGCGCGCCATCACGGCACACATGGGGAAGCGCTGCTGCGGCCGTATGGCCAACCGGTCTTCTGTTCGGGGGGGAGCGGAAGCGCCCGCGCGCAAGCTTCCGCTTCCTCCCCCCAATGCAGGAAGATCAGCTGCCCTCTCCTGCTGCCACCGGCCTCCTGCTATCTTCGGGCGTCGGGCCGTATGGTCCGCCGATCTTCCTGCTTGGGGGGGAGGGAGGAAGCGGACATTGTGCGCTGCGCTTCCACTACCCCCCCCCCCCACAGGAAGTTCGGACGCCAGAAGATAGCAGGAGTCCGGTGGCAGCAGGAGAGGCAGCTGATCTTCCTGCTCTGGGGGAGAAAGCGGAAGGGAAAGGAGAGAGCAGCATGAGCCTCCCGCGATCGATGGAATTCTTCCTTCTTGGCCTGCGGGGCCTGGAGGAGGAGGAGCAGCTACCGTTTGTGCTCGGGGGAGGGGAGAGGAAGTGAGTGATAGAAAGAGAGAGAACCAGCCAGCCAGCCTGTGTGTAAGTGAGAGAATGTATTTGATCGAGAGTATGTGTGTGATTGAGAGAAACTGGTCAGAGAGCTGATGTATGTGTATATGTGAGAGACAATGAAAGTGACTGCTCAAGGAGATGACTGATGTGTATGTGAGAGTGTGAGACAGTCAGGGTTGTGTGTGTGTGTGTGAGAGAGAGAGAAAGAGAGAAAGAAAAAGCATGGAAGTGAGAACTCTGGGTATGTGAGAAAGCATGGGAGTAAGAAGCCTGGTGTTGTGGGGGTGTATGTGAAAGAAAGCATGGGAGTGAGAAGCCTGATTATGTGAGAGAGAGCATGGGAGTGGGAAGCCTGTGTGTGCATGTATATGAGAGAGACTGGTTGGTAAGGTGACGGTGTGACTGGTGTGTATGTGAATGTGAGAGAGAGAATGTGATTCAGGGAATGAGAAGCCTGTGCACGTGGAGAGCGAGCATGGAAATGAGAGAGAGACTGGGTGTGTGTGTGTGTGTGTGTGTGTGTGTAACAGAGAAAGTGATTATGGGAATGAGAAGCCTGTGCATGTGAAGAGAGTGAGCATGGGAGTGAGAACCTGGGTGTGTGTGAGACACAGCATGGGAGGGAGAAGCCTGTGTATGTAAGACAGAACATGGAAGTGGGAAGCCTGTGTGTGTGTGTATGCATGAGAGAGATCAGGTGACGGGTGTGTGTGTGAGAGAGAGAGAGAAAGTGATTATAGGAATGAGAAGCCTGTGCAGGTGAAGAGTGGGCATGGGAGTGAGAAACCTGTGTGTGTGTGTGTGAGACACAGCTTGGGAGTGAGAAGCCTGTATATCTGAAAGAGAACATGAGAGTGGGAAGCCTATGTGTGTGTGTCTATGCATGAGAGAGATCAGGTGACTGGTGTGTGTTTGTGTGTATGTGAGAGAGAGAAAGAAAGTGATTATGGGAATAAGAAGCCTGTGCATGTGAAGAGTGAGCATGGGAGTGAGAAAGCTGGGAGTGTGTGAGATACAGCATGGGAGTGAGAAGCCTGTATATCTGAAAGAGAACATGGGAGTGGGAAGCCTGTGTGTGTGTATGCATGAGAGAGATCAGGTGACTGGTGTGTGTGTATGTGGGAGAGAAAGAAAGTGATTATGGGAATGAGAAGCCTGTGCATGTGGAGAGAACAAGCATGGGAGTGAGAGACTGGTGAGTGTATGTGAGAAAGAGAAAGTGATTATGAGAGTGAGAAGCCCATATATGTAAGTGGAACACGGGAGTGGGAAGCCTGTGTGTGTGTGTATGGCATGAGAGAAACTGTTCAGGAAGGTGACTGGTGTGTTTGTCAAAGACTGGGAGATGATTGTTGTGTGAGACAGAAACTGGTCATGGGGGCATGACTGGTATGGTGTGTGTGTGTGTGTGTGAGAGAGACATGGGCCCTAAGGAAGAGGACCATGAGTATAGAGCTTAGCCACTACTGCTGCTTCTGGTGTGTGCTACAGCCTGCATGGAAGAGGAGTAGGAGAGCTGCTGGAGGGGGTAAGTAAAGGTGGCTTTTTAAGTTTATTTTTCTTGATTGACTGCTATTTTAATTATTTAATATTATGTGATGTGTCTGCTTTTTTTGAAATATTTTATTGGTGTTTGGAGAATTTTTAATAGTTTTTATGAGTTTTTAATTGTTGGATGTTATTCTGTTCATAGTTGTTGTGAAACATTTATTCTGCTTATTAGTATAGTTTTACAATTATTTCTGTGTGGGGATCTATAGCTGCTTGCTAGTTCTGTTTTCCTAATAAGAGGTGTATTGGTTTTTAGGGCCTGATTTAATATTTGTAGTGTTGCCTTTTCATAGATAGGGTTGCTCCTGTTTGAGTGTATTCCATAATACAGGTGTAACTGTGTGTGGATTAGTTTATGTGCATTACTACAGATCCTGGGAGTATGTTAGGTTGGTTCTGTGTCTGTTACAGAGATATTTTACTAGCATGTAAGTGTTTTATCAGTCTTATTTGTTGCGTTTTCTCAAGAGGACATGCATTGGTGGTAAACTGCTGTCTTTTCATAAGTAGGGCTATTGAGCCTGAAGGTAGAAGGAGTTTGAGTTGCTGTTACTGAGATGACACCAGAACCAGAATATCTTTTTTGTAGAGTGAGTTGAATGGGGAATGTCATAATTCTGCTTTACATCCATTATTGTGGATCAGGGGGGTTCCCGTGGATGCAAACTGTACATTTACATCTAGCCCTGTGACGATCATGGGTCAGTGTGTCACGCATGTGAGAACCATCTGTCAGGTGTGTCCCGACAGAAAAAAGGTTGAGAACCACTGGGATAGAGAATCTGCTATACTATCCTTGGTCCCAATGAGAAGAGGTGGTTAAAAACATCCTCACAACAAAAGAGAAATCCTTCTGTAATCAAAAACTTCCATGACTTGTATTCTGCTGCCATAGGTGCATACCACATTCATGGGGTGAATGGGCTCATTGATCTTCAGTCCCTGTTTTTTGTGTCTAGCCAGCGAGAATAACCTTCCCCAAAGGAGCAAGGTTTAAACACAATCCCTTTTCAAAAATAGCTATCTTCTGGCCATCAAACATCTTACGCTGGGGTAAAAGGACTCACTGCTCTTCAGCCCTGGAACAGAAGTCCCATAAGGATTCTGTTAGTACACAAGTGAGGTTCTGTGTCCCTATTATTCCAACATGCTCTTTTCATAGCCCTGTTGATCACTTTTAAAGGGTATCCTCTCTGTACAAATTTCAGCCTCATATCTTTTGCTCTTATTTTATATTCCTGTGTGGTGGAACATAAATGTCTTAGCTGCAAAAATTGAATTATGACAGCTGTCATAATTCAACAGAATATTGTGATCTGTTGGCTTACTATAAATTGTAAAAAAGAACTGGTTTTCACATAAAGAAATTTGGATGTCCAAAAAAGGCACTGTGGTGTCTCCAAAATGATGAGTAAACTGCAAGTTAGAATTACAAGAATTTGACCATTCCATAAACTGTACGAACTTGTCCTTGCCACCTGTCCATAAAATGCGGATATCGTCAATGAATCTTCTCCAACATAGTATGTCATCCTTATAAGGTGACTGTTGTATCCAAGTCTGTTCAAAATGTCCCACGTATAGACTGGCAACACTTGGTGCCATCGTGGCACCCATTGCTGTACCCACTATTTGCTGATAATAAACCTCATCAAATAGAAAAAAAAGTTCTTTCAATGCCACAGTGACCAAATCTATGACAAATTGGACTTGAATCCTTGGCCCAATCCCTTCTAGCATTAATCTTTCGTGGATCATATGCAATGCTGCTTCCTGGGGGATATTCGTATATAACGATACAATATCAATAGTCACCAATGACACTCCTGACAAGGGGAGATCTATCTCTTGCAAAGTTTTTATCAAATCACCCGAATCCCTGATGTACGACGGTAACTGCGGGACCAGAGGCATCAAAAAAATATCCACAAACTGGGATAAGGGTTCAAATAAAGAGCCTTTTGCTGATATAATTGGGTGTCCTGGTGGGTGTTGTAAATTCTTGTGTATTTTAGGTAGATGATAAAATACTGGGGTTATCGGATAGGGACTTGTTGTTGAACCCCATACAGAAAGAAAATCAACAGAACCTTACTTGTGTACTACCATATTCACTCGTTATACATGAAGTAGCAAGGAGCATCAAAAGACTGTGCTCCAGCTGTATTCGGTGTTTAAGGAGAAACCATTAGTAGCGTTCCAACGAGATAGTAATATAAAAGATCAAGTGGTTCGGTCTTTCTATCAAGACGATGTTACTCCAAATTTGGAGCAAGTCGGTCAATATCCCTGTAAATCATGCTCACTTTGGGCACAAGCACATTCTAATATAGGAATGTCTTTACCTAAATTGCAAAGCTATAAACCAAAAATAAGAACGACGTGTCAGTCAAGCGAATTGGTATGCACAGTTAGGTGTTCGTGTGAGTTGTTATATATCGGTAAAACTATGAGGCAGAGAGCGGTGACGTCACCCGCTGCGATGGCCGCCTGAAATCTCGGCTCCCCCCTCCTCACTGCCGGATCCTCATCCATCTGGGCGAAATTCGACTCAAAATTACCATCACACAGCTTATATGAGCGCTGGAGTGATAGCGATGGCAGCCACACGGAAAAAACCGGACTTAAATCGGTTTTCGTTCACAGCCGCGGCGGCAGTAGCTACCCTCGAGGAAGACAACAAGATGGCGCCGGCCCGCGAAAATGATACAGGAACGGCTACAGCGGCGGTGAAATCGAGTTTGGAGAGAGGGGCTGAGGTGCCCACAAGACAAGAGTTCCAGGAGTGGTTTCTGGACCTAAAGGGCGATATGGCCCGATATCGGGAGGAGCTCGGCGCCATGATAGCCAGCATGCGGACTGACATTCGGGAGCTGGAAAGGAGAGCTGACGAAAATGAGCAAGGGATGGAAGAACTGCATCAGACCTTGATGGTGTGCAAGAGCAGGATCGAGCACGGGAGGCGCAGGAGGAACTGCAAAGTCATGTGGAAGATTTGGAGAATAGAGCCCGGAGGGTAAACCTCAGGTTCCGTGGAGTCCCAGAGGGGGAGGAATTCAGAGACTGCTCTCAGGTAGTACAAGACATTTGTACCTTTATTTTGGATCCAGAGGGCAATGCGGAACATGTGAGGGAAGTGGTATTGGAGCGGGCTCATAGAGCATTGGGAAATCCACGGAATAACCAAGCAAGAGATATTGTGGCTTTCTTTCACAGCTTTCAAGTAAAGGAAAAGGTAGCTCACGCTGCACGGTCCATGGGGACCATTTTGTGGAAGGAGCATAAAATCGAGGTTTTCCAAGATTTAGCACTATCCACCATCAAGAAAAGAAGAGAATTTCGGGATATTATTAATATTCTAAGATCCCAAAATGTAAAGTACAGATGGCTTTTCCCCTTTGGATTACAATTCGCCATTAAGGGTGTTCAATCCTGAGTACATAAGGTTATGGAGGCAGAAGATATACTGCGAGAGGCAGGCCTGGTACCAGCTGGATCGGTGAGTCAAGGAGTCACTCCGTCAGCCAGCAATCTACGGAAAGAAGGGAGACCCCGATGGAAAAGGGTGGAAAAGGGAGACAGACGGCTATGCAGAAGATCAGGAGGCACGAAGGACTTGGAAGAGCCGGGTTAAGACCTATGCAATCAAGCATCACGGTTGGAAGTTATATGCCACGGCAAGAGAACTTTGCAAGTGCATCTGAGGTTTAAAGTTTAGTGCTGTACAGTTCTGAGACAGTGCTAGTTATACATGAGGGTTTTAAGGTGGTTGGATGGGGGTCCGTAGCCTTCCATAGCAGTTGTTATTGCTAAATCTATCGTGTTCAGAATGTGGATGGGGGGGGAGCGTATCTTAATGGCCAGGGGCGACGCAGGGTCTCTCATGGAGATATCTCACTTAGGAGTGAGAGTGGAAGGAGGGGGGCAGGGGAGTGGGTGGGTTGGGGTGGGCAGTCGGGGGGTTGGGGAGGAGACTGTACCTCTGTTTCAGTGTTATCTAATAAGGCTAGGAAGTTGGTGGACCATAGGGAGGATGGCTGCTGCAGAATCCCAGTTAGCAGCAATGAGTAAGGAGATGTTTTGGGGAGTAAGGTAATATGGTTATGGGGTCTTTAAAAATTATATCACTAAATGTGAAAGGACTAAATACGTATCACAAAAGACAATTGCTTGCAAGGGAAATGCTTCATCTGAGAGCAGATATAGTATTTACCCAAGAAACCCATATTAAAAAACGACATGAGAGGCTACTCTATATCAAAGGTTTTCAGCAATCTTTTCATAGTCCTGCTACTATACACCATAAATATACCGGAGTAGGAATCATGATGGCTAGCCATATAGCGGCTGATGTGGTGTCCGTAGTTAAAGACATAGAAGGGAGATATATCTTAGTGAAAGTTAAAATCGATGAGGGGCTATATACTTTCATGAATGTGTATGCCCCTAATGTGGATCAGATTCCCTTTTTGCAAAAAATCTCCAAAATTATAAGTGAATGGACAGAAGGTAGGCTAATCGTAGGAGGGGATTTCAATTGTACACAATATCCCTATTTGGACAATTCTCATAGGAGCGGTATTGCGGGTAAAGCAGTCCGAGAGGCGTTTAAGCATCTCATACAAGACAGAGGGCTAATTGATATATGGAGATTGAGAAATCCCACAACCAGGAACTACACATTCTATTCCCACCCACACCAGACTTATTCCAGGATTGACTACTTTTTTATGGACAAAGAACTAGTGGGTTTGGTTCAGGAGGCGGAGTTGGGTAGTATAACATGGTCTGATCATGCTCCTATTTGGCTCAAGATAAGAACGGGGGGGAGGGGGGGTCAAGGCAGGCACAAAATTTTGGAGATTAAATGATAATTTATTAGATGATAAGGCATTTGTAGAGCGCATGAAGCGAGAAATTGTAGCTTATCTAAAGGATAATGATGATGGGGAGATATCTCCAGGAGTTCTCTGGGATAGCTTGAAAGCATATCTCAGGGGGCTATGCATTGTAGAGATGTGAATCGTTTTCCATATCGTCTTAACGATAGAAATCGTGTGGCAGGGCAAGAAAATCGTGTTAGGCACTATTTTTTAGTTAAAAAATCGTTAAAAATCGTTTTTTCCGATTAGTGCGCACTAACAGGGAGTTAGTGCGCACTAACTGAAAATGATACAATTTGACACTTTTCAGGTCAGTTAAGGTCAGTTTAGGAATGAATATGTATTCCTATTGGCTGCCCTCTTATTTATTCATGTTACCAAGCTTCCCACTGACAGTATATGGGGGATGGGAAATGGAAACAGTTGGTAGCTTGACAAAACAAGTAATGTGATCAGTCAATGTGACTAGAACTTGTGCCCTAACCCTGATACCAGGGGTATTGTGATCTTCCTCACACAGTGTCCTATCCCTATTAATACCAGGAGTGTTGTGATCTTCCTGCACACAGTGCCCTAACCCTGGCACCAGGGGTGTTGTGATCTTCCTGCACACAGTGCCCTATCCCTATTAATACCAGGAGTGTTGTGATCTTCCTGCACACAGTGCCCTAACCCTGGCACCAGGGGTGTTGTGATCTTCCTGCACACAGTGCCCTATCCCTATTAATACCAGGAGTGTTGTGATCTTCCTGCACACAGTGCCCTATCCCTATTAATACCAGGAGTGTTGTGATCTTCCTGCACACAGTGCCCTAACCCTGGCACCAGGGGTGTTGTGATCTTCCTGCACACAGTGCCCTATCCCTATTAATACCAGGAGTGTTGTGATCTTCCTGCACACAGTGCCCTAACCCTGGCACCAGGGGTGTTGTGATCTTCCTGCACAGAGTGCCCTATCCCTATTAATACCAGGAGTGTTGTGATCTTCCTGAACACAGTGCCCTATCCCTAATACCAGGGGTGTTGTGATCTTCCTGCACACAGTGCCCTATTCCTGATACCAGGGGTGTTGGGATCTTCTTGCACGCATCCCGGTATCAGGGATAGGGCACTGCATGCAGGAAGATCACAACACTCCTGGTATCAGGAATAGGGCACTGTGTGCAGGAAGATCACAACACCCCTGGTATTAGGGATAGGGCACTGCGTGCAGGAAGATCACAACACTCCTGGTATTAATAGGGATAGGGCACTGCTTGCAGGAAGATCACAACACCCCTGGTATCAGGGATAGGGCACTGTGTGCAGGAAGATCACAACACTCCTGGTATCAGGAATAGGGCACTGTGTGCAGGAAGATCACAACACCCCTGGTATTAGGGATAGGGCACTGCGTGCAGGAAGATCACAACACTCCTGGTATTAATAGGGATAGGGCACTGCTTGCAGGAAGATCACAACACCCCTGGTATCAGGGATAGGGCACTGTGTGCAGGAAGATCACAATACCCCGGAGGAGTGAGGGTCAGGCAGCTCCCCCCCTGTCTGTGAAGCCAGCCTCTCACTAGTAATGCAGGGAGGGAGCTGTCTCAGACTTCACCATCCTCCCCCCCCTCCCCCACACACCATTCACTAGCTGGGACATGGGGGAAGTCAGGAGTGAGGGTCAGGCAGCTCCACCCTGTCTGTGAAGCCAGCCTCTCACTAGTAATGCAGGGAGGGAGCTGTCTCAGACTTCACCATCCTCCCCCCCCTCCCCCACACACCATTCACTAGCTGGGACATGGGGGAAGTCAGGAGTGAGGGTCAGGCAGCTCCCCCCTGTCTGTGAAGCCAGCCTCTCACTAGTAATGCAGGGAGGGAGCTGTCTCAGACTTCACCATCCTCCCCCCCCCCCCCTCCCCCACACACCATTCACTAGCTGGGACATGGGGGAAGTCAGGAGTGAGGGTCAGGCAGCTCCACCCTGTCTGTGAAGCCAGCCTCTCACTAGTAATGCAGGGAGGGAGCTGTCTCAGACTTCACCATCCACCCCCCCCCTCACCCACACACCATTCACTAGCTGGGACATGGGGGAAGTCAGAAGTGAGGGTCAGGCAGCTCCCCCCTGTCTGTGAAGCCAGCCTCTCACTAGTAATGCAGGGAGGGAGCTGTCTCAGACTTCACCATCCTCCCCCCCCCCCCTCACCCACACACCATTCACTAGCTGGGACATGGGGGAAGTCAGGAGTGAGGGTCAGGCAGCTCCCCCCTGTCTGTGAAGCCAGCCTCTCACTAGTAATGCAGGGAGGGAGCTGTCTCAGACTTCACCATCCTCCCCCCCCCCCTCACCCACACACCATTCACTAGCTGGGACATGGGGGAAGTCAGGAGTGAGGGTCAGGCAGCTCCCCCCTGTCTGTGAAGCCAGCCTCTCACTAGTAATGCAGGGAGGGAGCTGTCTCAGACTTCACCATCCTCCCCCCCCCCCCCCCTCACCCACACACCATTCACTAGCTGGGACATGGGGGAAGTCAGGAGTGAGGGTCAGGCAGCTCCCCCCTGTCTGTGAAGCCAGCCTCTCACTAGTAATGCAGGGAGGGAGCTGTCTCAGACTTCACCATCCTCCCCCCCTCCCCCACACACTATTCACTAGCTGGGACATGGGGGAAGTCAGGAGTGAGGGTCAGGCAGCTCCCCCCTGTCTTTGAAGCCAGCCTCTCACTAGTAATGCAGGGAGGGAGCTGTCTCAGATTTCACCATCCTCCCCCCCCCCCCCACACCATTCACTAGCTGGGACATGGGGGGAGTCAGGAGTGAGGGTCAGGCAGCTCCCCCCTGTCTGTGAAGCCAGCCTCTCACTAGTAATGCAGGGAGGGAGCTGTCTCAGACTTCACCATCCTCCCCCCCCTCACCCACACACCATTCACTAGCTGGGACATGCGGGAAGTCAGGAGTGAGGGTCAGGCAGCTCCACCCTGTCTGTGAAGCCAGCCTCTCACTAGTAATGCAGGGAGGGAGCTGTCTCAGACTTCACCATCCTCCCCCCCCCTCACCCACACACCATTCACTAGCTGGGACATGGGGGAAGTCAGGAGTGAGGGTCAGGCAGCTCCCCCCTGTCTGTGAAGCCAGCCTCTCACTAGTAATGCAGGGAGGGAGCTGTCTCAGACTTCACCATCCTCCCCCCCCCCCTCACCCACACACCATTCACTAGCTGGGACATGGGGGAAGTCAGGAGTCAGGACCTGAGGGTCAGGCAGCTCCCCCCTGTCTGTGAAGCCAGCCTCTCACTAGTAATGCAGGGAGGGAGCTGTCTCAGACTTCACCATCCTCCCCCACACACCATTCACTAGCTGGGACATGGGGGAAGTCAGGAGTGAGGGTCAGGCAGCTCCCCCCTGTCTGTGAAGCCAGCCTCTCACTAGTAATGCAGGGAGGTAGCTGTCTCAGACTTCACCATCCTCCCCCCCCCCCCCCCCCACACACACCATTCACTAGCTGGGACATGGGGGAAGTCAGGAGTGAGGGTCAGGCAGCTCCCCCCTGTCTGTGAAGCCAGCCTCTCACTAGTAATGCAGGGAGGGAGCTGTCTCAGACTTCACCATCCTCCCCCCCCCTCACCCACACACCATTCACTAGCTGGGACAAGGGGGAAGTCAGGAGTGAGGGTCAGGCAGCTCCCCCCTGTCTGTGAAGCCAGCCTCTCACTAGTAATGCAGGGAGGGAGCTGTCTCAGACTTCACCATCCTCCCCCCCCCCCCCTCACCCACACACCATTCACTAGCTGGGACATGGGGGAAGTCAGGAGTGAGGGTCAGGCAGCTCCCCCCTGTCTGTGAAGCCAGCCTCTCACTAGTAATGCAGGGAGGGAGCTGTCTCAGACTTCACCATCCTCCCCCCCCCCCTCCCCCACACACTATTCACTAGCTGGGACATGGGGGAAGTCAGGAGTGAGGGTCAGGCAGCTCCCCCCTGTCTTTGAAGCCAGCCTCTCACTAGTAATGCAGGGAGGGAGCTGTCTCAGATTTCACCATCCTCCCCCCCCCCCCTCACCCACACACCATTCACTAGCTGGGACATGGGGGGAAGTCAGGAGTGAGGGTCAGGCAGCTCCCCCCTGTCTGTGAAGCCAGCCTCTCACTAGTAATGCAGGGAGGGAGCTGTCTCAGACTTCACCATCCTCCCCCCTCCCCCCTCACCCACACACCATTCACTAGCTGGGACATGGGGGAAGTCAGGAGTGAGGGTCAGGCAGCTCCCCCCTGTCTGTGAAGCCAGCCTCTCACTAGTAATGCAGGGAGGGAGCTGTCTCAGACTTCACCATCCTCCCCCCCCCTCACCCACACACCATTCACTAGCTGGAACATGGGGGAAGTCAGGAGTGAGGGTCAGGCAGCTCCCCCCTGTCTGTGAAGCCAGCCTCTCACTAGTAATGCAGGGAGGGAGCTGTCTCAGACTTCACCATCCTTCCCCCCCCTCCCCCACACACTATTCACTAGCTGGGACATGGGGGAAGTCAGGAGTGAGGGTCAGGCAGCTCCCCCCTATCTGTGAAGCCAGCCTCTCACTAGTAATGCAGGGAGGGAGCTGTCTCAGATTTCACCATCCTCCCCCCCCCCCCTCACCCACACACCTTTCACTAGCTGGGACATGGGGGAAGTCAGGAGTGAGGGTCAGGCAGCTCCCCCCTGTCTGTGAAGCCAGCCTCTCACTAGTAATGCAGGGAGGGAGCTGTCTCAGACTTCACCATCCTCCCCCCCCCCCCCCTCACCCACACACCATTCACTAGCTGGGACATGGGGGAAGTCAGGAGTGAGGGTCAGGCAGCTCCCCCCTGTCTGTGAAGCCAGCCTCTCACTAGTAATGCAGGGAGGGAGCTGTCTCAGACTTCACCATCCTCCCCCCCCCCTCACCCACACACCATTCACTAGCTGGGACATGGGGGAAGTCAGGAGTGAGGGTCAGGCAGCTCCCCCCTGTCTGTGAAGCCAGCCTCTCACTAGTAATGCAGGGAGGGAGCTGTCTCAGACTTCACCATCCTCCCCCCCCCCCTCACCCACACACCATTCACTAGCTGGGACATGGGGGAAGTCAGGAGTGAGGGTCAGGCAGCTCCCCCCTGTCTGTGAAGCCAGCCTCTCACTAGTAATGCAGGGAGGGAGCTGTCTCAGACTTCACCATCCTCCCCCCCCCCCCCCCACCCACACACCATTCACTAGCTGGGACATGGGGGAAGTCAGGAGTGAGGGTCAGGCAGCTCCCCCCTGTCTGTGAAGCCAGCCTCTCACTAGTAATGCAGGGAGGGAGCTGTCTCAGACTTCACCATCCTCCCCCCCCCTCCCCCACACACTATTCACTAGCTGGGACATGGGGGAAGTCAGGAGTGAGGGTCAGGCAGCTCCCCCCTGTCTTTGAAGCCAGCCTCTCACTAGTAATGCAGGGAGGGAGCTGTCTCAGATTTCACCATCCTCCCCCCCCCCCCCCTCACCCACACACCATTCACTAGCTGGGACATGGGGGGAGTCAGGAGTGAGGGTCAGGCAGCTCCCCCCTGTCTGTGAAGCCAGCCTCTCACTAGTAATGCAGGGAGGGAGCTGTCTCAGACTTCACCATCCTCCCCCCTCCCCCCTCACCCACACACCATTCACTAGCTGGGACATGGGGGAAGTCAGGAGTGAGGGTCAGGCAGCTCCCCCCTGTCTGTGAAGCCAGCCTCTCACTAGTAATGCAGGGAGGGAGCTGTCTCAGACTTCACCATCCTCCCCCCCCCCTCACCCACACACCATTCACTAGCTGGGAACATGGGGGAAGTCAGGAGTGAGGGTCAGGCAGCTCCCCCCTGTCTGTGAAGCCAGCCTCTCACTAGTAATGCAGGGAGGGAGCTGTCTCAGACTTCACCATCCTTCCCCCCCCCTCCCCCACACACTATTCACTAGCTGGGACATGGGGGAAGTCAGGAGTGAGGGTCAGGCAGCTCCCCCCTATCTGTGAAGCCAGCCTCTCACTAGTAATGCAGGGAGGGAGCTGTCTCAGACTTCACCATCCTCCCCCCCCCCCCTCACCCACACACCTTCACTAGCTGGGACATGGGGGAAGTCAGGAGTGAGGGTCAGGCAGCTCCCCCCTGTCTGTGAAGCCAGCCTCTCACTAGTAATGCAGGGAGGGAGCTGTCTCAGACTTCACCATCCTCCCCCCCCCCCCTCACCCACACACCATTCACTAGCTGGGACATGGGGGAAGTCAGGAGTGAGGGTCAGGCAGCTCCCCCCTGTCTGTGAAGCCAGCCTCTCACTAGTAATGCAGGGAGGGAGCTGTCTCAGACTTCACCATCCTCCCCCCCCCCCTCACCCACACACCATTCACTAGCTGGGACATGGGGGAAGTCAGGAGTGAGGGTCAGGCAGCTCCCCCCTGTCTGTGAAGCCAGCCTCTCACTAGTAATGCAGGGAGGGAGCTGTCTCAGACTTCACCATCCTCCCCCCCCCCCCTCACCCACACACCATTCACTAGCTGGGACATGGGGGAAGTCAGGAGTGAGGGTCAGGCAGCTCCCCCCTGTCTGTGAAGCCAGCCTCTCACTAGTAATGCAGGGAGTAGAGCTGTCTCAGACTTCACCATCCTCCCCCCCCCCCCCCTCACCCACACACCATTCACTAGCTGGGACATGGGGGAAGTCAGGAGTGAGGGTCAGGCAGCTCCCCCCTGTCTGTGAAGCCAGCCTCTCACTAGTAATGCAGGGAGGGAGCTGTCTCAGACTTCACCATCCTCCCCCCCCCTCCCCCACACACCATTCACTAGCTGGGACATGGGGGAAGTCAGGAGTGAGGGTCAGGCAGCTCCCCCCTGTCTGTGAAGCCAGCCTCTCACTAGTAATGCAGGGAGGGAGCTGTCTCAGACTTCACCATCCTCCCCCCCCCCCTCACCCACACACCATTCACTAGCTGGGACATGGGGGAAGTCAGGAGTGAGGGTCAGGCAGCTCCCCCCTGTCTGTAAGCCAGCCTCTCACTAGTAATGCAGGGAGGGAGCTGTCTCAGACTTCCCCCTCCCCCCCCCCCCTCACCCACACACCATTCACTAGCTGGGACATGGGGGAAGTCAGGAGTGAGGGTCAGGCAGCTCCCCCCTGTCTGTGAAGCCAGCCTCTCACTAGTAATGCAGGGAGGGAGCTGTCTCAGACTTCACCATCCTCCCCCCCCTCCCCCACACACTATTCACTAGCTGGGACATGGGGGAAGTCAGGAGTGACGGTCAGGCAGCTCCCCCCTGTCTGTGAAGCCAGCCTCTCACTAGTAATGCAGGGAGGGAGCTGTCTCAGACTTCACCATCCTCCCCCCACACACCATTCACTAGCTGGGACATGGGGGAAGTCAGGAGTGAGGGTCAGGCAGCTCCCCCCTGTCTGTGAAGCCAGCCTCTCACTAGTAATGCAGGGAGGGAGCTGTCTCAGACTTCACCATCCTCCCCCCCCCCCCTCACCCACACACCATTCACTAGCTGGGACATGGGGGAAGTCAGGAGTGAGGGTCAGGCAGCTCCCCCCTGTCTGTGAAGCCAGCCTCTCACTAGTAACTGCAGGGAGGGAGCTGTCTCAGACTTCACCATCCTCCCCCCCCCTCACCCACACACCATTCACTAGCTGGGAACATGGGGGAAGTCAGGAGTGAGGGTCAGGCAGCTCCCCCCTGTCTGTGAAGCCAGCCTCTCACTAGTAATGCAGGGAGGGAGCTGTCTCAGACTTCACCATCCTCCCCCCCCCCTCCCCCACACACCCATTCACTAGCTGGGACATGGGGGAAGTCAGGAGTGAGGGTCAGGCAGCTCCCCCCTGTCTGTGAAGCCAGCCTCTCACTAGTAATGCAGGGAGGGAGCTGTCTCAGATTTCACCATCCTCCCCCCCCCCCCTCACCCACACACCATTCACTAGCTGGGACATGGGGGAAGTCAGGAGTGAGGGTCAGGCAGCTCCCCCCTGTCTGTGAAGCCAGCCTCTCACTAGTAATGCAGGGAGGGAGCTGTCTCAGACTTCACCATCCTCCCCCCCCCCCCTCACCCACACACCATTCACTAGCTGGGACATGGGGGAAGTCAGGAGTGAGGGTCAGGCAGCTCCCCCCTGTCTGTGAAGCCAGCCTCTCACTAGTAATGCAGGGAGGGAGCTGTCTCAGACTTCACCATCCTCCCCCCCCCCCCTCACCCACACACCATTCACTAGCTGGGACATGGGGGAAGTCAGGAGTGAGGGTCAGGCAGCTCCCCCCTGTCTGTGAAGCCAGCCTCTCACTAGTAATGCAGGGAGGGAGCTGTCTCAGACTTCACCATCCTCCCCCCCCCCCTCACCCACACACCATTCACTAGCTGGGACATGGGGGAAGTCAGGAGTGAGGGTCAGGCAGCTCCCCCCTGTCTGTGAAGCCAGCCTCTCACTAGTAATGCAGGGAGAGAGCTGTCTCAGACTTCACCATCCTCCCCCCCCCCCCCTCACCCACACACCATTCACTAGCTGGGACATGGGGGAAGTCAGGAGTGAGGGTCAGGCAGCTCCCCCCTGTCTGTGAAGCCAGCCTCTCACTAGTAATGCAGGGAGGGAGCTGTCTCAGACTTCACCATCCTCCCCCCCCCCCCTCACCCACACACCATTCACTAGCTGGGACATGGGGGAAGTCAGGAGTGAGGGTCAGGCAGCTCCCCCCTGTCTGTGAAGCCAGCCTCTCACTAGTAATGCAGGGAGGGAGCTGTCTCAGACTTCACCATCCTCCCCCCCCCCTCACCCACACACCATTCACTAGCTGGGACATGGGGGAAGTCAGGAGTGAGGGTCAGGCAGCTCCCCCCTGTCTGTGAAGCCAGCCTCTCACTAGTAATGCAGGGAGGGAGCTGTCTCAGACTTCACCATCCTCCCCCCCCCCTCACCCACACACCATTCACTAGCTGGGACATGGGGGAAGTCAGGAGTGAGGGTCAGGCAGCTCCCCCCTGTCTGTGAAGCCAGCCTCTCACTAGTAATGCAGGGAGGGAGCTGTCTCAGACTTCACCATCCTCCCCCCCCCCCCTCACCCACACACCATTCACTAGCTGGGACATGGGGGAAGTCAGGAGTGAGGGTCAGGCAGCTCCCCCCTGTCTGTGAAGCCAGCCTCTCACTAGTAATGCAGGGAGGGAGCTGTCTCAGACTTCACCATCCTCCCCCCCCCTCCCCCACACACCATTCACTAGCTGGGACATGGGGGAAGTCAGGAGTGACGGTCAGGCAGCTCCCCCCTGTCTGTGAAGCCAGCCTCTCACTAGTAATGCAGGGAGGGAGCTGTCTCAGACTTCACCATCCTCCCCCACACACCATTCACTAGCTGGGACATGGGGGAAGTCAGGAGTGAGGGTCAGGCAGCTCCCCCTGTCTGTGAAGCCAGCCTCTCACTAGTAATGCAAGGAGGGAGCTGTCTCAGACTTCACCATCCTCCCCCCCCCCCCCTCACCCACACACCATTCACTAGCTGGGACATGGGGGAAGTCAGGAGTGAGGGTCAGGCAGCTCCCCCCTGTCTGTGAAGCCAGCCTCTCACTAGTAACGCAGGGAGGGAGCTGTCTCAGACTTCACCATCCTCCCCCCCCCCCTCACCCACACACCATTCACTAGCTGGGACATGGGGGAAGTCAGGAGTGAGGGTCAGGAAGCTCCCCCCTGTCTGTGAAGCCAGCCTCTCACTAGTAATGCAGGGAGGGAGCTGTCTCAGACTTCACCATCTTCCCCCCCCCCCCCCTCACCCACACACCATTCACTAGCTGGGACATGGGGGAAGTCAGGAGTGAGGGTCAGGCAGCTCCCCCCTGTCTGTGAAGCCAGCCTCTCACTAGTAATGCAGGGAGGGAGCTGTCTCAGACTTCACCATCCTCCCCCCCCCCTCCCCCACACACTATTCACTAGCTGGGACATGGGGGAAGTCAGGAGTGAGGGTCAGGCAGCTCCCCCCTGTCTTTGAAGCCAGCCTCTCACTAGTAATGCAGGGAGGGAGCTGTCTCAGATTTCACCATCCTCCCCCCCCCCCCCCTCACCCACACACCATTCACTAGCTGGGACATGGGGGGAGTCAGGAGTGAGGGTCAGGCAGCTCCCCCCTGTCTGTGAAGCCAGCCTCTCACTAGTAATGCAGGGAGGGAGCTGTCTCAGACTTCACCATCCTCCCCCCCCCCCCTCACCCACACACCATTCACTAGCTGGGACATGGGGGAAGTCAGGAGTGAGGGTCAGGCAGCTCCCCCCTGTCTGTGAAGCCAGCCTCTCACTAGCAATGCAGGGAGGGAGCTGTCTCAGACTTCACCATCCTCCCCCCCCCCCTCACCCACACACCATTCACTAGCTGGGACATGGGGGAAGTCAGGAGTGAGGGTCAGGCAGCTCCCCCCTGTCTGTGAAGCCAGCCTCTCACTAGTAATGCAGGGAGGGAGCTGTCTCAGACTTCACCATCCTCCCCCCCCTCACCCACACACCATTCACTAGCTGGGACATGGGGGAAGTCAGGAGTGAGGGTCAGGCAGCTCCCCCCTGTCTGTGAAGCCAGCCTCTCACTAGTAATGCAGGGAGGGAGCTGTCTCAGACTTCACCATCCTCCCCCCCCCCCTCCCCCACACACCATTCACTAGCTGGGACATGGGGGAAGTCAGGAGTGAGGGTCAGGCAGCTCCCCCCTGTCTGTGAAGCCAGCCTCTCACTAGTAATGCAGGGAGGGAGCTGTCTCAGACTTCACCATCCTCCCCCCCCCCCCCCCCTCACCCACACACCATTCACTAGCTGGGACATGGGGGAAGTCAGGAGTGAGGGTCAGGCAGCTCCCCCCTGTCTGTGAAGCCAGCCTCTCACTAGTAATGCAGGGAGGGAGCTGTCTCAGACTTCACCATCCTCCCCCCCCCCCCCTCACCCACACACCATTCACTAGCTGGGACATGGGGGAAGTCAGGAGTCAGGACCTGAGGGTCAGGCAGCTCCCCCCTGTCTGTGAAGCCAGCCTCTCACTAGTAATGCAGGGAGGGAGCTGTCTCAGACTTCACCATCCTCCCCCCCCCCTCCCCCACACACCATTCACTAGCTGGGACATGGGGGAAGTCAGGAGTGAGGGTCAGGCAGCTCCCCCCTGTCTGTGAAGCCAGCCTCTCACTAGTAATGCAGGGAGGGAGCTGTCTCAGACTTCACCATCCTCCCCCCCCCCCCCTCACCCACACACCATTCACTAGCTGGGACATGGGGGAAGTCAGGAGTGAGGGTCAGGCAGCTCCCCCCTGTCTGTGAAGCCAGCCTCTCACTAGTAATGCAGGGAGGGAGCTGTCTCAGATTTCACCACCCTCCCCCCCCCCCCCTCACCCACACACCATTCACTAGCTGGGACATGGGGGAAGTCAGGAGTGAGGGTCAGGCAGCTCCCCCCTGTCTGTGAAGCCAGCCTCTCACTAGTAATGCAGGGAGGGAGCTGTCTCAGACTTCACCATCCTCCCCCCCCCCTCCCCCCACTCACCCATTCACTAGCTGGGACACGGGGGAAGTCAGGAGTGAGGGTCAGGCAGCTCCCCCCTGTCTGTGAAGCCAGCCTCTCACTAGTAATGCAGGGTGGGAGCTGTCTCAGATTTCACCATCCTCCCCCCCCCCCCCCTCACCCACACACCATTCACTAGCTGGGACATGGGGGAAGTCAGGAGTGAGGGTCAGGCAGCTCCCCCCTGTCTGTGAAGCCAGCCTCTCACTAGTAATGCAGGGAGGGAGCTGTCTCAGACTTCACCATCCTCCCCCCCCCCCTCACCCACACACCATTCACTAGCTGGGACATGGGGGAAGTCAGGAGTGAGGGTCAGGCAGCTCCCCCCTGTCTGTGAAGCCAGCCTCTCACTAGTAATGCAGGGAGGGAGCTGTCTCAGACTTCACCATCCTCCCCCCCCCCCCCCTCACCCACACACCATTCACTAGCTGGGACATGGGGGAAGTCAGGAGTGAGGGTCAGGCAGCTCCCCCCTGTCTGTGAAGCCAGCCTCTCACTAGTAATGCAGGGAGGGAGCTGTCTCAGACTTCACCATCCTCCCCCCCCCCCCCTCACCCACACACCATTCACTAGCTGGGACATGGGGGAAGTCAGGAGTGAGGGTCAGGCAGCTCCCCCCTGTCTGTGAAGCCAGCCTCTCACTAGTAATGCAGGGAGGGAGCTGTCTCAGACTTCACCATCCCCCCCCCCCCCCCCTCACCCAAACACCATTCACTAGCTGGGACATGGGGGAAGTCAGGAGTGAGGGTCAGGCAGCTCCCCCCTGTCTGTGAAGCCAGCCTCTCACTAGTAATGCAGGGAGGGAGCTGTCTCAGACTTCACCATCCTCCCCCCCCCCCTCCCCCACACACCATTCACTAGCTGGGACATGGGGGAAGTCAGGAGTGAGGGTCAGGCAGCTCCCCCCTGTCTGTGAAGCCAGCCTCTCACTAGTAATGCAGGGAGGGAGCTGTCTCAGACTTCACCATCCTCCCCCCCCCCCCCTCACCCACACACCATTCACTAGCTGGGACATGGGGGAAGTCAGGAGTGAGGGTCAGGCAGCTCCCCCCTGTCTGTGAAGCCAGCCTCTCACTAGTAATGCAGGGAGGGAGCTGTCTCAGACTTCACCATCCTCCCCCCCCCCCTCCCCCACACACCATTCACTAGCTGGGACATGGGGGAAGTCAGGAGTGAGGGTCAGGCAGCTCCCCCCTGTCTGTGAAGCCAGCCTCTCACTAGTAATGCAGGGAGGGAGCTGTCTCAGACTTCCCCCTCCCCCCCCCCCCCCTCACCCACACACCATTCACTAGCTGGGACATGGGGGAAGTCAGGAGTGAGGGTCAGGCAGCTCCCCCCTGTCTGTGAAGCCAGCCTCTCACTAGTAATGCAGGGAGGGAGCTGTCTCAGACTTCACCATCCTCCCCCCCCCCCTCACCCACACACCATTCACTAGCTGGGACATGGGGGAAGTCAGGAGTCAGGACCTGAGGGTCAGGCAGCTCCCCCCTGTCTGTGAAGCCAGCCTCTCACTAGTAATGCAGGGAGGGAGCTGTCCTCAGACTTCACCATCCTCCCCCCCCCCTCCCCCACACACCATTCACTAGCTGGGACATGGGGGAAGTCAGGAGTGAGGGTCAGGCAGCTCCCCCCTGTCTGTGAAGCCAGCCTCTCACTAGTAATGCAGGGAGGGAGCTGTCTCAGACTTCACCATCCTCCCCCCCCCCTCACCCACACACCATTCACTAGCTGGGACATGGGGGAAGTCAGGAGTGAGGGTCAGGCAGCTCCCCCCTGTCTGTGAAGCCAGCCTCTCACTAGTAATGCAGGGAGGGAGCTGTCTCAGATTTCACCATCCTCCCCCCCCCCCCCCCCCCCCCCTCACCCACACACCATTCACTAGCTGGGACATGGGGGAAGTCAGGAGTGAGGGTCAGGCAGCTCCCCCCTGTCTGTGAAGCCAGCCTCTCACTAGTAATGCAGGGAGGGAGCTGTCTCAGACTTCACCATCCTCCCCCCCCCCCCCTCCCCCACACACCATTCACTAGCTGGGACATGGGGGAAGTCAGGAGTGAGGGTCAGGCAGCTCCCCCCTGTCTGTGAAGCCAGCCTCTCACTAGTAATGCAGGGTGGGAGCTGTCTCAGATTTCACCATCCTCCCCCCCCCCCCCCCTCACCCACACACCATTCACTAGCTGGGACATGGGGGAAGTCAGGAGTGAGGGTCAGGCAGCTCCCCCCTGTCTGTGAAGCCAGCCTCTCACTAGTAATGCAGGGAGGGAGCTGTCTCAGACTTCACCATCCTCCCCCCCCCCCTCACCCACACACCATTCACTAGCTGGGACATGGGGGAAGTCAGGAGTGAGGGTCAGGCAGCTCCCCCCTGTCTGTGAAGCCAGCCTCTCACTAGTAATGCAGGGAGGGAGCTGTCTCAGACTTCACCATCCTCCCCCCCCCTCACCCACACACCATTCACTAGCTGGGACATGGGGGAAGTCAGGAGTGAGGGTCAGGCAGCTCCCCCTGTCTGTGAAGCCAGCCTCTCACTAGTAATGCAGGGAGGGAGCTGTCTCAGACTTCACCATCCTCCCCCCCCCCCCCCCTCACCCACACACCATTCACTAGCTGGGACATGGGGGAAGTCAGGAGTGAGGGTCAGGCAGCTCCCCCCTGTCTGTGAAGCCAGCCTCTCACTAGTAATGCAGGGAGGGAGCTGTCTCAGACTTCACCATCCTCCCCCCCCTCCCCCACTCACTATTCACTAGCTGGGACATGGGGGAAGTCAGGAGTGAGGGTCAGGCAGCTCCCCCCTGTCTGTGAAGCCAGCCTCTCACTAGTAATGCAGGGTGGGAGCTGTCTCAGATTTCACCATCCTCCCCCCCCCCCCCTCACCCACACACCATTCACTAGCTGGGACATGGGGGAAGTCAGGAGTGAGGGTCAGGCAGCTCCCCCCTGTCTGTGAAGCCAGCCTCTCACTAGTAATGCAGGGAGGGAGCTGTCTCAGACTTCACCATCCTCCCCCCCCCCCCTCACCCACACACCATTCACTAGCTGGGACATGGGGAAGTCAGGAGTGAGGGTCAGGCAGCTCCCCCCTGTCGGTGAAGCCAGCCTCTCACTAGTAAGGCAGGGAGGGGGCTGTCCACAGACTTCACCATCCTCCCCCCCCCCCCCCCTCACCCACACACCATTCACTAGCTGGGACATGGGGGAAGTCAGGAGTGAGGGTCCAGGCAGCTCCCCCCTGTCTGTGAAGCCAGCCTCTCACTAGTAATGCAGGGAGGGAGCTGTCTCAGACTTACCATCCTCCCCCCCCCCCCCCCCCCCTCACCCACACACCATTCACTAGCTGGGACATGGGGGAGTCAGGAGTGAGGGTCAGGCAGCTCCCCCCTGTCTGTGAAGCCAGCCTCTCACTAGTAATGCAGGGAGGAGCTGTCTCAGACTTCACCATCTCCCCCCCCCCCCCCTCAACCCAAACACCATTCACTAGCTGGGACATGGGGGAAGTCAGGAGTGAGGGTCAGGCAGCTCCCCCTGTCTGTGAAGCCAGCCTCTCACTAGTAATGCAGGGAGGGAGCTGTCTCAGACTTCACCATCCTCCCCCCCCTCCCCCACACCCCATTCACTAGCTGGGACATGGGGGAAGTCAGGAGTGAGGGTCAGGCAGCTCCCCCCTGTCTGTGAAGCCAGCCTCTCACTAGTAAAATGCAGGGAGGGAGCTGTCTCAGACTTCACCATCCTCCCCCCCCCCCCTCACCCACACCACCATTCACTAGCTGGGACATGGGGGAAGTCAGGAGTGAGGGTCAGGCAGCTCCCCCTGTCTGTGAAGCCAGCCTCTCACTAGTATGCAGGGAGGGAGCTGTCTCAGACTTCACCATCCTCCCCCCCCCCCCTCCCCCACACACACCATTCACTAGCTGGGACATGGGGGAAGTCAGGAGTGAGGGTCAGGCAGCTCCCCCCTGTCTGTGAAGCCAGCCTCTCACTAGTAATGCAGGGAGGGAGCTGTCTCAGACTTCACCATCCTCCCCCCCCCCCCTCACCCACACACCATTCACTAGCTGGGACATGGGGGAAGTCAGGAGTGAGGGTCAGGCAGCTCCCCCCTGTCTGTGAAGCCAGCCTCTCACTAGTAATGCAGGGAGGGAGCTGTCTCAGACTTCACCATCCTCCCCCCCCCCCCCCTCACCCCACACACCATTCACTAGCTGGGACATGGGGGAAGTCAGGAGTCAGGACCCTGAGGGTCAGGCAGCTCCCCCCTGTCTGTGAAGCCAGCCTCTCACTAGTAATGCAGGGAGGGAGCTGTCTCAGACTTCACCATCCTCCCCCCCCCCCCCTCCCCCACACACCATTCACTAGCTGGGACATGGGGAAGTCAGGAGTGAGGGTCAGGCAGCTCCCCCCTGTCTGTGAAGCCAGCCTCTCACTAGTAATGCAGGGAGGGAGCTGTCTCAGACTTCACCTCCTCCCCACCCCCCTCACCCACACACCATTCACTAGCTGGGACATGGGGGAAGTCAGGAGTGAGGGTCAGGCAGCTCCCCCCTGTCTGTGAAGCCAGCCTCTCACTAGTAATGCAGGGAGGGAGCTGTCTCAGACTTCACCATCCCCCCCCCCCCCCCTCACCCACACACCATTCACTAGCTGGGACATGGGGGAAGTCAGGAGTGAGGGTCAGGCAGCTCCCCCCTGTCTGTGAAGCCAGCCTCTCACTAGTAATGCAGGGAGGGAGCTGTCTCAGACTTCACCATCCTCCCCCCCCCCCCTCACCCACACACCATTCACTAGCTGGGACATGGGGGAAGTCAGGAGTGAGGGTCAGGCAGCTCCCCCCTGTCTGTGAAGCCAGCCTCTCACTAGTAATGCAGGGAGGGAGCTGTCTCAGACTTTCACCATCCTCCCCCCCCCCCCCTCACCCACACACCATTCACTAGCTGGGACATGGGGGAAGTCAGGAGTGAGGGTCAGGCAGCTCCCCCCTGTCTGTGAAGCCAGCCTCTCACTAGTAATGCAGGGAGGGAGCTGTCTCAGACTTCACCATCCTCCCCCCCCCCCCTCACCCACACACCATTCACTAGCTGGGACATGGGGAAGTCAGGAGTGAGGGTCAGGCAGCTCCCCCCTGTCTGTGAAGCCAGCCTCTCACTAGTAATGCAGGGAGGGAGCTGTCTCAGACTTCACCATCCTCCCCCCCCCCCCCCACCCACACACCATTCACTAGCTGGGACATGGGGGAAGTCAGGAGTGAGGGTCAGGCAGCTCCCCCCTGTCTGTGAAGCCAGCCTCTCACTAGTAATGCAGGGAGGGAGCTGTCTCAGATTTCACCATCCTCCCCCCCCCCCCTCACCCACACACCATTCACTAGCTGGGACATGGGGGAAGTCAGGAGTGAGGGTCAGGCAGCTCCCCCCTGTCTGTGAAGCCAGCCTCTCACTAGTAATGCAGGTTAGGGAGCTGTCTCAGACTTCACCATCCTCCCCCCCCCCCCTCACCCACACACCATTCACTAGCTGGGACATGGGGGAAGTCAGGAGTGAGGGTCAGGCAGCTCCCCCCTGTCTGTGAAGCCAGCCTCTCACTAGTAATGCAGGGAGGGAGCTGTCTCAGATTTCACCATCCTCCCCCCCCCCCCCTCACCCACACACCATTCACTAGCTGGGACATGGGGGAAGTCAGGAGTGAGGGTCAGGCAGCTCCCCCCTGTCTGTGAAGCCAGCCTCTCACTAGTAATGCAGGGAGGGAGCTGTCTCAGACTTCACCATCCTCCCCCCCCCCCCTCACCCACACACCATTCACTAGCTGGGACATGGGGGAAGTCAGGAGTGAGGGTCAGGCAGCTCCCCCCTGTCTGTGAAGCCAGCCTCTCACTAGTAATGCAGGGAGGGAGCTGTCTCAGACTTCACCATCCTCCCCCCCCCCCCCTCACCCACACACCATTCACTAGCTGGGACATGGGGGAAGTCAGGAGTGAGGGTCAGGCAGCTCCCCCCTGTCTGTGAAGCCAGCCTCTCACTAGTAATGCAGGGAGGGAGCTGTCTCAGACTTCACCATCCTCCCCCCCCCCTCACCCACACACCATTCACTAGCTGGGACATGGGGGAAGTCAGGAGTGAGGGTCAGGCAGCTCCCCCCTGTCTGTGAAGCCAGCCTCTCACTAGTAATGCAGGGAGGGAGCTGTCTCAGACTTCACCATCCTCCCCCCCCCCCTCACCCACACACCATTCACTAGCTGGGACATGGGGGAAGTCAGGAGTGAGGGTCAGGCAGCTCCCCCCTGTCTGTGAAGCCAGCCTCTCACTAGTAATGCAGGGAGGGAGCTGTCTCAGACTTCACCATCCTCCCCCCCCCCTCCCCCACACACCATTCACTAGCTGGGACATGGGGGAAGTCAGGAGTGAGGGTCAGGCAGCTCCCCCCTGTCTGTGAAGCCAGCCTCTCACTAGTAATGCAGGGAGGGAGCTGTCTCAGACTTCACCATCCTCCCCCCCCCCTCCCCCACACACCTATTCACTAGCTGGGACATGGGGGAAGTCAGGAGTGAGGGTCAGGCAGCTCCCCCCTGTCTGTGAAGCCAGCCTCTCACTAGTAATGCAGGGAGGGAGCTGTCTCAGACTTCACCATCCTCCCCCCCCCCCCTCACCCACACACCATTCACTAGCTGGGACATGGGGGAAGTCAGGAGTGAGGGTCAGGCAGCTCCCCCCTGTCTGTGAAGCCAGCCTCTCACTAGTAATGCAGGGAGGGAGCTGTCTCAGACTTCACCATCCTCCCCCCCCCTCACCCACACACCATTCACTAGCTGGGACATGGGGGAAGTCAGGAGTGAGGGTCAGGCAGCTCCCCCCTGTCTGTGAAGCCAGCCTCTCACTAGTAATGCAGGGAGGGAGCTGTCTCAGACTTCACCATCCTCCCCCCCCCCCCTCACCCACACACCATTCACTAGCTGGGACATGGGGGAAGTCAGGAGTGAGGGTCAGGCAGCTCCCCCCTGTCTGTGAAGCCAGCCTCTCACTAGTAATGCAGGGAGGGAGCTGTCTCAGACTTCACCATCCTCCCCCCCCCCCCCTCACCCACACACCATTCACTAGCTGGGACATGGGGGAAGTCAGGAGTGAGGGTCAGGCAGCTCCCCCCTGTCTGTGAAGCCAGCCTCTCACTAGTAATGCAGGGAGGGAGCTGTCTCAGACTTCACCATCCTCCCCCCCCCTCCCCCACACACCATTCACTAGCTGGGACATGGGGGCAGTCAGGAGTGAGGGTCAGGCAGCTCCCCCCTGTCTGTGAAGCCAGCCTCTCACTAGTAATGCAGGGAGGGAGCTGTCTCAGACTTCACCATCCTCCCCCCCCCCCCTCACCCACACACCATTCACTAGCTGGGACATGGGGGAAGTCAGGAGTGAGGGTCAGGCAGCTCCCCCCTGTCTGTGAAGCCAGCCTCTCACTAGTAATGCAGGGAGGGAGCTGTCTCAGACTTCACCATCCTCCCCCCCCCCCCTCACCCACACACCATTCACTAGCTGGGACATGGGGGAAGTCAGGAGTGAGGGTCAGGCAGCTCCCCCCTGTCTGTGAAGCCAGCCTCTCACTAGTAATGCAGGGAGGGAGCTGTCTCAGACTTCACCATCCTCCCCCCCCCCCTCCCCCACACACCATTCACTAGCTGGGACATGGGGGGAGTCATGGAGTGAGGGTCAGGCAGCTCCCCCCTGTCTGTGAAGCCAGCCTCTCACTAGTAATGCAGGGAGGGAGCTGTCTCAGACTTCACCATCCTCCCCCCCCCCTCACCCACACACCATTCACTAGCTGGGACATGGGGGAAGTCAGGAGTGAGGGTCAGGCAGCTCCCCCCTGTCTGTGAAGCCAGCCTCTCACTAGTAATGCAGGGAGGGAGCTGTCTCAGACTTCACCATCCTCCCCCCCCTCCCCCACACACTATTCACTAGCTGGGACATGGGGGAAGTCAGGAGTGAGGGTCAGGCAGCTCCCCCCTGTCTGTGAAGCCAGCCTCTCACTAGTAATGCAGGGAGGGAGCTGTCTCAGACTTCACCATCCTCCCCCCCCCCCCTCACCCACACACCATTCACTAGCTGGGACATGGGGGAAGTCAGGAGTGAGGGTCAGGCAGCTCCCCCCTGTCTGTGAAGCCAGCCTCTCACTAGTAATGCAGGGAGGGAGCTGTCTCAGACTTCACCATCCTCCCCCCCCCCCTCACCCACACACCATTCACTAGCTGGGACATGGGGGAAGTCAGGAGTGAGGGTCAGGCAGCTCCCCCCTGTCTGTGAAGCCAGCCTCTCACTAGTAATGCAGGGAGGGAGCTGTCTCAGACTTCACCATCCTCCCCCCCCCCCCCCCCACCCACACACCATTCACTAGCTGGGACATGGGGGAAGTCAGGAGTGAGGGTCAGGCAGCTCCCCCCTGTCTGTGAAGCCAGCCTCTCACTAGTAATGCAGGGAGGGAGCTGTCTCAGACTTCACCATCCTCCCCCCCCCCCTCACCCACACACCATTCACTAGCTGGGACATGGGGGAAGTCAGGAGTGAGGGTCAGGCAGCTCCCCCCTGTCTGTGAAGCCAGCCTCTCACTAGTAATGCAGGGAGGGAGCTGTCTCAGACTTCACCATCCTCCCCCCCCCCCCCTCCCCCACACACCATTCACTAGCTGGGACATGGGGGAAGTCAGGAGTGAGGGTCAGGCAGCTCCCCCCTGTCTGTGAAGCCAGCCTCTCACTAGTAATGCAGGGAGGGAGCTGTCTCAGACTTCACCATCCTCCCCCCCCCCCCTCACCCACACACCATTCACTAGCTGGGACATGGGGGAAGTCAGGAGTGAGGGTCAGGCAGCTCCCCCCTGTCTGTGAAGCCAGCCTCTCACTAGTAATGCAGGGAGGGAGCTGTCTCAGACTTCACCATCCTCCCCCCCCCCCCCCCTCACCCACACACCATTCACTAGCTGGGACATGGGGGAAGTCAGGAGTGAGGGTCAGGCAGCTCCCCCCTGTCTGTGAAGCCAGCCTCTCACTAGTAATGCAGGGAGGGAGCTGTCTCAGACTTCACCATCCTCCCCCCCCCCTCCCCCACACACCATTCACTAGCTGGGACATGGGGGAAGTCAGGAGTGAGGGTCAGGCAGCTCCCCCCCGTCTGTGAAGCCAGCCTCTCACTAGTAATGCAGGGAGGGAGCTGTCTCAGACTTCACCATCCTCCCCCCCCCCCTCACCCACACACCATTCACTAGCTGGGACATGGGGGAAGTCAGGAGTGAGGGTCAGGCAGCTCCCCCCTGTCTGTGAAGCCAGCCTCTCACTAGTAATGCAGGGAGGGAGCTGTCTCAGACTTCACCATCCTCCCCCCCCCCCCCCTCACCCACACACCATTCACTAGCTGGGACATGAGGGAAGTCAGGAGTGAGGGTCAGGCAGCTCCCCCCTGTCTGTGAAGCCAGCCTCTCACTAGTAATGCAGGGAGGGAGCTGTCTCAGACTTCACCATCCTCCCCCACACACTATTCACTAGCTGGGACATGGGGGAAGTCAGGAGTGAGGGTCAGGCAGCTCCCCCCTGTCTGTGAAGCCAGCCTCTCACTAGTAATGCAGGGAGGGAGCTGTCTCAGACTTCACCATCCTCCCCCCCCCCCCTCACCCACACAGCATTCACTAGCTGGGACATGGGGGAAGTCAGGAGTGAGGGTCAGGCAGCTCCCCCCTGTCTGTGAAGCCAGCCTCTCACTAGTAATGCAGGGAGGGAGCTGTCTCAGACTTCACCATCCTCCCCCCCCCCCCTCCCCCACACACCATTCACTAGCTGGGACATGGGGGAAGTCAGGAGTGAGGGTCAGGCAGCTCCCCCCTGTCTGTGAAGCCAGCCTCTCACTAGTAATGCAGGGAGGGAGCTGTCTCAGACTTCACCATCCTCCCCCCCCCCCCCCTCACCCACACACCATTCACTAGCTGGGACATGGGGGAAGTCAGGAGTGAGGGTCAGGCAGCTCCCCCCTGTCTGTGAAGCCAGCCTCTCACTAGTAATGCAGGGAGGGAGCTGTCTCAGACTGGTATCAGGGATAGGGCACTGAGTGCAGGAAGATCACAACACCCCTGGTATCAGGAATAGGGCACAGGTTCTAGTCATATTGACTGATCACATTACTTTTTTTGTCAACTACCAACAGTTTTCATTTCCCATCCCCCCAACCATCACCTCAGTTGGAACCTTGGTAACATCAATAGATAAGAGGGCAGCCAGCCAATAGGAATACATATTCATTCCTAACTGACCTTTACTGACCTGGATAGTGTCAATAATTTGTATCATTTTCTGTTAGTGTTCCTGAGTTTCCATTTCCATTTCCCATCCCCCCAACCATCACCTCAGTGGGAACCTGGTTAACATCAATAGATAAGAGGGCAGCGAGCCAATAGGAACACATATTCATTCCTAACTGACCTTTACTGACCTGGAAAGTGTCAATTTGTATCATTTTCAGTTAGTGCGCACTAACTCGAGTTAGTGCGCACTAACTCGTAGTTAGTGCGCACTAACTCCCGTTAGTGCGCACTAACACGATTTAACGATTTTTAACGATAAATCGTTAGAATTTCTATTGTATCGTGTTCTATAACGATTTAAGACGATATTAAAATTATCGGACGATAATTTTAATCGTTAAAAAAACGATTCACATCCCTATGGCAGCACATTTAAAGAAAGAGAGAGAGAGGAAACGCCTTTCTCTTATGGAGAATATAGCAAACCTAGAGTTGAGACACAAGCGATCACGTGATCCGGACATATTGCAGCGACTATTAGACGCTAGGAGGGACCTACACACCCATGACATGAATAGCATAGCGTATCAACCAGAGAGATTGAAACAACATCATTTCGAATGGGGGAATAAGGCGGGGCGTCAGCTGGCTAGGAAATTAAAAGAAAAGGAATCACAATCTCAAATTACTAAACTTAAGGGGGACGGAGGTCAATATGTATACACCCAGAAGGATATAGGACAAAGTTTTAATCAATTTTATAAGACACTGTATGCTGCCAAGTCTCTTTGCACCCTATAGGAGATAGACCAGTATCTGCAGGAGTTATCACTCCCGACTCTCACTGAGGAACAGAGGGAACAATTAAACGCAGAACTTAGAGAAGGGGAGGTGGCTCTCATCATTAGGGACCTCAAAACAGGGAAATCCCCTGGTTTAGATGGATTCACGGGTAAATTTTATAAAGTGTTTACTGCTGAATCATTATCACCAATGGTGTCTATGTATAATGCTCTGCGATCGGACGGTGTCATTTCTATCACCTCGAACACTGCTGGAATAATGGTTTTGGCAAAACCTGGTAGGGATCATACCTTGTGCGGGTCATACAGGCCGATATCTTTGATCAACATTGATCTGAAAATTTTGGCTAGAGCATTGTCGGTACGTCTTGGGCGGGTTGCGCCTAAGCTGGTAGCCAATGATCAGTCCGGGTTTATACCCAATCGATTGGCTTCGGACAATGTACGGAGAGTAGTTGAATTGATGTGGTGGACGCAATCCAACCGTATTCCAGTAGTGATGCTTGCGGTAGATGCAGAAAAAGCGTTCGATCGGGTGCATTGGCCCTTCTTATTCAAAGTAATGGAAGCTATGGGGTTGGGGGAATTCTTTATTACTTGGGTACAGAAATTGTACGGTCAACCACATGCCAGAATAAAAATAAATGGGGCATATTCGGATCCATTCGAGGTCAAACGGGGAATGAGACAAGGGTGTCCGCTTTCGCCTCTACTATTCGCCCTTTCATTAGAACCCTTTGCGGAGCTCGTTCACAGACATATAGGAGTAACCGGTATACAGATAGGTGGGGTTGATTATAAGATCTCACTATTCGCTGATGATCTGCTCTTTACCATAACTAACCCTGGTTCCTCGTTGCAGGTATTGCTGGGAGAGTTAATTAAGTTCGGGAAACTGTCAGGATTTAAAATCAATGCTGATAAATCGGAGCTACTTAACATATCCATGCCGGAGACCTAATTTATGGAAGTGGGGAAAAGCTTACCCTTTCGGATAGCTAAGGACTATGTCAAGTATCTAGGGGTTAAGCTTGGGGCTCGCCTGGATGATCTGTATCACCTAAACTATGATACGTTGGTGTCACATATACAACAGGACATGGACAAATGGGACAGACACGATCTCTCTTGGTTTGGAAGGGTAGCGGCTATCAAGATGAACATCCTACCTAGATTTTGCTACATGTTCCAAACTTTACCGGTAGCGATCCCAGAGGGGGCCATGAGAATCTGGCAGAGGAAACCTTTCCGATTTATCTGGAAGCGCAAGCCTCCAAGGGTCTCACATCACATTCTTTATCGAGATAAAGCTTGAGGTGGACTTAATATTCCAAATTTAAGCTGGTACTATACTGCTATCACGCTTGGGGTGATTATTAATTGGCATAGAGGGGGTGAGCTTAAGCCCTGGATGGCGATCAAACAGCATGTGTCTGGGGATACAACATATTCTAGATTGCTGCTAGCAGAATAAATACCTCTATAGATGTGAGAAGCCTGTTACATATTGTGGGTGATTGATTATTTACTTTGTCTATATGAGACTGGTTATTTTTGTCTATGTGAAATATATGTAATTTGTGTGGTATTGTATTTATTATTTCTATGTTTTAATTATGTGTGTTAATGCTGTAAATTGCCTAGGCCTTTCTGTGGTAGGCGATCAATAAATTTTAATAAATGAAATGAAAAATGATATGCCCCTAGCTGTAAGGATTTGGAGCAAGGAGGAACGAAAAGTAACATGCAAAGCTCTTACTCCCTTTACACAAGGGGTTCTTAAATTATGGGCCAAGTGGCGGGATCGGATAGTGGGACATAAAGAAATATATCACCTTACTTCCTTTCTATTTAATTCAGGATTTAATCCAGGACTAAATAAAGTATTTGCACGTAGGTGGATACACCTTAATCTTACAAAGGCAGGGCAATTCATTGCAGGATCTCAGATAATTCCATTTATGGATCTCCAAAGCCTTTACGGGTTACTACAGGAAGATAGATATTCCTATTTACAGATTGCCCATTTCCTTAAAGCAGAAGGGGCAGCGAGGGAACTTAGTAAAGGTAGATCCATGTTTGAATCACTGTGCGAGTATAAGGGCTCTATGAAAAAACCAATATCACGCCTGTATATGCTTATTAACAGAGGTGTTCAGGGCAAGGTGCCCTATCAGGCACAGTGGGAGCAAGATCTGGAGGAAGAACTCTCAGACGATATGTGGGAGAGATGCCACATGATTACTGGACGGAGCTCTATTTCTGCTCTTATTAAAGAGAATGGGCATAAAGTTTTATACCGTGGTATTTGGCTCCGGTTCGCATACATAAGATGAACTCTAAATTTAGTGATCTATGTGGGAGACACTGTGGCGCGCAAGGGACATTTTTCCATATGTGGTGGTTGTGTCCCAAGATACAAGGGGTTTGGGAGCTGGCATCGGGTTTTGGGTCAGCAATATTGGGCAACACCATACCATTGAACCCCAAGGGTTGTCTGCTTAATTTAATAGAAGGGGAGCTCAACGACAAGCAACGTACGTTAGCTCTACAAATCTTTATCGCCACACGGTGCGAAATAGCTTACCAGTGGAATAAGGCAGAAGTGCCTACCCTACTAGATATTCGTATTAGACTTGATAAGGTGTATCGCATGGGATATCTTACTGCGATCCGGCAAGATCGGATCCGTAACTTTCAATCCATCTGGGAACCATATTGTTCGTGGAAAAGCAAGCAGACATGATACCGAAACAGGGGACAACAATGGTAATTGAAGCATGAGCAAAGGGGGGGGGGGGGGTGAGGGGATGGGGGAGAGGTGATACGCCTCAGGGAAAATTATTGGCATATTGTAACACGCCTACTGTTCTTCAGGTGGAAATTATTGGCATATTGTAACATGACTACTGTTTTACAGGTGGTAGACATTTGTTTTATTAGAGATGTTCTAGTTATAGACGAGGGTGTCATGAGACTTGCAGTCTCTGGCATGTCCATTCGCATGTTATTTCATTTGTATTAAGAGATTTAAATATGCATAAATAAAAACTTTTAAAAAAAAAACAAACTATGAGGCAACTAAAAACACATCTAATTGAGCATAAGAGCATTTTAAAATGCAAAAACGTTGAAGCCCTGTTGGTCCAACACTGTCTAGACAAGGGACATGATTTTAAAGAATTACATTCTACAGTATTGGAGGTGATAAGATGTGGAATGAGAGGGGGTGATGTAAATTTACGGCTGCTCCAGAGTAAACTAGGGACTGTTCAGCCGTCGGGTTTAAACAAAGAAGTGGATTGGTCAGTATTTAGATAGACATAGCAAAAGTGGTCTGATTGGTTTAGAGAAAGGAGGCGCTGTGCTTTAAAAACTGGTCTTCTGGTGTGGGAAGGTGAGCGTTTGCTGCCATGATTTATGAGCTGCGAGATTAAGCCCTGTGGGCTAGTTAAAGGGTGAGTTGTGCTGTGGTAGTTGATAAAAAAAGAAAAAAGTTTTTAAAGGAATGTTGGTGAGATTGATGTGTTTTTTAATCATAGGTAAAGGAGTATCCCCTGAAGAAGGCATTAGGTTATGCCGAAACATTGTCAATGTTGGGTGTATTTAACGAAGAAAACACAGCAGGCAAAATAAAAAAACCTTGAGAGCTTGTACAGCAGAAATCTTCAAAGCTAAAGATAAGTATTAACTATGGTGGGAGTTTTAGGTGAAGGGTTTAAATATAATTAGCAAATATTTAAAATGATAAAAAATAATAAGGAAAAATTTTGAATTTAAATTGAATAAAGTAGAATACAGGAAACAGTAAATGACGTAAAATCTGGTGCCTGTTGATGATACTGGTTAAAGCTCATTGCGGGCAAGAGCCTGGAGATTGTAACGGCACATTCATCTCTGATACTGATTCCTGGCATCTGACGCCGGCCATCTTTACTCATCAGCCCCTATTATTAGGGGCTGATGAATAAAGATGGCCGGCCATCCAGTGCTCCTACCATGTGACAGTGGCCGGCCAATGGCACGGATACCCTGTCACATGGTAAGGGCAAAGGGGCATCGGCGCCATTTTATTTTAGCGCAGCTAATGCCTGGGAACGGGAAATCGTCCCCCGAGGCCACCCTGGACCACCAGGTAATGTTAAAAGGTTTTGGGGGGTCGGGAGGGTGGGGGGTCGATTTAAAGGGTCGGGTGGGTTCTTTTTTTAGTGGCGCGGGCCTCCCTAAAAAAAAAACTAGCGATGTGAATTGGACACCATGTGACAGGGATACCCTATCACATGGTAAGGGCAAAGGGGCATCGGCGCCATTTGTTTTTAGCGCAGCTGATGCCTGGGAACGGGAAATCGTCCCCCGAGGCCCCCCTGGACCACCAGGTAATGTTAAAAGGTTTTGGGGGAATCGGGAGGGTGGGGGGTCGATTTAAAGGGTCGGGTGGGGTTTTTTTTTAATCGGACCATCGGCGCCATTTTAATTAGTGGCAGCCAAAATGGCGCCGATGGCCCGAGAGTGGGAGATCGCGCCGGGACCCCACCCATTGGACCACCAGGTAATTTAACATTTTTGGGGGGTGGGGGAGGGTAAGGAATTGGTTTTAAAGGGTCGGGGTGGGTTTAGGGGTTGTTTTGGTGTGCTGGTTTTCCTGCCCTCCCCCAAATAATTCCCGTGCCCTATTTAACGATTTAGGACGATTTATGACGATAAATCGGGGGCATTTGTATTGTATCGTGCACTCTGACGATTTAGGACGATTTTAAAATTATCTGACGATAATTTTAATCGTTCAAAAATGATTCACATCCCTAGTGGCATGTCTAATCAGCATGCTGCTCACTACACAATATCAGCTCCACAAGCACTTTCAAAATTCACAGACTGGCTAAGCTGATCTCATGATAAGTGAGTTCAGTGTAGCTCAGCCACGAGCTTTCAAAATGCTCAAGGTGATTGTAGAATAAGCGGTATGTGGGGCAAGGTGGGCAGATAAAGCAGCACAGCAGCAATTATGGTATGAGCGAGCAAGGTTTAACCAAGACACCCCATAGCTGTCTTGTTTTGGCACTTAGACAAAATGATTACCTACTTCTATTCTAGATTTTGCATGTGTTTAACAACTCAGCCCATGAGAGCTCATGTGACCCTAAGTTTGAGTATTAGAAAATAGAAATGCTTTATTGGAGGACAAAGGAAATAAAACTTTCACTGCATCACTTAATCTTTATAATTTTCAGTCTCTTTAAGGGGAAAGGTTTAAATTTCCAGCAACTATAAAAATGATTCTTCAGCATTTACTCATAATTTTGCTAAATCAGTTAAAACAAAACAAGCAGCTTACCAAAACACCAATAAATTAAAGGCAGTCAACAGGCAGTGTCCAGAAATAGGCCTTAATTGTAAACAATAATTAATACATTTTGTCAAATCAAAAGAAAAATGTCATCATATATTTGAGAGCAGTGGGGGAGGGGTGCATTTTCATATCCAGAACATCACTTAAGATGTCATAATATAAACAATACACCCCCATGATTTAATCATATGACACTAAGCTTATTTATGAGCTAAAAAATTAAAACCACAATCTTTTATTGTAAGGTTATCCAAAAATGAAAACCTTTAGCTCTCAGATTCAAAAGGGAAAAAGCTACTTCAGCAGAAAATAAATTGCAGCTTGCATGTATTATTGGACATAATAACCCTATGTAACCCCCTTTTCAGTGGGTGTTTTGAATACAGGGTGTTATAGGGCAAACTTCTCTCTCTTTCTTTCTCAGTTCACAGGTCCCGGGTGCCGAGGTCCTTTCCAGCGGGGGAAGAATGGAGAATTAATCTCCAAGGCCCAAGGTGAACAGGGGAAAGCAGTCTCTCCATCTCTTTCTCACAGAGATGTATTCACAATTGGGACACTGGACAATTCCAACAAACATTTACTGCAATCCAAAATATCTTCAAACTGATCAGCAACAAATCTCCAGCTGAGCTTCTCAAAAATCCAGCTGTACTTTTTATTTTGCCTTAGATTTGCACAGCTGAGTTAGTGTCCCTTCAGATGGCAGGAAGTAGGAACAGAGCCCATATATTCCCAGTGATGAAAAAGTAGGCTCCTAGTAGGAGACTGGAATCTCCTGTTTCTTCTCTGGTGTTAATCTTAGACCTCTGGGCTAGAAGATCCCAAAACATCAAAAACTAAAGTCCTTACTCCTTCTCACAGGCAAGAAAGATGGCACAAAAAATTCCTCTCAACCAAAAACAGGAACAAAATCTTTTCAATAATGCAACTGCTATCCCTCTTTGTAGTATATCCTGACCTCCTCCAAGTAGGGGGGTAAAAATCCTCCCAGAGGCTGAACCAGGATCCACACCAAAAATGAAGACTCGTCACAAAAAGTATTCTTCAACTGCTGAGACAACCCCTGCCAGACTGGTTGGGTACTGAGTCAGGTAAACTGCCTCATTCTTTCTCCCTGGTATCAGGGTGATGGGGTCTGAAATCAGGAGTACCTCTCGGATTCTTCTTCCTCCTTAAATTCTAAGCAAAAACTGCTAAACTCTGCTCTGCCTGCTTTTATACAAACTGGCTGACCAATTCAAGCAGCCTCACTGGAGGGGCTTGTAAGGGATTGTCTGCCAACCTTTACTTCCCACATAAATCCTAATTTAGGGCTTAAACTAGAGAATACAGATAATGGGAACCAAAAGAGTCCCTATACATATAGGGCTGGATTTTAAAAGGGTTACGCGCATAAGGTACAAGCGTAACCCTTTTAAAACCCCCCTGCGCGTGCCGAGCCTATTTTGCATAGGCTCGGTGGCGCGCGCAAGCCCCGGGACGCGCGTAAGTCCCGGGGCTTGCCTGGGGGGGGCGTGTCGGGGGGCGTGTCGGGAGTGACGCGGCGTTTTCAGGGCGTGCCCTGGGGCGTGTTTCCAGCTTGGGGGCGTTTCGGGGGCGTGGCCATGTGTCCCGACACAGCGGCCTGTGTCGGGGCCTGCCGCGCCGGTGCGCATAAGTTACTACTGTCCGGAGGCAGTAGTAACTTTTAAGATAAAGGAAGGGAGGGGGTTTAGATAGGGCCGGGGGGGTGGGTTAGGTAGGGAAGGGAGAGGAAGGTGCGGGGGGGTAAATGGAAAGTTCCTTCCGAGGCTGCTCCGATTTCAGAGCAGCCTCGGAGGGAACGGGCAGCGCGCGCAGTGCTCGGTGTGCGCAAGGTGCACAAATGTGCACCCCCCTTGCGCCGACCCCCAGTGGGTGTACATTTCTCTCACATACAGAGTGGGAGAAGGAGGTGGAATTTTCAGAAGGCATGCCTCTAGTTAAAAACTCATTTATCTACGAAAAACCTGAAAATTGCTTCCTATGTAGTTATGATGTCTGAATAACTTTCCCCCGTTGTAGCTTTTGCACCTCTGTCAAATTTAAAAGAAAAGGTTTCATACCACTGTGACATCTAAAAGGAGTTTTTGCTCCTTTGATTTTTGAAAGTTAAATGTAGACATTTTGTAATAACTTAAAGAAAAGACTTACTATATTTTTTTCTCATAATTGTGGTGCTATATGATAAGATCCCGGGATTTACTGCTTATATTATGACATTTTAAGTGATGCACTTGATGTGAAACCCTAAAATATAAGGCAACACTTTTTAAGATTTAACATATCAATTGTTTATAATTAATGCCTATTTTTGAACACTAACTTTTGTTGACTGTTTTTGTAAATTAATTACAGAAATACAAATCAACTTTACTTACGAAGCATATTTATACATGATACAAACTTTTTGTGTACAATGGCAATCGTCTTCATCATGCTGAAACCCAAGGGTATGACCCAGCTCATGGGCATATACAACTGCATTCACTAGTAGACTCGCGTCTGCCAACTGTATAAAGGAACAGAACAAGAAACCTTCATGAAATACTTTATTTGTAGTGCTTTAAAAACACTGCTAGAAATAAACATTTAATTATACAGTAAAGTAATTCCCACTGCCAAAAGGAATATTTTACAGTATCTGCAGTAGCAAAGAAAATTCTTAATTAAATGAAATAATTCAACTGGAAGTTAAAATAAGCCAAACATTAAGACTTTTTCTTTTTGGCTTCTACAAAAAGATAAACAAAGAGAGGTCCATTGTTTAAAGATTTAGAAAGCAGCTTCTGCTTTTTAACCCTCAGTAACAAGACTAAGCATAGGATTCTCTCATGCTGATTCTCAAAAATATTCTTGTTCTTACCACTTATTGTACATCACTTTGCATTTATTTGGAAAAAGTGATTTATAACATTTTAATAAAATGAAATTGGGAACCTTATGCAGATAGAATATCAATATGTGAAAAAGATACATAGTGTAAATCATGAATAAGGTTTCTTTTTTAAGGTATTCATAATGAATGTAAATATTTAGGGGTAGATTTTAAAAGGGTGCGAGTAGGGCTTTTAAAATCCGGCCCCTTTTGATCTTTGATCTTTGAACTCTGATATTTGAACCTTAGTTTCATTATTCTGGCTCCTTGTGGTTCCATGTGCATACCCTAATTGTTTGGACATTCTGTTGCTTGGGTGGGAGGGAGGGCGGGAGGGAGGGGGGTGGGGAATAAAGCTGAGGAGGCGATGTTTACCCTCCCTAAAAAACTGGGGTGTTATGTTCATAAGTTGCAACGTTACTGTCCTGCTGACAGCTGCCGGAATGGCAGTTACATGCCTTTCACATATTGTATGTTTCTGACGCATACCTATAATGTTGTATGTTACTTTTGTTGTCTTCACTATGACTGTTGTTATCTTTGGTTAACACCTGAATAAACATTATTCTACAAAAAAAAAAAAAATCCGGCCCTTATTTTTTTGCTACTTTTTAAAACTCTATTTAAAAAAATGGCAGACACTCAAAAAATTTCTTTCAAAATTCCAGTGCCCAACATCTCACATGCATTTACAATCCACAAGCTTCACAGGTTAGAACTACATATGAATACATTTGGAGCTTACAATCTCTGTTCCCCCTCAACAAAGTGGCAAAAAATATATTACCCAAGTAGCCAAGGTACCTGGCATTCAAATACTGCCAGTAAGGCCCCAAGATTTTATCATACAGGAACAACTTCTTATGAAGAGAAAAGGTTATCTTTTCATTGACAGCTATGTCATGAACCTACTTGAACCAGTGAGAAATTAAAGGCTCTGTTTTCCATTATGTGGCAATTGTAAATCTTGCCGCATGAATAAAATGATCATTCAATTTATGCTGAGAATTAGTTAAAGACAGGTCAGCCCAGAGCCCAAGAAGATATGTGGCAGGCATGAGACTCAATGGATATCCCAGAATATCCACAATTTTGACTTCCATCCATCTTCAAACCCTCTACAATAGGGTATATGTCCATCAGACATGGAAATAGGACCCTGCCTCCCAACAACCCCTCCAGAAGGTTCCTTCTTCTGTTCCTGTGCAGATAAGACTCTTAAATTTCTTCTGGGGGATAAAAGACTCTTGAATTTCTGGGGTGCTCTTCTGAGGGAAAAAAGAAAAAAACCAAAAAAAAAACCCTGCTTGTTTTCTTTCACTATTCTTCTAATTGCTTTGTGCTGCACTAAAATCTGGGCTCTCTGAGCAGTAGAACTTCTGTGTTTTATACCTTTCTCTAGGTCTGTTATTATACAATAATTGTAACTGTTGCTTGCAAACTGTTATTTTTAAGATCCAGTATACCTGCTTTTCTATTATTGTATAGCTGTTCTTTAATAATCTGGTTAATATTGGCACAGAAGTGCTGAGGGGGTCCTTTAATAGGTAAGAACTAGAAGTTTCCTAAGGTGTCCAGTTAAGGCCAGTTTGGGTGTGGCAGAGAAGGTAAATAGTGACCTGGCTGGGCATTGCAGACTACTTGAGGCAGTCCCAGAGAGGTTCCTTCTTCTGTTCCTGTGCAGATAAGACTCTTAAATTTCTTCTGGGGGATAAAAGACTCTTAAATTTCTGGGGTGCTCTTCTGAGGGAAAAAAGAAAAAAACCAAAAAAAAAACCCTGCTTGTTTTCTTTCACTATTCTTCTAATTGCTTTGTGCTGCACTAAAATCTGGGCTCTCTGAGCAGTAGAACTTCTGTGTTTTATACCTTTCTCTAGGTCTGTTATTATACAATAATTGTAACTGTTGCTTGCAAACTGTTATTTTTAAGATCCAGTATACCTGCTTTTCTATTATTGTATAGCTGTTCTTTAATAATCTGGTTAATATTGGCACAGAAGTGCTGAGGGGGTCCTTTAATAGCTAAAGGACTAATAAAGTTCCAGAAAGTGTCCTGCTTGTCCCAGGTTCAACTGTTTCCCACCCACCCCTGGGATTAGATTACTAATATAGACTGTCTAAATTAGCATTAGCAACAAGATCAATTAGTAAGTTAACAGCTAAGGACATACCAATCCAAAACTTAACCAATATGAGAACTATCCAATGCAACTGTTGTAGAGCCTTTATTCTAAGGGAAAGCATCTGGAGACTTGGAGCTTGCCCGATCTGTGCACAGCTCTCTTCTTTGAAAACGGAGCTGACTGAGGTTAAAGCTCAATTAGCTTCAATTAAAAGAATTACACCCATATTGCATTACTCAGAAAATAATTCCCCAACATCAAAGAATAACCAGGAGTCAAGAAAAAGAAATACAGTAGACTCAGGTAGGATAACACATGTGTCCCACAGTCACCCATTCTTGACAGATGGGAAGCCAACAAGTATACCCCCCCACTCAATCAGTTCATCAAGTAAATCATTAAAAAACAGGATCACAGTGGGCTCTGGTAGAATTAGACCTGTAACAAGGAGACACACACAGTATCAAATGCAACAAGAACATAAAGCCCTCCCTATATTAACTGAAGAAATTCTAGAGAAAAACATTGAGATGGATAACTCTGTCATCAATGGCACAACTGCAAAAGGAACGAGTAAAGTGAATAACAAATCTCAACTAAAGTCTCATAAGGAGTACAGGAAAAGCAATAACCGTAAAGAGAGTACCTGGAAAGCTATGACTACAAATGCTCATAGTTTGGGAAATAAAATCCCAGATCTGCAGGCCCTAATGACAGAGGCAGAACTGGACATAGTTGCTATCACAGAGACATGGTTCACAGAATCTCATGATTGGGATACGGCAATACCAGGCTATAATTTGTTAAGGAAGGACAGAGTGGATAGAAAAGGGGGAGGTGTGGCTCTTTATGTCAGAAATAATATCCAAGCATCTGAGCTGCAAGGAAGTTGGGGCAAGGAAGAAGCACTATGGCTAGACCTAAAAACAGATGATGGAGCATCCATTTATATTGGAGTGGTTTACAGGCCTCCAAACCAAAAGGAAGAGCTGGACAGAGATCTGGTTGAAGACATCCATAAGATAGGTAAGAAAGGGGAAGTGGTGAACATTGGTGACTTTAATATGCCAGATGTAGACTGGAAAATCCCATCTGCAGAATCTAAAAACAGTAGAGCAATACTGGATGCCATGCAAGTATCTTTGTTCAAACAAATGGTATTGGAACCCACGAGAGAAGGAACTATTCTCGACTTAGTGCTCAATAATGGAGAAATCGTCTCTGATGTCAAGGTGAGCGCCCACCTCAGCACCAGTGATCATCAAACGGTATGGTTTAATATCACTAAAAGAATATGGAAAAGGAGCACAAAGACCAGAGTTTTACAGTTCAAAAACACAGACTTTGAGGAAATGGGGAAGTACCTAGAGGAAGAACTAAATGGATGGGAAAATGAGAGAGATGTGGATCAACAGTGGACCAATCTAAAAGGAGCAATCGCCAAGGCAACTGCTCTATATGTTAGAAATGTAAAGAAAAGCAAAAGAAAAATGAAACCTATCTGGTTCTCAAAGGAGGTGGCTGACAAAATTAAAGCTAAAAGAACTGCATACAAGAAATACAAAAGATCCCAAAGGAAGGAGCACAAAGAAGAATATTTGTATCAACTGAGGGAGACAAAGAAATTAATCAAGTTGGCAAAAAGTCAAGCAGAAGAGAGGATTGCCAAGGAGATAAAATATGGTGACAAAACATTTTTCAGATACATCAGCGAAAAGAGAAAGGTCCAAAGTGGTATAGTGAAATTGAAAGGTGGAAATGATCAATGTGTGGAGGGAGACGAAGAAATGGCAGAAATATTAAACGAATACTTCAGCTCTGTGTTCACTAAAGAAGACCCTGGAGAAGGACCATCTCTACACAACAAGAAACTGGAGGGAAGCGGAACAGAGGAAAATCCATTTACAGTAGATGATGTATGGGAAGAGCTAAAGAATCTGAAAGTGGACAAAGCCATGGGGCCTGATGGGATTCATCCAAGGATATTGAGGGAGCTCAGAGATGTGCTGGCGGGACCGCTGTGCGACCTGTTCAATAGATCCCTAGAAACGGGAGTGGTGCCGAGTGATTGGAGAAGAGCGGTGGTGGTCCCGCTTCACAAGAGTGGGAACAGAGAGGAGGCTGGTAACTACAGACCGGTTAGCCTCACTTCAGTGGTGGGAAAAGTAATGGAGTCACTGTTGAAAGAGAGAATAGTGAACTATCTACAGTCCGGAGAATTGATGGACCAGAGGCAGCATGGATTCACCAGAGGAAGATCCTGTCAGACAAATCTGATTGACTTTTTTGACTGGGTAACCAAGGAATTGGATAGAGGAAGAGCGCTCGATATCATATACTTGGATTTCAGCAAAGCTTTTGATACGGTTCCGCACAGGAGACTGGTGAATAAAACGAGAAGCTTGGGAGTGAGTGCCGAGGTGGTGACCTGGATTGCAAATTGGTTGACGGGCAGAAGACAATGTGTGATGGTAAATGGAACCTTCTCTGAAGAGAGAGCGGTTTTAAGTGGTGTACCGCAAGGATCGGTGTTGGGACCGGTCCTGTTCAATATCTTTGTGAGCGACATTGCGGACGGGATAGAAGGTAAGGTTTGTCTTTTTGCGGATGACACTAAGATCTGCAACAGAGTGGACACGCCGGAAGGAGTGGAGAGAATGAGACGGGATCTAAGGAAACTGGAAGATTGGTCGAAGATATGGCAGCTGAGATTCAATGCCAAGAAGTGCAAAGTCATGCATATGGGGAGTGGAAATCCAAATGAACTGTATTCAATGGGGGGGGAAAGGCTGATGTGCACGGAGCAGGAGAGGGACCTTGGGGTGATGGTGTCTAATGATCTGAAGTCGGCGAAACAATGCGACAAGGCGATAGCTAAAGCCAGAAGAATGCTGGGCTGCATAGAGAGAGGAATATCGAGTAAGAAAAGGGAAGTGATTATTCCCTTGTACAGGTCCTTGGTGAGGCCTCACCTGGAGTACTGTGTTCAGTTCTGGAGACCGTACCTTCAAAAAGACAAAGACAAGATGGAGGCGGTACAGAGAAGGGCGACCAGGAAGGTGGAGGATCTTCATCGGATGACGTACGAGGAGAGATTGAAGAATCTAAATATGTACACCCTGGAGGAAAGGAGGAGCAGAGGTGATATGATACAGACTTTCAGATACTTGAAAGGTGTTAATGATCAAAAGACAACGACAAACCTTTTCCTAAGGAAAAAAATCAGCAGAACCAGGGGTCACGATTTGAAGCTCCAGGGAGGAAGATTCAGAACCAATGTCAGGAAGTATTTCTTCACGGAGAGGGTGGTGGATGCCTGGAATGCCCTTCCGGAGGATGTGGTGAAGACCAGAACTGTGAAGGACTTCAAAGGGGCGTGGGATAAACACTGTGGATCCATAAAGTCAAGAGGCTGCCAATGAAGAGTGGGTGACTCGCCAGAATGATGGCTACTGCCTGGAGTCAATACCCTTATTAAATAAACATACACAGGCGAGACTCCAACATCGCTCTAAGCTTCAACAGCAAGAGGAAATGTGGAAAAAAGGATTCACACTCACAAAGAGGGGAGTAGCTGGCTTGTTACGGCGGTTACTACCCCAAATCAAATAAGCCTGATACTTCACTTTCAATGCATATACAGCATAGTTCTCTGATTCAACGGCAGGGGAGAAGAAAAGAGGGTTCGCACTCACAAAGCGGGGAGTAGCTGGCTTGTTACGGCGGTTACTACCCCAAACCAAATGGGCCTGATACTTCACTTTCGATGCACATCCAGCATGGCTCTCTGCTTCAACGGCATGGGAGAAGACTTATACGTCACGCATATCCAGCATAGCTCCCTGCTTCAACGGCAGGGGAGAAGAAAAACAACCAATAAGGGCTAATAACATAGTCTGGGTAAAACAAATAAGCATGGGTGCAGCTTGCTTATTGCGGCGGCTACTACCCCAAACTAATCAAGCTAGATATTTCACTTGGATGCAGCTCCATCACTGCTCTCTACATTAAAGGTGGGGATGGAAGGGAAATAGAACCAAGAGCTAAGAGAAACAGATAAGTATGTGAGAAAATATGTGTGAAGCTTGCTGGGCAGACTAGATGGGCCATTTGGTCTTCTTCTGCCGTCATTTCTATGTTTCTATGTTAAGAGAATTTTGTGAAGTAGAAAGCATATCTGTAAGTATGTTCTCCTCAGAAGTTTGACAATAATGGCAGGATAGGAGACAATAAACATGAAAAAGCACAGAATTCTAATGAATCTCTCTACTGTAAGGGTGTCAGCAACCTGAGAAGCCAGTGTAAGACACCTTTCAAGTGTTTGCCTGATCTACTCAATCATCCATCCAGAGAGAACAATATAGACAAAATATAGAAAGGAAAGAAATTCTTTTTTCTGTATTTTTTTTTTTTTTTTGCAATTTAAAATCCTCTGTTCCGAGGCAAAAACAAAGTCAGCATGCACAATAATATTTCAAATAGAAAAAAACCCATGCTTGAGAGTCTCATACGTACGATGGAAGTTGTAGAACCATGGGAGCCAGAAATGTATCTATTAACTGGGATAATAGTTCTAGCAAAGAACCCTAGCTAGATACTATAGGTTTACCCAGGGGATTTTTGGCATTCTTGTGAATCTTAGGCAGTGTGTAAAAAAATTTAGCTTCCCTAGGGGTGAGAAAACCGGCTGAAAGGCCAGTTATCTGATCAATTTGAGATTGTAGCTCTGTTGTAGGATCATTTGTTAAAGGCCAGTAGTAAGTCTGATCTGTTAATCATCTGGGTATTTCCACCAAGTACATCTGGCGGTCCATCACTACTATTGTCCCACACTTATCGGCTGGTTTTATGACAATCGATGCATGCGCTGTGAGGTCTTGTAGGGCTGTTGATTCCTCCTTGGATAAATTGTAGGTGCGTCTACATGGTTTGTGGAAAAGATATTGGACCTCATGAGTAACAACAGATCCTGGAAGAGTGAAATCTGAGCAAAGGATAATTAACAGCAGGGTGTTGGGTGTTGGAAGTTGTGGGACTTCAAAAGTGAATAAAACAAGGATTTAGTTTTCTTTTAAAAAAACAGGCCTCTGTATTTACAGCCATACAAAAGAGCCATGCACTAGCAGTTCTTAAATAAAATTTATTATGAACCAGGCGCTGTAGGTAGATTGCTGGTAAAACATGTAATCAGATAGTGACCAAAAAACAAGTGACTGATTGGCTTACAGATCAAGATGTTTATTCACTACACAAACCTGATAGGGTACATTTTAAAAGAAACAAAAGGTGATGAGCTGCATGCAATGTAATTTGCATGAGCATGCCCAAACTTGCACAACCGGATGTAGAAGTAAGCATGTGATAGAGGTCACGTGAGAATATAATCTCCAGACAGAAGGGCAGTAGCTGTTCATGAAAAGCTTTAGCTTTGTGATCCTGAAAATAAAATAATGGATGTGTATGAGACCCCTAAACGGCCGGAAATGGAAAGCAAGCAGCAGCCAAAACTAAAGAGGTGCCATAAGTGAAGAGGCCTTCTGAAGGATGTTGAAACAGAAGTTGATACACCAGTGCACAAATCGTACTCTTGCAGGAAGAGATGCGCCGATGAAATGACCTGCTGCACCAAGCCACATTAGTTGATGAAGAACCAACACACCTAGAGGATATATATGAAATGCTTATGTTCAGACAACACTTTTTATTAAATATATTAATTCAAAACAATTATTTAAACCTTCCTAATACATAGGATCACCTATCTAAGCGGACTATTAATTCTTAAAATCCATCATACATTCATTACCCTACATTCACACTATACATCCATACCCAATCATACCCTCATAATAAAACCACCAGCAACTCCTAATGTGAATTGAATCTATCAAACATATCTTCACATGAAAAATGGGTAGTAAAACTACCTCACAGTTAAATATTAATTAGAGTGTGTTAATTAATATTGTCTACTTTCATCTCCAACGAAGATCTTGTTTCACCCGTTGTGACGGGCTTCCTCAGGGAGTCCTTATAATCACAAGCAACTACCCTTCTTCATATGGATGTATAATCTGAGTTATGTTTCTGATATTCTAAATTGATCAACTTCTTCCTTAAATTTCATCACTATGTCACCGCATATAGATAGGATCCTGCATTGCATCACCCCGACTTCTTAAAATCATACACCATAAATGTATCCAGCGTAATATTCCTTCACCATCCGCTGCTTCCTGTGTGTTTCATAACTTGATGCATTTAAATATCCAAATGAAGAGCAAACATTTCACAGTATGTTTTCACCCGCGGTCCTCTAAACCTTCCAACGATCTCCTTTCAACGGTCTCCAAAAACGCAAAAACCACTTATGCCATTGTGATGCATCACAATGGCATAAGTCCATATGAAGAAGGGTAGTTGCTTGTGATTATAAGGACTCCCTGAGGAAGCCCGTCACAACGGGTGAAACGAGATCTTCGTTGGAGATGAAAGTAGACAATATTAATTAACACACTCTAATTAATATTTAACTGTGAGGTAGTTTTACTACCCGTTTTTCATGTGAAGATATGTTTGATAGATTCAATTCACATTAGGAGTTGCTGGTGGTTTTATTATGAGGGTATGATTGGGTATGGATGTATAGTGTGAATGTAGGGTAATGAATGTATGATGGATTTTAGGAGTTAAGAGTCCGCTTAGATAGGTGATCCTATGTATTAGGAAGGTTTAAATAATTGTTTTGAATTAATATATTTAATAAAAAGTGTTGTCTGAACATAAGCATTTCATATATATCCTCTAGGTGTGTTGGTTCTTTATAATAAAGATAGAGGGACTGCACGATTATTGTCAACATTAGTTGATGAAGCAGATTATTTGCTGGAAAAGCTTGAGTGTAAGGTAAGAAAATTTCTTTCATTGTAGTCAAGCATTTTAGGGGGTTGGGTTCTATCTATAATAGATACCTTGTTTAGAAGAGGTTTTTAATTTAAGGTTTACATTACATTTTATAGAAAAATGAAGGATCTTCACAAACAGAAGACTAAGGGGACACACCAGATATCAACATGACCTGTATGTGCTGTTTTTGCCCAAACATCAAAGAACCACCAACCTCGCCATGATGACTGCGACGCTGTCTCATTGATGAACCGAGTCAGGTGGGCCATAGTTGTGTTTATTGGACTGCCTCTGACATCCAGGAAAAATTAAGGACCGTTTGTACCAGGTTGTCCATAGAATGTGTTTTGAATCTTATTTTATTAGCAGCATATAAAAGAGGTGTATTAAGTCTAAACAATGATGATTTGAATCTGATCTACCTTATACATTGTGGGGTACATTTTAAAACACAGCATGTGCGTGTACAAAAATACGCCGAATTTTATAAGATACGCACATAGCCGCACGTATCTTATAAAATCCGGGGTCGGCGCGCGCAAGGGGGTGCACATTTGTGCAACCTGCGCACGCCGAGCCCTGCGCGCGCTGCCCGTTCTCTCTGAGGCCGCTCCAAAATCGGAGCGGCCTCGGAGGGAACTTTCCTTCCACCTCCCTCCACCTTCCCCTCCCTTCCCCTACCTAACCCCTCCCCAGCCCTCTCTAAACCCCCCCCCCCACCTCTGTCGCACAAGTTACGCCTGCTCGAAGCAGGCGTAACTTTGTGTGCGCCGGGCCGGCTGCCACGTGCCATGTCCCAGTCCAGGGGCTGGTCTGGAGGCTGCGGCCACGCCCCCGGAATGCCCCGGGCTGAAACCACGCCCGGATGACACGCTGACCGCGTCACACCCCCTGACGCCCCCCGATAACGCGCCGGCCGCGTCACGCCCCCGACACGCCCACCCCAAGAAAGCCCCGGGACTTGCGCGCGCCGTAAGCCTATGCAATATAGGCTCGGCGCGCGCAGGGGCGTTTTAAAAGGGTTACGCCCGTAACCCTTTTAAAATCCGGCCCTGTGTGAAAAATGCTCTAAATCCTGTAGAAAAACTAAACAGTATGCTTAGACCTACAGATGAGATTTTAATGATGAAATATATAAATGCCATCATCTCTGGGTGTAAGCACCAGTCCTTTTTTAAAAATGCATAATAAAACAAACAATGTTTGCCAGTAATGTTTTTCTTGTCTGTATTTTCAGAAGTGTGTATTGAACATGAAATACTTTGGATATTTAATATATTTTGCCATGTGTATAAATTAGTTAATAAAAAAACATATAAAAACAACTAATAAACAAATATATATCTGAATTAACAAAATGTGTCAATCGTGATATAAGGATCTATGGAAGGTTTTGGGGGTGCTACAAGGGGGGATACCTTATGGTTTTATTAAGTCTCATTGATAACAATGCACAGACTGTAAAATGGATGATACATCAACCATTTCATTAACTAAGGCATGAACATTGCAATGACCTAAGTGTGGGGGTAGTCTGCACTCAAGATCTGTAAATGGTTAATCTAATCAGAGTGAGACCATGTATAATGTGTAACCTTTGGAGGAAAAAACAAGAGGTCTGGATGACAAGCCATTCAAGAGAGAACGGCCTGTTGTAGACAATATAGTTGTTCAACATATGACAGTTAGGGCAGTCAGTTTTGTGTTACAATACACAATTTTTTAGGATTGCTGTGTGGGAGGGATGAAGGAATACACAGAGGGGTGACCATTAAAGCACTGAAAAGCTCATCAGTCTATAGTTTGTAACGTGCCCCCAAGACCTAAAGAGACAATGTTAACACTCTACCTTTCATTTATTTATTTATTTATTTTTTATAGACCGACATTCGATCTCAATTGAGATATCACACCGGTTTACATTCAGGTACTGTAGGTATTTCTCTATCCCCAGAGGGCTTACAATCTGAGTTTTTGTACCTGAGGCAATGGAGGGTAAAGTGACTTGCCCAAGGTCACAAGGAGCGACAGCAGGACTCGAACCCTGGTCTCCTGGTTCATGAACAAAAGGGGGTGTATATTGTAATGACACAGGTGTGAGTAGATATATGGACTCAAGATCTGTGAATGGTTAATCTGAGGGAGAAACAATGACCAGGAACCATTAAATCACAGAAGGTTCAACAGACTTTAGTTTTGTGAAATGGCTTCAGATCTAAAGAGGCCTATAAATATAATATAAATATAAATATAAAGGCCTATAAATGATCATCCAATCAAAAGAACTATCTTACACTATAAGGGGGGGGGGGAGGGGGCGGGGTTGTGATAGTTGTAGCAGATACTCATCACATGACAGAGAGGGGCCAGATAGCTTTTGTGTTACAATACACAAGTTTTGAGGGTTGTTAGTTGTTATGTCCTTATGATAGAAATAAAAGGTATAGCTAGTGACCAGAAATGTTCATCAGTCTGCAGTTTGTAAGACCTAAAGAGTTTGAATCAGAAATAGATTCTTCAAACAGAAGTCTGGATTTATTAATAAATTGTCACTCACTAAATGGAGGCAGCAAAGAAAAGTGAAAGATGGGTTAATAATTTTATTGTATCTTTTGTTTTTAGATATGATTTTAAAACTCTGGTAAAAAAAAGAAAAAGTGTGTCTGTTTTCTTTTTATTATTAAAACAAGAAAATATTACAAGAACAGATATAGGGTTGAACACAGACCAGCAGCCTGGTTGCAACAAGGCCTCAGAGCAAAAAAACAAAAGCCCATGACATTTCTGACCAATAATACAAATGAAGGTAAAAACATTTTTTTCCTTAATGCCTGTGCCCAAATGCCTCTTTTCCTCCACAGCATGCATCAAAGCAGAGAGCTATGTTGCAAAGCATCAAAAGCATGTGTGACCCCATTTTTTTTATTATTATTATTTGTAATTTTTAGAACGTGACCGCCCCGGGCCATAACCACGCCCCCGGGCCCGCCCCTGAAACACCGCGCCGACCGGGCCCGCCCCCGACACGCCCCCCTCGCCAAACCCCAGGACTTACGCGAGTCCCGGGGCTCTGCGCGCGCCGGTAGGCCTATGTAAAATAGGCGCACCGGCGCGCAGGGCCCTGTTCGCCTAAATCCGCCTGGATTTAGGCGGATTTAGGCGAGCAGGGCTCTTAAAATCCGCCCCTTTGTGAGAAGTTGGAGCCATGATTTAGAAAAATTTAATGGCGTACTTTATTCAGAGGAATTTTGTTTTATTAATATAAAGAGAATAACCTCATTCATAGATGTGCAAGACATTGTGAGGCAAGGCACACAGCATGTTCTAAATGAAATAAGCAATAGAGTTTCATCTAATGATTATGTTCAGGTGCATTTACATTCTACAGGTTTTCATAATTCTTTGTATTCAGGAAAGTTAAACCCTCAGGATCTGAATGCTGATGATTTCTTAGATCAAGTTAGTAAAATGCAGAGTTAGAGAGAGATACAGCATGGTGAGACATTCTGTATTGTTGTTCTTGTTATACAGAATCGTACATAAAAAGAGAAGACATTTAATAGACTTGAATAAAACAGGTAACGCTCTATGCTTTGCAGGGAGCCTTGCAGCCCTCATAACACCAATAAAGCTCACAGATGCAGAGCTGTTAGACTATGCTAAAAAACTGCACGCAGAGCTAGCTTGGTCAGAGCATAAAAAAGGTCATGCTAGATGATGTCTCAACATTTGAACATTTAGGTGTAAACATAAGCGGGCGGATTTTAAAAGCCTTGCTCGCCGGCACGCCTATTTTCCATAGGCCGCCGGCGCGCGCAGAGCCACGGGACGCGCATAGGTCCCGGGGTTTTTGGAAGGGGGCGTGTCGGGGCGGGGACCAGATGATGCTGCGTTTCGGGGGCGGGGCGCGGCATTTCGGGGGAGGGACCAGGGCTGTGGTGCCTGCCGTGGGCGTGGTCCAGGCCTCCGGAACAGCCCCCGGGTCGGAGGACGGCGCGCCAGCAGTCTGCTGGCGCGCGTAGATTTACGTCTGCTTCTCGCAGGCGTAAATCTACGGACAAAGGTAAGGGGGGGTTTAGATAGGGCCGGGGGGGTGGGTTAGGTAGAGGAAGGGAGGGGAAGGTGAGGGGAGGGTGAAAGAGAGTTCCCTCTGAGGCCACTCCGATTTCGGAGCGGCCTCGGAGGGAACGGAGGCAGGCTGCGCGGCTCGGCATGCGCCGGCTGCCCAAAATCGGCAGCCTTGCGTGCGCCGATCCCGGATTTTAGAGGATACACGCGGCTATGCGCGTATCTTATAAAATCCAGCGTACTTTTGTTTGCGCCTGCTGCGCAAACAAAAGTACGCAATCGCGCTGTTTTTAAAAATCTACCCCAAGGGTTGTGCTTTATACAAAAGAATGGGGTTGCTTTAAGACAAATGACAGACCTGAATTCCATAAAACTGTTTTTATGTTGCTACACAATGACCATTTTTATGGAATCTTAGATGTAAAAAAGTTCTATGGTGAGCAAAACATCTGTAAATTTTGCCAGAAGCCATACAGTCACAATCATAATTACACATTATTGTGCCATCTCTGCTTAACAGCAATATGTATAGACAATGTTGATGCATGACAGAAATGTCCTAAATGCAGACTGTATTGCCATTCTAAAGAGTGCTTAGAAAGGCACACAGTTCTGGCTTTTCCCACATTTTTTTAATACAGGGCTCATCAAAATTATGTGGGACCTACGCCTGGTATTGAGCATTGTGGAGATAGGAACATGATGCCTGGAGAAAGGAATTTTTAAAGTGGTACAGGGACAGTCAATATAACACCTTTGATTTACAAAAGGAGCTCACCTATTATTGCCAGCAGGATGTGAATTTTCTGAGACAGGCATGTATCTTATTCAGTTCTGAAATCATGGCAATGCCAGAGAGAGAGAGGCAGTTGTAGAGTAGGTTGGCAGATCTAAAACTGTGAAAAGATGTATAGATCCCGTCCATTATATAACACTGGAATCTGTGTGTATGGCTATATACAGGCTTATGTTTTTAGAACTCAAGACCGTGGCACTCGTCCTTCCAGACAACTATCACAGACACACAAAGAGATGTTCAACACTCTCTATCCAGTGGCTGATGTATACAGACGCCGTACAGCAAATACATATCACTCATGCTTTAAAAAGGGGTGAAAAGCAGGTGGGTCCCTATTTTCTTGATGGTTATGCATTTATTGATGGGGTACAAACAGCTTTTGAATTTAATGTCTGCTGTTTTTTCCATGGTTGTCCGAACTGTTATAATTATAAAGACCAGAACCCTTTAACAGCTACAACATTTGTTTTTCTCAATTACAAAACACAAATCACAGCAGATTTCATGAGAAGAAGAGGGTTTGTGGGAACATGAATGGAAGAGAATGATGAAAGAAACTATCAGGGGTTGTGCAGACTTTTGTTATGAACGCTCCTGCCCGCGGGTTCCCCGTGAGCAGGCTCACTCACCCCATGCTGTTTCTTCGCCGAAGCGGCAGGACGCCGCCATCGGCCTGCCCACTCAGCTCAGAGACCGCCCCGGATTCCCCTCTCCATCACGGGTCTTCGGCCCGGATTCCCCTCTCCATCGCAGGTCTTCGGCCCCGGATTCCCCTCTCCATCGTGGGTCTTCGGCCCCCTCAGCGCGGCTGGGAACGCCACCGACGTCATCTTCTTCGAGGTGCTAAGGCCGCATCCCCAGGCTGGCCCGGCAGCTGGAGCCGCCCCCGGGGCTCCCCGCAGTGGCTGGAGCCGCTGCTGACGTCAGGGCCTGCTCCTCAGGCCCTGCCCTGCTTCTTCAGCGTCTGTACATAATGACGACGGTGCAGGCCGCTGTCCGCGGTCCTGCACACCTCCCTGCTGCTTTCCTTAGGCGCCGGCATGTGCCTCTCTTCAACATTTAAAGGGCCAGACACAGGAAGTGAGCTGGCCCCCACCTTCAATGGGATTTCCTGCACCAGCCCTATAAAGGGCTGCTCCGTCAGTCTGTTCTTGGCCTTGCATCGTGGAGACTTCCCTCTGGAGGCTCCTGCCTGCCAGAGCCTTTGTAAGGTCTTCTTGTCTTTGTGGAGCTCCTCGTCTCGTCCGTCTGTATCATGTCAAGTCTTTGTGCCTGAGGTCCTCGTCCAAGTGTCCTGATCTTCATGCCCTGGTGTCTTGTCCTGATCCTCTGTTCCTGATGTTCCAAGTTCCTGGATGTCCTGTTCCTGTGTCTCGTCTTCGCTCTTGAGCCTTCTGGTACCGGCAGGCCGGGGTCCCTCGGATGATGTGTGCCTGAGTGGACTAGCCTACTGGTGGACATCTGTCCTGTGCTCCTGAGCCGTCATGTCCCGCCAGCCATTGTGGAGCTCCGGGCGACTTATGGCTCCGTCGTCATAGTTTCGCCGTGACTGGACTCTTTCCTGCATCTGTCCCGTTCTTCTCGTGGTCCGTGACCAGCCTCTTGGGGCTGTGTAGGGCGCGTAGTGGACAGGGAGGTCCGCGACCAGCCCATTGGGTGTGCCTGTGAAGGTGGGCTGAGTAGGGTGCCCTGAGAGACAATGCAAATGTCCTCCCAGCCTTAGTCAAGTTCCCAGTGTCTCGTCTGTATTCCAAGTTCCTCGTTATGTCAGCACTTCAGTGTCATGTCTCTGATGCCGTTGCATCGACCCTGGTCCGGGATGCTGTTGCATCGACCACTGGTCCGTGATGTCTTCGCATCAGCCTTGGTGTCAAGTCTTCATCTGCGATGCCGTTGCATCGATCCTGGTGTCACGTCTTCATAGTCCTGGTGTCATGTCTTCAACCCAAGTCCTTGTGCCATGTGATGCCGTCGCATCAACCCAAGTCTTCGTGCCATGTGATGCCGTTGCATCAATCTTCATAGTCTTGTCTTCGTGTCAAGGTCCGTCTGCCCACAACCTCAGGCCAGGTCTGCTGCTCCATGCTGCTCGCAGCAGGTCCGAAAGGGCTTGGAATGGTCAGAGGACCATTCAACTTCCAACATCCTCGGATGTTGGCCTTGGGAGCTTGCTGGCCTGGCAGAGAGTAGACCATCAGCCATGGTGAGCCACCATCAACCCTCGGCTCGGCCCGGAAGGTCTGGGTCGGGCTGAGGCCCATGGGCACACTAAACCACCAGAGTATAACAACTTTCTGGTTAAATCTGACCTACTGGGGCATCTCTGGGTACATTAGTACCCAGAGATGCCCTATTTGGTGGTAGAACTAGAGATGTGAATCGTGTGCCAGATCGTCTTAATGATCAGATTCGGCTGGGGGGGGGGGAAATCTGATCGTTAAGATATGTGAATTGGAATCGTTTACGATTCCAATTCACATCGCTAATTTGTTTTTTAGGGAGGCCCGCGCCGCTAAAACAAAAAAACCACCCGACCCTTTAAATCGACCCCCCCTCCCGACCCCCCCAAAACCTTTTAAAATTACCTGGTAGTCCAGGGGGGGCCTCGGGGAGAGATCCAGGGAGGCCTCGGGGAGAGGAGAGATCCAGGGGGGCCTCGGGGAGAGATTTCCCGGCATCAGCTGTTCTTAAAAAAAAAAATGGCGCCGATGCCCCTTTGCCCTTACCATGTGACAGGGTATCCGTGCCATTGGCCGGCCCCTGTCACATGGTAGGAGCACTGGATGGCCGGCGCCATCTTTAAAGATGGCGCCGGCCACTTTACTCATCAGCCCTAATAGTGCCGGTTTTCCCGCCCTCCCCCAAATATTTCCCGTGCCCTATTTAACGATACAATACAAATGCCCCTGACGATAAATCGGGGGCATTTGTATTGTATCGTGCACTCTAACGATTTTGGATGATTTTAAATTATCTGACGATAATTTTAATCATTCAAAAACGATTCACATCCCTAGGTAGAACCAATGCTGTTTGCTTGTACTATAAAGCCAGGCATGGTGAAAAAATACATTACTACGATTTTACCAGTCTATACTCATTTGTCAATAAAACGAAGGAAAATTCAGTTGCCCACCCGCAAATCATTTATGACAGTTTTGGCCCTATTTCAGACTTTTTTGGGTTTGTTAAACCCAAAGGGGCAGATTTTTAAAGGAGCATGTGCGGGGTACATTTGTGCACGCTACCCAGCACGCACAAATGTACACCCGATTTTATATCATGCGCACGCTGCCACACACAGGTATTAAAATCTGGGGTTGGCGCGCGCAAGGGGGTGCATACTTATGAATCTTGCATGCGCTGAGCCCTAGGGGAGGCCCGATAGCTTTCCCCGTTCCCTCCGAGGCCGCTCCGAAATCTTTGTACAACCTTTGTACAACCTTTGTACAACCTTTGTACATAGAAATGTTGTGTAAATATCCTTTTATTACCTTTATGGATTACCTTTCACTCCTCCCACCTTCCCCTCCCTTCCCCTATCTAACCCACCCACCAGCCCTATCTAAATATCCCCCACATTTGTTTTCTAAGTTACACCTGCCCGAGGCAGGTGTAACTTAGAAAACGCACGCGCAAGTTACACCTGCCCGAGGCAGGTGTAACTTGCGCGTGCCGTCTCCCGGCACAGCCGCTGTGCCGGAGGACTCAGGACCACCACCGGACTGCCCCGGACCGCCGCCCTGCCCCCTTCCCACCCTTTTCAAAGCCCTGGAAAATATGCGCGTCCCAGGACTTGTGCGTGCCGCCGAGCCTATGCAAAATAGGCTTGATGTGCGCAAGGGGGGGTTTAAAGGGTTACGCGCGTATCTTACGCATGTAACCCTTTGAAAATCTACCCCAAAGTGTATCCACCACAAAAGATCTTTTTCCCTATATTACCAGTCCATGTGGGTGGTAAGCTCATGTTCCTGCTGTGTCGTACATGTGCTGACAACAGTCAGCAGGATATGTGCACCCACTCGGATGAGGAAAGAGCCCTCATAGGGACTTGATGCACTTGGACATGGATGTGGCTGTTGCAAAAGGGTATGGTTGCTGAAATATAGTTGCTGAAATATGTGAAATATGGCACTTTGAAGTTAAATCTGACAGTCTGTTTTCTGAATACATAAAAATGTATTCATCAAAAACAGGAGGGCTCTGGTTAACCTCAGTGGTGTACCGATGTAAAAAAAATAAAACATGTATATATCTGATTTTTACAAAAAAGGTGTAGTTTTAAGGCCAGAACAGGTTAGTATAAACCCCGCAAAGCGCCAAATTACTAAGCTTTTCTAAAACTCTTTGGGGGGGGGGGAGTTTGGCCAAAGAACAAACCTACCTGTTACAAGTATTGTGAGAGATCCTGATGATCTGTATAAGTATTTGTTTTCATCCAAATATGAGGTTTCAAAAGACTGCAGAGTATTGTCAGGTAATACAAACATCTTCATTGCCTGTTTCACAACTGCTTATTTTCGTTTAGAACTGTACAACCTGCTTGACAGTTTGCAAGAATGTTGTCTGTACCACGATACAGACTCTGTGATATTTGTGAGTCATGAGGGTGACAGTAACCCACCCTTTGGGAGATTATTTAGGTCAGTTGATGAGCAAGATACCCATAGATGAACATATCACAGAGTTTGTATTGGCTGGGCCCAAAATATATGGCTACAAATTGTCCAGCGGAAAGACCTGTATGAAAATGAAAGGGATTACGCTAAATGTAGAAAATTGTAAAAAGATCAATTTCACTAATTTGAAAGATCTCGTCTTTGTCTATAAAACTGAGGCTGTGGACAAGAGTCCTAAAAAGATACAGGTACAACAATCTGGGATCATATGAAACAAAAAGACCTGGTCGATAGAGACCGGCCTACTTAAGAAAATACAAAGGGTTATATACGATAAAAGGGTGATAAAAGAGGGATTTAACATGCTGCCCTCTGGATATTGATTTTGTGGATGTGCGATGGAGGCAACCCGTTTCGTATATTTTAGCTGGACCGTCAAATAGCAGTAAAAGCTTCTTTGTTAAAAAGCTATTAGATCACGTGGGGCATGTGCTGAATGACATGCCTAACAATTTTGTATGGTGTTATAGTTGCTGGCAACCTTTATACAAAGAAATGTTGTGTAAATATCCTTTTATTACCTTTATGGATTCTTTACCTGATACTTTTAATGAAGATCAATTGTTTCCAACCTATAAAATAAATTTGGTTATTGTAGATGATTTGATGGTGTCTGCTTGTAAGTGATGAAATCAAGAAAGCCTTCACACAATACACAAAAATCTGAGTTTTATACATATTGTACAAAATGCTTTCTGTCAAGGCAAAACAAGCAAAACTATAGCTTTAAATACCAAATATATGGTACTCTTTAAGAATCCTAGAGACAAATTGCAAATCGCTGTTTTAGCCAAATAGATGTACCCTGGTAAGTCACGCTTCTTTTTAGAAGCCTTTGAAGATGCTATCATAAAACCATATGGATATCTCATGGATTTAAATGCTACGACCCCCTGAGTGTTACAGACTGAGGACACACACCTTTCCACCAGACTGGACCAAGTTATATTGTAAAAAAAACATAGTCCCCTTCATAAAAAGAAAAGAATATATATTTTCTCCCCCACACACATATTTGTTTTGTGTTTCCCAGAGACCATGTCTGCTTGTGTAAAGCGGAACCTAGCCCTTTTATAACTTTTAGTTCAAGCCTCTCCACAGTGGAGAAAAGCTATCCTAAATGCCACTTCTAATGATTTAGTGGGGGCCATAGCGGAGACGCACTAAACACTCTGAAAGGTAATATTCCTGTTAGGATTTGTGGGCCCTTGGCCCGAGGTGAGGGTTGGTACCACCTGTGGGGAGGAGCCCCACAGGTCCCCACCATCGGGAGGCGAGGTCAGCTGTGGTAGGAGATTCAGTAGTGTAGAGGAATGGCACGTCCTGCGTCACAGCCACGTGATCATATGTGCAGTAAAGGGAGTAATGTGGGGGCTCCCGAGGAATGGGTTGACACAGTTCTAGGAGAACCCACAGTATACTCACTGAGATGGAGAGTCACGAACCAGAGCAGGAACCTCCGAGAGAGGGAAGCACTGGGCAGGCCCCAAGGAGCAGGGAGCACGAGATAGGAACCCTGGAGGTCTGCAGTGGAGAGTGACCCAAGGGGCGGGGCTGCGCAGCAAGAGAGGCTCTGATGTGGTGACGTAGCCCAACCCGTGGAACGGGGAAGCCCGGGATAATCTCTGCAGTAGTGACAAAAGCAACCCCGGGGAGTGGGGCTGTGCATGATGGAATCTCTGGCAGAGAAACAAGGGCACTACTCCGAGGAGCAGGGGTGCTGAGTAAAGTCACTGAAACAGAACTGAAGCACTGTCCCGAGGAGTGGGGAAGCGCAGGCACAGTCTCTGTTGTAGAACTTAGATACTGCCCCGAAAAGCGGGGAAGCGCAGGTACCGTTGTAGTTGTAAAACGTAGGCACTATACTGAGGAGCGGGGGAGTGCAGGTACTGTCTCTGTAGTAGAATGTAGGCAGTTAAGCACTGCCACGAGGAACGGGGAAGCGTGAGTCCAGATTCCAAGCTGAGGTTGGTTCCAGGGGGCAACCTTGGGGAGCAGGGAGGCCAGTAGACAGGAGCTCTGAGAGGCGCAGGGCTTGTCCGAAATGCGGGCAAAGCCAGGAGACAGAGTCTCATCTAAAAGCGCAGCTGGGCCCCCAAGGAGTGTGTACCCAAGCAGAGTCCAGAGGCAAGTAGAACTGATATAGGAACCATGGGTCCGAGAAGCTAGGAGCAGGTATCAGTAGTGAAGGAGCTTGTTGCCAAGTCAGCTAGCAAGGGGCAAAAGTGGTACTTAAGAATCCTGGCCTGGTAACATCATCAGCCGGGGACGCCCCTGAGAGACTGGTGGCATGTGCACACACCTATGAACACCCAGAGCTGGTGTGGGTGGTGGCAGCATCCAGGACACCATGAGAAGTCCTGGGAACCCGGAGGAAAGCAGTGGTAGCAGCTAGCCTCAGCTGCGAGTAGGCCCAGGGATAAGAGCAGAGCAGTACATCAAGAGAGTTGTGTCGGTCGCAGCCATCTGCGACCAATGGTCATAACAATTCCTTTATCACAACAGCAGATAAACATCTTGAAAAGGAAACGTCAAGCCATAAGGAATCTTGGTAATAAAAGGGTGACATTTTAAAAGAAAAAGAAGCTGGTGAATCAGTCGGGGGGGGGATTTATTTATTTATTTTATTTATAGACTTTTCTTTGCCGACATTTGTGAGGCACATCATACCGGCTTACATTGAACTGAAAGGAGAAAAATACAATGAACAGAATAACATGTCATAGTTTAACACAAATGGTGTAAGATATAAGTATCGTAAAAACATTCAGAGATTATATATAATAACATAAAAGAACTAAATAGCTATGGAGGAAAAGGTAGAAAGAAAGAAAGAGAAACTTTGTACAAACTAAGAAAACTATCTTTAACAATGAGAAAGTGGTATAGGGGTTATGAAATGCAGCAAAGTTCCAGGGTGGGAGGGTAGGGGCACAGATGGAAAAAGGAGACGAGCAAGAGGGGGAGGGGCACATAATGGAGATTCTTAGAGAGGTCCATTTAGGAGAAATCTACGTATTGGTTTCTATACGTATTCTTAGCAGAGGTCCATTTATTGGACCTCTGCTAGGTTTTGTATTACCACTCATCACAGGTCTTTTTTAGCTAAGCACTAATGCAGTACACAGAAAAATGTATTTAGTTCCTAGTCAACAACTTGATCATTTGAGAAGACCTTCAGTTCTTGAGGAAAATACTAGAACCACCGTGGCTCAAAGACTCGATGAAGAAATGACAGGTATACTTCAAAGTTCTGATATGTCTGAATATGAGAAAGCCAAATGTTAATTCAGAAGTGCTACAGTGCTATCTGGTGCTTAACAGACATGGAGAAATGGAAAAATAAAGAATAAATCTGTATCTACCCTTGCAGGATGATACAGCAACCTCTGCAGTTCTAGAGCACAATAGCCCCCCAGACCCCATCCTGAAGGAAGTGTTAAATAGCATCAGCATGTGCTATAGAAAAAATGCAGAAGTACTGCTCAATAAACTATCAAAGAATAAGGACATTGCATCCTGGGAGAGTAATGGTACTTTTGTATTCAAGCTGTAAGTGGATCTAATCTATTAGACCTGGTTCATGGAGCTACACAGACCCATGCTCTTTCACAGCAGAGGATACCCAAAAGCTGGGGAGAGTTCATTCAAACCCTGGCAGAATTAAACATGCCCTCCACGGTCATGGGTAATCCAGCCAACAGGGATCTGTTGGTACAACTCAAGGAAAATCTTTCTGTGACAATTGCTGAAATGTCCTCAAAGACTATAAGTACAAAGACCCCTTCCCCATAAAAGGCATAAAGTATTTGATACATATAAATGGTTGAATGTGTAATTATATCTTTTCAATAAAAAATAGTTTTAAAAATAGACTATAGACATTTGGTTCATTTTTCAAAAACCTCTCAAGAGAGAGGGGTGCTTTTATTTAGGATTAGTACAACATTCTTGGTATGGTACACACATCTGGGGGTTATGAAACAGACAGCGAAAAAGTCTAGACATACAATATGGTCTCTGTTTGTTGTTTTTTACAAATTGTAAAACCATTTTGTCATTTTGCAATGGTTCTTCAGAATACAATGTTAAGATATTTTCAAAAGACAGACCTTTACGGCGCTGATATAGGAAAAACACACAATGGTAACCGCAGGTTGTAGATGACTGGTGTTGCAATTGTCTGCTGCTGTATAAAACATCCTCACAGTGTTTATTGAAAAAGTTCATAATACTGTTAGGGAAGAATAAGCTATCAGGCTATTGCCCATAGGAATCAAAAATTTCTCCTATGCCATTTTCAGTCACATAAATTGCTAACCCGTGTTCTCCAGGAAGGTCGTTAGGGTGGGTATTTACCACCAAGCTTGCAAGTTTCCTTTCTATTTGTACATCAGACAGCCAGTCACTGGGTAGGATGTCTACAAAAGATTTTGTAACATATGGATCCTTCTTTAAAATACGGAAGATCTGTATGGTGTTCATCATCATAGATAATCAAAAAGGACGTGCCTTCTGTGGTTAATTTCTATCATGTTGTCTAAGGCACCATACACAATCATATTCACTGTGTGTTGCAAAGCTTTGGCAAAACAGATTTCAGCCTACAGTTTTAATCAAAAAGTAGTGGTCCGTGCACGCTTACAGGCCGATACAGTACAGTGCACTCCAGCGATTGGACGCGTGTTTTCGACACGCTAGCTATACCCCTTATTCAGTAAGGGATAATAGCACGTCAAACGTGCGTCCAACCCCCCTGAACCTAATAGCACCTGCAACATGCAAATACATGTTGATGGCCCTATTAGGTATTCCTGCGCGATTCAGAAAGCAAAATGTGTAGCCAAGCCGCACATTTTACTTTCAGATATTAGCGCCTATCCAAAGGTAGGCGCTAATTTCTCCAGGCACCGGGAAAGTGCACAGAACAGCAGTAAGAACTGCTGTTCTGTGCACCCTCCGACTTAATATTATGGCGATATTAAGTCGGAGGTCCCGAAAGTTAAAAAAAGTAAAAAAAAAAAAAAAATTGAAATCGGCCCGCGGCTTGTAAACTGGACGCTCAATTTTGCCAGCATCCGGTTTCCGAACCCGTGGCTGTCAGTGGGCTCGAGAACCGACGCTGGCAAAATTGAGCATCGGCTGTCAAACCCACTGACAGTCGCTACTCCTGTCCAAAAATAGGCGCTAGGAACGCGCCAGTGTCCCTAGCGCCTCTTTTTGCCAAGGGCCCTCATTTGAATATAGAATCGCGCGCACAGGAGAGTGGCCTCCCGCGACTTTTATTGTATTGGCCCGTTAGTCAGGTGATAAGTCAAAGGCCAGTAAGGTATAAGCTTGGTAAAACTCGTGACAATCAGTCAGAGCACTATCTTTCAAATGTTTACCCATCACTTGACCGTCGGCCCCTATGACATAGTGAGGGCAAAGATAGCGCCGGCGCCATTTTAAATACTGGCAATATGGCCCGAGTGCAGGAGGTCTAAATATCGTGTCAGACTTCGTTTCGGGGGCCCTCCTGTGGTTCGGGGTTTTTATTTTTCGGGAGCCCTGATTTTCTGGTTACTGCGACCAACACAACTCACTTCATGTACTGCTCTGCTCTCGTCTCTGGGCCTACTCGCGGCTGAGGCTAGCCACTACTGCCGCATTTCTCCAGGTTCCCAGGACTTCTCGTGGCATCTGGGATGCCGCCGCCACCTCCACCACCCACACCGGCTACGGGCCTTTCTAGGCATGCGCGCGCGTGCCACCATTGAAGACCCATGGGCGAGAACCTCAGGGGCGTCCCCGGCTGATGATGTCACCAGGCCGAGATTCTTAAGTACCGCCTTCGCCCCTTGCCTAATTCAGGAAAAACAATTGCACATCCCTAATAAATAGAGGCTATTGAATAGTTCATGAGAGCTACTTTGGCCTCTTCGTCAAGACTGTCCCCATCTTCTTTCACAATTTTACAGGTCAGGTACAGCAATGTATTGTTCAAATCCATGTAATCCTCGCCATGTCCGGTTATATAAAAATCTAAAGAGGCTGTTTCTGACAAGGCAGATAATGACGGAATCTCCACATAAATACTTTTTTCTATGCTAGTTTGTGTGGGGGTCAGGTGAAACAGATCCAATTCTGATTTCAAGCATTCTTCAGACCCCTGATGTACAAAAGCCATAGTGTTATAGAATATATCTTGCTTCTTGGTGGAGAGGTTTTTCTTCTTAGCCTTGCGGTTAGTCTTTTGAGACTTGAACCTTTTAAAACAAAGAAGCCCAAATGTATTAGGAGGCCCTTGTTGATTGGTTCTCTTTCTTTTAACAGCTCTTCTAATAACCACTAATCCTGACCCCCTCCTGCTCTGCGTTATTGTTCATTTTATTCAGAACGGCTGTTGTAATCGTTGGGAATAGCAAGCACATCATATTCGCTTTAGCTTCTAGCCCCAAAATGGTCGCTAAATCACCCTCTGCGTAAATTACTGCGTTGTCCTCTGAGTTTAATTTGATTCTTCGAATATTGGGGTCATAAATGATTCGTGGTGGCATGGGTTTAAGAAGATTTGGTAACAACGTAATTATGGTCTTCTTTAATATTATCCCATGTGTGCGGGTACTCTATTTCCACCAGCTCAATTTCCATGGTCCCTGTAGGTCCAAAGACCTAGATAATTGTGTGGTGAAATTAGAGCTGGTGTTTTGTGGAAATATTCTCACAGAGGCGTTAATAGGCAGCATTATGTAAAATCCCCCTTCCTTCATTTTTTGTTTCTTTTCAAATCAAACGTCTTGAATCTCTGATGCTTTTATCCAACTGTTAAATTTTTCAGGCCACCCTCGCCATTTCACAAAGCACTGCTTGTTCTTACCTCTCCCTTTTGCCTTTAGAACCTTATCAATGCAGTATATTTTATCCTGTTGACTGTTACGACTGTCGCTGCCCGACGTCTCCACTCCACCCTCCTTACCGCTTTGGCGACTCCTCCCACGGTTGATGGACATCTGGCCTCCACGGCATCTGCCTGCCGTCCTCTCTGGCGTCCTCAGTCCGGCTTGGGCACTGCATCCCGCCATGTTGTTCAGCTGCCATAGGGCATGCGAGCTGCGTGGCCCTGCTTCTTATTCTTTCTTTGGCGCAAAACTCAGGGGCGTTCCCCTGTGATGACATCACACATCCCGGATATAAAAGCCTTCTCTGTTTGCTAGCTATTCGAGTTAGCAAGATGAAGGGAATCCTTAAGGATGGGATTCGCTCTCTGTACCTAGCTACTCTGCCTCTCCTTAATTGGACTTACTCTATCGGGGTACCCGCTCCTCGGGGGACCTCTCTATTTTCTTTCAGGTTGCTCTATGGACCCGGTACTCACTCCTCGAGGGCCCATGTTCCCGGACTCGCTGCCTGAGCTCACTTCTGCTTGGAAGAAACCGCTGCCTACACCATCAGTGAGTTACCATCTATATTCTCTCAGAGTTGTTCCCTGGAACCAGATACTCGCTTCTTGAGGGCCTGCCTCTATTCCAGCTTCTGTGTTACCTTCCGTGAGAAACCACTGTGTGAGTAATCAACCAACGAGGCTCTATACCAGAACCCTGTGTATGCTCCACTGTACTCACTATCTCAGTTTCTCTCCACTACAGCACAGCTATTGAGGGATCGCTATTCCAGTGTCCTGAGGGACTACAAGCCCAGCCGGGCTTCATCTCTACTCACTACTGCCACCTCTGGTGCCTTCTCAACTCTGTTTAATAAAAGATAATTCTGTGTTGTGTGTCCTAAAGCTGAGCCTGACCTGTGGCCCCTCACGGGACGTCCCCCGTGGGCATGGTCAGCTGCCACAGTGTCCAAGGGTCCACCCAAAACCTTACAAACAATAACAGTTGACTTTCACTAATTCTTCAGGATAAAAAGAACCTTGAACAGCTTCGTCACCATAATCTTATATCTTGTACCCTGATTTCTGCCCCGTTTAAGACATCGGTTACTATTAATATCTCATCTGTCCATGTTTGTTCATAACCTTTTTCAAATTTCCCTTTTCTTTTTGACAGTCTAACATGATCCCCATTTAAAAAAAAAAAAGGCTTAGCAGGTTCATGTTTGTTGTTATTGCCATAGATAACTTTCCAGAACCGCAGAGTTTAAGACTCTTACATCGATGGGGCGGGCCTGTAATGTTCTGTGAAAGCTGTGGTTATAACTATTCACAAAAGCCTGCAGCACATCAAGATTTTGAAAAGTGTTGTGTGCTGTAAAATATCGCTACATTTTGGATTTTAAAGTCCTGTTAAATCTCTCCACAACCGCTGCCTTAACATCAATGTTGGTCACAAAATGATGAACACCTCTGTATTTTAACAAACTCTTCACAAAGCTATTTAAAAACTCTTTACCCCTGTCTGTTTGTATTTTATTGGGAACCCGGCCACCTTTAAATATATTTTCAAATGCCTTGGCCACTTCATGACCTGTTTTTGTTTTTAGGCTTACAACCCATGCGTATTTTGATAAAACATCTATTACTGTCAAAATGAGACACAGCTTCCTGCCACCTCATAGTTAGTAACTTTTAAAATAGAGGGGCTAGAAAAAATAGCATGCTTCTGGCTCTGGCATCATTAAAAAGCAACAGGGACATTTCTGATGATATTCTAGGTGATGCATTTTTGGGGGGATGGATTGGATTTTTGTATTGTACTACCAGTGAGATAATAAAAAACATGCCAGAGTCCATTAATTCTGTCATTGTTGTACTTCCGTTGAGATCATAAAAAACAGCCAGTCCATTCTGTAGTCATTAAACAGTGACAGGGCCCTTTCTGATGACGTTCTACGGGGCGTGTTTTTGGGTTGGGTGGTGAGGGGTTTGAATTCCAGTAATGTCATACCTGTGACATCATAGGGGGTTTGGTTTGGGGATGGGGCATGGGAGGAGGGGCCACTCCATTCACTTCTAATGGGGATGGGGCATGGGTGGGGCCAGGGGTGGGAGGGGCAGGGCTTAGACTGGAAGTGTACGCTGATTGGCTGGCATCATTTTTGATTGACAGTGTACCCATAGACTACTCAGGGGTAATTCAGGAAACTATAGACCAGTGAGCCTGACTTCAGTGCCGGGAAAATTCATGGAACTTGTTATAAAGAATAAAATCACAAAACATTTAGATAGACATGGTTTGATGGGACGGCCAACATGGATTTACCCAAGGGAAATCTTGCCTCACAAATCTACATTTTTTTGAAGGTGTGAATAAACATGTGGACAAAGTTGAACCAGTAGATATGGTATATTTGGATTCTCAGAAGGCGTTTGCCAAAGTTCCTCATGAGAGGCTTCTAAGAAAACAAAAAAGTAATGGGATAGAAGGCGATGTCCTTTTGTGGATTGCAAGTTGGTTAAAAGACAGGAAACAGAGAGTAGAATTAAATGGTCAATTTTTTTATTTTTTATTTTTGACTTTTCAGATACATACAAAGTATGAAACACATGTGAAATACTGTAAAAGCCTGGGATTGAAACAAACATTACTAAAGGAAAGAAGAAAATACAAAACCTTGGCTTAATACAATGTTAATAAATCAGCCTAGAAAGGGGGCTATACTGGAGGAGTACAAAGGAAACTAAAATAGGAAAAAGAACATAATCCTGATTCAGATGGTGACACCAATTCTCTATTAATTCAAGCCTTCTGGATAAAGCACTTCCATCTTTAATTGTAGCCACATTGAAACTGTGAATATCTGTCTCCATCTTAGCAACAGAGGACTTTAAAGTTTGTAAAGTGTCCTCGTGAGCTTTAAATTTTATTATTACAAGATTTAACAGCAACTGACAGCCCAGCCGTAAGTTCCCATAGAGTATCCAATGTAACCATCGCAGGTTTAATCGGAGATAAAATAGGCTCACCCCATGTAGAAGAGGCACCATCAGGGAAAGATAGCATTGGAAATCCTGCAGACATCGAAGAAGCACCCACAGAGAAATCATTCTCTCTCCCTGACTACAAAGACGCTGAAAGTACTGGCTCCTGAAATGCTCCATGTACTTTCCCTTGCAGCACCAAGTCACTGACATCATCATTCAGCGACATCTGCAATACGCATCTGAGGCCGACTCTCTCTGGGCAGTCAGTGGTATGACGAGTGAGGTAATCAAATTTGCGGATGACATAAAATTATGCAGAGTAGTTACATCTAAAGCGGATTCTGATGAATTGCAGGAGGACCTTGCGAAACTGGAAGATTGGGCTTCCAAATGGCAGATGAAATTTAATGTGGACAAATGCAAAGTGATGCATACAGGGAAAGGTAATCCTTGTTGTAGATATACAATGTTTGGTTTTATCTTAGGAGTTACCACCCAGGAAAACGATCTAGGTGTCATAGTGGATAATATATTGAAATCGTCGGCCCAGTGTGCTGTCACGATCAAAAAAGCAAACAGAATATTAAGAATTATTAGGAAAGGAATGGAAAATAAAATGGAGGATGTCATAATGCCTCTGTATTGCTCCATGATGAGACCGCACCTTGAATACTATGTGCAATTCTGGTCACCGCATCTCAAAAAGGATATAGCTGCACTGCAGAAGGTGCAGTGAAGGGTGACCAAAATAAGGGCATGGAATTGCTACTCTATGAGGAAAGGCTAAAGGAATTAGGGCTTTTCAGTATGGGGAACAGACGACAGAGGGGATATGAAAGAGGTCTACAATATCATTAAAAAAATTGAACAAGTTAATGTAAATCGGTTATTTACTCTCTCAGACAATAGAAGGAACAGTGGGTATTCCATGAAGTTAGCAAGTAGCTCATTTAAAACAAATTGAAGAAAATTCTTTTTTACTCAGCACATAGATAAGCTCTGAAATTCATTGCCAGAGGATGTGGTTACAGCAGTTAGTGTAACTGGGTTTAAAAAAGATTCACATAAGTTCCTAGAGGAAAAATCCATCAACTGCTATTAATTAATATGCAATAGTAGCTTGTGATTTGTTTAATATTTGAGTACTTGTGACTTGGATTGGCCACTTCTGGAAATAGGATACTGAGCTTGAAGAAAAGCAAGTTTGCTTACCGTAAACGATGTTTCCGTAGATAGCAGGATGAATTAGCCATGCTGTCATGGGATCTGTCAATCAGGCCCGGGAGGCGGAGCTTGTCAAAGCAGAGAACAGAGCTTTGCTCTCTGCGGCTGCGCGTGTGTTCCCGCGCAGGAAAGTAACGGAATCTCCTCAGTCTGTAATTAAGCTGTAGTGTAGTCGAAGACTAGGTGACTGCCAGGGAGGAGGGTGGGTCAGCATGGCTAATTCATCCTGCTATCTACGGAAACATCGTTTACGGTAAGCAAACTTGCTTTTTCCCGTCGATAGCAGGGCTGAATTAGCCATGCTGTCATGGGAGTCCAAAGTTCCTGATCACATCATTTATGATATATATGGCTGGACATGATCTTTGACAGTGTGGCAGTCACCGAGGACAGGAGGATAGAGATTGCAGTATTGCTTGCCCTATCTTCGCATCCTTGGCTGCTTGTTGGTCAAGGCAGTAATGAGATGTGAAGGTATGCAGTGATGACCATGTAGCTGCCTTGCAAATGTCTATGGGTTGCACATTCCTCAGATGTGCTAAGGATGTTGCTACTGCTCTGACTTGGTGAGCTTTAGGAGTAGACTGTAAATGTAAATTCTGTTTGTCGTAGCAGAATTTGATGCATTGTGCTATCCAACTGGAGATGGTGCGTTTAGCCACTGGTAGTCCAGGTGCCTTTGGGTCGTAGAAAACAAAGAGTTGAGAAACACAGGAGTCCGAGTTCGTCCATTCTTTGTGGTGTGTTAAAGCTCTCTTACAATCCAGTGTGTGCAGTAGCTTTTCCCTATCGTTTGCATGAGGGTTAGGGAAAAATATTGGTAATTCCATTGCCTGATTGAGATGGAATGGGGTAACTACTTTCGGTAGGAAGGATGGGTGAGTTCGTAGAACTACCTTCTGTTGATGAAATTGCAAGTATGGAGGATAATGGACCAAAGCTTGTAACTCACTCACTCTTCGTGCTGATGATACTGCAACCAGGAATACCACCTTCCAAGTGAGGTATTTAATGTGTGCTGAGTCCATAGGTTCAAATGGGGAAAGCATGAGCTGTTCCAGAACTATGTTGAGGTTCCATGGAACTGGAGGTTTGGATACCGGAGGACGAATGTGTGTTAAACCCTTTATGAAATGAGTCAGTAATGGGTGATTGGATATAGGAATGTCATTGATTGGTCTATGATAGGCGCCTATTTTCAGAAGGCGTTTGACAAAGTTCCTCATGAGAGGCTTCTAGGAAAAGTAAAAAGTCATGGGATAGGTGGCTATGTCCTTTCGTGGATTGCAAACTGACTAAAAGACAGGAAACAGAGAGTAGGATTGAATGGGCAATTTTCTCAATGGAAGGGAGTGGACAGTGGAGTGCCTCAGGGATCTGTATTGGGACCCTTACTGTTCAATATATTTATAAATGATCTGGAAAGAAATACGACGAGTGAAATAATCAAATTTGCAGATGACACAAAATTGTTCAGAGTAGTTAAATCACAAGCAGATTGTGATAAATTGCAGGAAGACCTTGTGAGACTGGAAAATTGGGCATCCAAATGGCAGATGAAATTTAATGTGGATAAGTGCAAGGTGATGCATGTAGGGAAAAATAACCCATGCTATAATTACACAATGTTGGGTTCCACATTAGGTGCTACAACCCAAGAAAGAGATCTAGGTGTCATAGTGGATAACACATTGAAATCGTCGGTTCAGTGTGCTGCGGCAGTCAAAAAAGCAAACAGAATGTTGGGAATTATTAGAAAAGGAATGATGAATAAAACAGAAAATGTCATACTGCCTCTGTATCGCTCCATGGTGAGACCGCACCTTGAATACTGTGTACAATTCTGGTCGCCGCATCTCAAAAAAGATATAATTGCGATGGAGAAGGTACAGAGAAGGGCTACCAAAATGATAAGGGGAATGGAACAACTCCCCTATGAGGAAAGACTAAAGAGGTTAGGTCTTTTCAGCTTGGAGAAGAGACAACTGAGGGGGGATATGATAGAGGTGTTTAAAATCATGAGAGGTCTAGAACAGGTAGATGTGAATCAGTTATTTACTCTTTCGGATAGTAGAAAGACTAGGGGACACTCCATGAAAGCATGGGGCACATTTAAAACTAATCGGAGAAAGTTCTTTTCTACTCAACGCACAATTAAACTCTGGAATTTGTTGCCAGAGAATGTGGTTCGTGCAGTTAGTATAGCTGTGTTTAAAAAAGGATTGGATAAGTTCTTGGAGGAGAAGTCCATTACATGCTATTAAGTTCACTTAGAGAATAGCCACTGCCATTAGCAATGGTTACATGGAATAGACTTAGTTTTTGGGTACTTGCCAGGTTCTTATGACCTGGATTGGCCACTGTTGGAAACAGGATGCTGGGCTTGATGGACCCTTGGTCTGACCCAGTATGGCATTTTCTTATGTTCTTATGTTCTATGGCGCTGAGGTGAACTCTGATGGATGATGTTGCTAGACCAGCTAAGATTATCTTCATACATATAGTGTATGAAGATAATCAATGAGCAATTCCAGGGAACAGTCCAATGGTGATACACCTTTGGAAGTGCACCAGGCAGAGTAGCATTTCCATTTATAGCTATAATTTTTCCTGTTTGAGAGTTTCCTTGATTGTAACAAAATGAATTGTGCTGAAGTGGAAATTCCTTGTTCTGTTAGAAGGAGCCTTTCAATCTCCAAACTGTCAAGTGTAGAGATGAATGTAGCGGGTGTAGTAGTGTTCCTTGATCTTGGCTGAGAAGATCTTGACGATTCGGTAATAGAATTGGATCCTTGATGGATAGTCGAAGTAGGAAACTGTACCATGGTTGCCTCGGCCATGCCGGGGCTATGAGTATCAGTTGAGCTTTGTCCGCTATGCACTTCTGAATTGTTCTTGTTATGAGAGATATGGGAGGAAAGGCATAGAGAAGGCCTGTCGTCCACGGAATGAGGAAGGCATCTTGAGCAATCCTGAATTGACCCCTGATTTTTTAACTTACGAGCGCCTGCGTGCACAAGTTATAAAATCGGGCGTGTATGTGTGCACGCCAGGTAAGGCGCGCACATGTACGCTCGCAAGCACCTTTTAAAATCTACCCCATATTGTGGTATTTGTTCTGCTCCGGGGGTGGGGGGGTTGTCTCAGTTTAGTTAACTAAGTGTTGGAATGCTATTTTCCTTTTTCTTGTTTTGTATTGTTAAAACCAGTAAATAAAAAGTTATATCAAAAAAATCTGCTTAACCAGCTCATCATGATGTTATCATCACCCATTCAGAAAAGCCATCATTTAATCAGAGATAACAACTTCAACACAACAATACAGAAGGACTATCTAACCACATTAATAAACATAGATGATAGATGGGATAGTGTCAAATAAATTTTTAGGAGTTGCTAGCATAATATCACTGGCAGTTACATTTACATGCTTACTTTAAGTATTTTATCCAAGCTGTATGTATACAAAGACTATTCAGTACTTACTGCAGCATAAAAACCAGAATTGCCACCATAACAGATGTTACCTATAAAGGCTAACCCATAAGCCTGTGGAGTTCTTTGTTGCCTGCAAAAAACATAATAGCTATAAAACTGACACTCATTTCAGTATTAGAAATGCATAAACTTTTACTAGAAAGAAGAAATCGTCAACACTAAATTACTGTTACAATCACAATAATGTCCTAGATGTAAGCAATACTCAACCCAAAAATACACCCTGGTAGAAAAAACCTTTTTTACTCTTTTCACTGTCAAGAGGAAATGTTAATATTTAAAAGAGAGTGGTATTGGTTTCATACTTAGTCATGACTAGGTACCAGTCAGGTTATCATAAACATACTAATCATTAACCTCCACCAAACTCTCCTTATAACCTTGCAGTCAACAGAGTATAAAAATATTTTTTTTTGTTATTTTTTCAAAGCACATACAATTGTTTTCTACAACTTATTTACTTTAATAAAATTATTGACTTTGTTGAATATACAAACCAATGCTCCATAAATAAATTATTTTGTTAAAAGAATTTTGTGACTTCTCATTTATTCTCATGACTCATTGCTGCAATAATCCACATGAACTTAGCTTTATGATTCCATCCCAGCTTTATAATCCCATCTCAATATGGCCACATTTCGAAGAATAATCCTTCATACGGGGATATCACAGTATTCTTAAAAATTAAATGGAGTTCATGTTCCTCAGTCAATCAACAGCATTCAGCAAAACAATTCAAAATGTTCTGTGAAAAAAGAATCCCACGTGACCTGGAAACAACCAATCCTGTAACTGAAAGACAAAATGTCATATATCAGATGTTAAATTAGAGATAACCAATCAAGGGTCTCATTCATTTGCAGCAGGTCTAACAATTTTAACGTAAATATCCAAAATTGTTTGCGATAATTTAAACGAACAGAAAGGTCACCCCCGTGAACTGTATGTCATACTTGTTCTATAAGAGTCCATTGCAGTTGCTTTAAATGTATGTTGTGCTTCAAGACAATGTTGTACCATTGGGGCATTTATAGACTGAGGATTGAGCCTGGAGCAATATTCAATTAACCACAACTTTACTGAATGACTTGCGCATCCAATATACAAATTAAGACACGGACAGCTAAGTATATACATATTACCTTAGATGAACCCCAATCTGAAATATATTTTCTCTTACATGATAGCCAATCACCGGATCTTCCCAGTCTGTCCTTTCTAGGGTGTAGTCACACAGACTGCACGCCTTACATTTCCGATGTGAACCTTCAATAATGTCCTCAGGTTTATCAAAAAAAAAAGAAAGAATGAGCTACGCGATCCCTTATACTAGGGTCATGAGAATGGGCTATAAGGGGCATTTTCTGGAAAATATAATGTAAAGACAAGATATGCCAATGTTTTCTAATTGACGCCGCTATTAATGATGTAGCAGTGCTTTGTTGCAAAACACACACTATATGATCACTTTCTTTCCTTGGTTTATACTGCAAAAAAGCTTCGCTATCCATATATCTAGCTTGTTTATAAGCCGGCCTTATCGATCTATATGTATATCCTCTTGCCCTAAACCTGTTAGTCAAAATGGCTACTTGCATCTCATACTCAGCCAAGTCTGAACAAATTTGGTGAATTCAAAAAAATTGGAACACTGTAAACCCAATTTAAAAGATATAGCATGATGGCTATGATAACGCAAGAGATTATTTTTATTAGTAGATTTGTGATAACCTGCAGTAAAAAGCTGATTTCCTTGTATTTGAATCAACACCTCCAAATAAGAGAACTTTTTTGTCCCATTGGGATGTAAATTGAAGATGTTTATCTAATGTGTTGATCCACTGCATAAATACTCCTAATTCAGTTTATGTTGCAACCCATACCATCAAAATGTCATCTATAAATTGATACCACCTGTTACGGTCCCAGGCCGAGCCCCGGGACTTGCACTCACCATGCGGTCCGATCCGGCCGCAGGAACGCCTTCGCTTCAGCCTCCCAGGCCTGAGTCGCGGCCCTCTGCAGCGTTCTCCCTGCAAGGGAGACGTCGTCGCCAATTCGCGGCTGGCCCCACCCCCTAGGTGCGCGCTCGCGCCGGGGCTGCTGATTTAAAGGGGCCAGCACGGGAAACCTTGGACAGCCCTCCTGATGACATCAGATGCTGCTGGGTTATTTAAACCCGGCAGCTGCAGCAGTACCTCGTCTTGCAACAAGGTTCCCTCAGTTTCTGAGTCTCTAGTTGCAGCGTCTGGATCTTGGATCACCTATTATGTCTTCTGACTTGGCTCCGTTCCTAGCTTTGGTTTTGACTTCTGGCTTCCGACCCAATTCCGTCCCACGACTTCGATTCCTGCTTCCACTTCTGGCTTTGGCTTTGGGCCTCTGACTCTCGGCTTCTGACCCAGCCCCACCCTTGGGCCACAACTTCAGCCTCTTCTTCCACCTCAGGTATCCGGAACTTGCTGGCCCAGAGGATTCTCCTAAGTCCCAGCAGCTCACGCTCTCATGGGCTCTTCCCAGGGGAGCCACGGGTTTCCAAGGGTGAAGATTCTCCCGCCTCCTGGGCCCAGCCGACCTCTCATTCACCTCTTCGGCTGCTGCCCAGATCCTAAGTCCAAGAGGTCCGGGTACCTACGGACTCCTCCTGGGGAGACCTCGGACTTCCAGGGGTGAAGTCTCTCCTGAGTCTCTTCTGTGCCGCCTCCCGGCTGTGATGCTTGCTGTGGGTCTCCACAGCATACCATCAGCAGTCTCAGCCGGCCCAAGGGTCCATGACCTTAGCAGTTTGCAAGGCCATGGACCCGGCGGATCTTGCAGGCTTGAAAGCCATTCTGGGTATTGCCCAGAGGCTGCAACAGCAGCAAACTTGCCTCGACTCCCTGATGGTAACAGTGCAGGGACTAGCTGACCGCTTTGGCGGAGCCACTGTTTCCAGTCCCCGGTACCTGGAGCTGGGACCAATACCGGATCAGCAACACCCATCCAGATGCCAGCACCCTCACGGTTTTCAGGGGATGCGAAGCTTTGCCGAGGGTTTCTGAACCAGTGCTATATTCGATTCAATCGCCTTCCAGTTCAGTTCCCGACGGACCGGGTCAAGACGAGCTATATTATCTCCCTGCTGGACGGGAGACCCTTGGCATGGGCCTCCAACCTCTGGGAGCTTCAGGACTCCCGCCTAGACAATCTGGTATAGTTAGTCACCGCCTTTCGGCGGGTCTTCGATGAGTCCTCCCGCAGACCTATGGCCGTATCAGAACTGCTCCAGCTGCATCAGGGTAACTGGCCTTTGGTTGAACATGCCGTGGAATTCCAGACTCTTGCCACTGAATTGAACTGGGGAAGTGATAGCCTGCATGGTATCTTTTTGGAAAGTCTCTCCCCAAGACCTCAGGATGAGTTGGCGGCCAGAGATCTCCCAGATGACTTGAACGATCTCATTGATCTAGCGGGCCGCATGGACCATCATATTCAATGCCGGATCCGGGAGAGGAGGTCTGCTCGAGCCTCACAGACTCGGGAGCTCCAGAACCACATCTTCCCAAAGCGGGCATTCCCCTTCTGCCTCTCCGGGGGCTCAAGATCCCGAACCCATGCAGGTGGGCCGGGGGCCTATCTCTCAAGAAGAAAGGAGGAGACGTTGGTCCCTGGGCCTGTGCCTGTATTGCACGGGCAAGGGCCATTTCCTTGCCCGCTGTAGCAAGCGTCCAGGAAATGCTCGGACTTAGGGACAGTCGCGGAGCTAACCCTAGGCCACAACACCTCTGTCTCCCCGTGCACCGTCCAGTGACCTTACTCCTTCCTGAAAGAGAGTTCAATACGCTAGCCCTGATCGACTCTGGAGCCGGGGGGAACTTCATCCTCAAAGACTTGGTCCAGCAACTCCAGATTGGGGTTCAACCCCAAAAGCTCCCCTCTCCATGTGTCCTCTTTTCAGGGGAAACTTCTTCCAGGGACCATCGCTACGTGTACCAAGCCTCTCACGCTAAGCACTGGCATACTGCATCAGGAGGAGATCTCGTTCCTCATCCTGGAAAAGTTCATGCATCCGGTCATCTTGGGGCTACCTTGGCTGCGGAAGCACTCTCCTGTAATCTCGTGGGATACCCTCCAACAGGCATCCTGGGGCCCCTCGTGCTTCCATTCCTGTTTGGCAGCCGTCCCACGTCCACCAGTTCCTCTGCTGACGACTTCCTTGGCACTGCCTCCCCACTACCAGGACTACCGTGATGTCTTTTCTAAGATCCTCCCGGAGCACCGCCCCTTTGACTATGCGATCAACTTGCTCCCCGGTACCACAACGCCACGAAGGTGGGTATATCCATGTCCCTTCCCGAGACTCAGGCCATGTCTGCGTACATCTGGGAGAACCTGGACCAAGGGTTCATTCGACCATCCAAGTCCCCGGCTGGAGCAGGGTTCTTCTTTATAGCAAAGAAGGACGGATCCCTCCAAACGTGCATAGATTACCATGGCTTGAACAGCATTACCCAGCAGGACCGGTATCCTCTGCCCTTGATCCCGGAACTTCTGGGCAGACTACAGGGGGCCAAGGTGTTCACCAAGTTGGATCTTCATGGGGCATATAATCTAGTGAGAATTTGGCCGGGAGACAAATGGAAGACCGCTTTCAACACAAGGGATGGCCACTATGAATACCTGGTCATGCACTTCGGTCTCTGCAATGTCCCGGCAGTGTTTCAGAACCTCATGAACGAGGTTCTACGAGAGATGCTACATACATCGGTAATTGTTTACCTAGATGACGTGCTTATATACTCCCAGGACCTGCAGACACACTGCCACGATGTTCGTCGAGTATTACAGAAGCTACGAGATAATCAGCTTTACACCAAGTTCGAGAAATGCTTATTTGCATTGGGTACATCGTATCCTCCACGGGGTTCCATATGGACCCATATGGACCCAGAGAAGGTCGCCGCCATCAAGAATTGGCCTCAGCCTGTGGGGGTCAAGGTGCTTCAGCGGTTTCGCGGGTTTGCCAACTTCTACCGGCAGTTTATCCTACACTATTCCCAGGTGGTGGCACCGCTGACGGCCCTCACCAGAAAGGGGGCAGACGCCAAGAACTGGCTGGCGGCAGCCATACGAGCCTTTTAGGATCTGAAGGATGTGTTTCTCCAGGATCCATGCCTCCGGCACCCAGATCCTCAATGACAGTTCGTCGTGGAGGTCAACGCCTCCGACACAGTTGTCGGGGCCGTCCTAAGTCAACTATCCCCTGAAGGTAAACCCCTGCCCTGCTCCTACTTTTCACGCAGATTCTCACCTGCAGAAATGAACAATGGCATAGGGGATAAAGGATTTCTGGCCATCAAACTGGCATTCGAAGAGTGGCACCAGTGGTTGGAAGGGGCCCAACATCCAGTGGTCGTGTACACGGACCACAAGAACCTATGCCGCACCCAGCGCTTTAATCCCCAGCAGGCCCGATGGTCTCTCTTCTTTAGCCGCTTCGACTTCCTCCTCCGCTATCGGCCGGCAGACAAGAACATCTGGGCAGATGCCCTGTCCTTACAGCGGAGATGGAGGACACACCTAATCCTCCACGGTACATCCTTGACCCGGCCAAAGTGCTCCTTGCGGCCTCCGACATGGTCCCGATGGGGAAGACTGTGGTGCCCCTCCGACTGCTGAAGAAGGTCCTCTCCTGGGCCCACGACTCCCTAACCGCTGGCCATCTGGGAGTAGCCAGGACCCAGGAGCTACTCTCTGAGTATTACTGGTGGCCTCAGATTAAGAGGGATGTCTGTCTCTACGTCAATTATCAACGATAGCCACTATCACCTCCCGCTTTTCTCATGTGCCCCCACCGATCAATTTTACCCCAAAAGTCATTGACTTCAAAATGGACACATTCGAAAACACTTCCTCCTCTGAAATCTCTGCTATACTTAAGAAAATGCGCCCTTCTTCCCACCCCTATGACTTGATCCCCTCCAAAATGCTCTTGACCATCCCTGACAGCATTTCCCTACCGCTAGCTGATATCATCAACACATCCATTTCCACTGGGGATGTTCCTACACAGCTCAAATTAGCCAATGTCAAACCTATTCTTGAGAAACCGAAACTTGACCCCTCCGATCTGTCCAACTACCGCTCTATCTCCAACCTTCCATTCATCGCCAAAATCCTTGAAAAAACTGTTAATACCCAACTCTCAAACTACTTAGACCAACACCAAATACTCTATCCATCACAACACGGCTTTAGAAAGTGTTTCAGCACCAAAACTCTTCTTCTCTCCCTCACTGACTTCGTCATCAGAGGCTTTGACAAAGGTCACACATTCATCCTAGCTCTATTAGACATCTCAGCAGCTTTCAATACTATCAACCATGCTATCCTACTCGACAGGCTAGCTGACATTGGCATCTCTGGAACTCCACTACGTTGGTTCAAATCACCCATAAATGACAGACAATTCAAGGTAAAAATAGAAAACCATGAATCCGAACCAATCGACATCACAAGGGGCGTACCTCAAGGCTCTTCATTATCATCCACCCTCTTTAACATATACCTCCTCCCTCTTTGCCAGCTGCTCTCAAATCTCAGTCTTCCACACTTTGTCTACGCAGATGACGTACAGGTTCTTATACCTATAACCGATTCCATCTCCAATGCCCTAAAAAGATGGGATAGTGCCCTCACTTCCATCAACTGTCTCCTCACTCATCTCAACCTAGCCCTAAACCCCAATAAAACTGAACTCATGATCATCTCACCTCAATCCATCAATTCTTTACCCACACTTGCAGCCAATTCACCCCCTCCCTCCCTACATTCTCCCAAACCGTAAGAGACCTAGGTGTCACACTTGACCCCCAATTCAGCCTTCAGAAATTTATCTCCTCCACCATCAAAGACTGCTACTACAAACTACACAATCTCAAAAAACTCAAATCCCTCCTGCATCTTAACGACTTTAGAACTGCCCTACAAGCCCTTATACTATCCAAAATAGACTACTCAAACGCTTTACTACTAGATCTCCCGAAGAACAGCCTTGCCCCCATTCAGCTACTTCAAAATGCAGCTGCACGTGTATTAACCGGCTCCCGTAGAAAAGAACACATCACACCTGTTCTTAAACAACTTCATTGGCTTCCCATCACTGCCAGAATCCAGTTTAAAACTCTCACCCTCATACATAAAGCCGTCCACAACCCTGACATGCTCTGGTTCTCAGACAGTTTACACATCCGTTTCTCATCCAGACCTACCAGAACACCCTACACTGCAAATATTCACACTCCATCTCCCAAACTTTACCACCTAACAACCACCAAACAACGTGCACTATCCCTAGCTGGACCTTCCCTATAAAACTCTATCCCCACCCACCTTCACCATGAGACCTGCGCCAAAAAATTTAGACAAAATCTCAAGACTTGGCTCTTTACACGAGCCTACACATGAACCCCCCTGCTTGTTAGTCCTTCCCACACCCCTACCCCCCCTCCCATTGCCCCTCAAGCATACTACCTATCTCCCCCCCCCCTCGCTCTCCTTTCTTAACGAATGTCGGTATACAAAAATTTTAAATAAATAAATAAATAACTCTTGCCCGACCTGCGCCTGACAGAAGACTCCCACCGGTCATCCCTGGGGTCTTCTCCAGCCCCTGCCTGTTCCCACAGAACCGTGGACCCACTTATCCACAGACTTCATTGTAGACCTTCCTGCTTCAGAAGGGAAAACAGTGATTTGGGTTACTATAGACAGGTTCTCTAAGATGGCTCACTTTGTGCCCCTCGCTAAACTGCCCTCAGTACTTGAACTGGTGAACTTGTTTACGCAGCATATCTTTCGCCTTCATGGGCTCCCTCTCCACATCACCTCAGACATGGGCTCCCAGTTTATGGCAAAGTATTGGAGGGCACTCTGTTAAAAGTTTGGAGTCCAGCTAGACTTCACAACCGCCTTCCATCCCCAAGCCAATGGCCAAGTAGAACGCACGAACCATACCTTGAAGATGTTCCTCCGTTCCTTCATAGGAGACCTGCAAAATGACTGGGTGGCCCTGCTCCTGTGGGCGGAGTTCTCTTACAACCACCACAAGCATTCCGCCACCGATAAGTCTCCCTTTTACACGGTCTATGGCAGACGTCTATGGCCTCCTTTGCCACTACCGTTAGAAGTGCCGTCTCCAGCCGTACAGATCACTGCCCGACAGTTGCACCAGATCTGGAAATCCACTCGGGAGAGACTCCAGCGCACGGCGGTTATTACAAAAAAATTTGCGGACCGCTTGCAACGGCTGGCTCAAGTGTTCCTTCCCGGGGAGAAGGTGTAGTTAAGCACCAAACACCTCCGCTTACAGCTTCCTTCGATGCGTTTGGCCACAAAGTACATTGGCCCATTCGCTGTCAAAAATAGGATAGGGGCAGTCTCTACTGCCTCCATCTCCCACACATGCTCAGGGTCCACAACGTCTTCCACATTTCCCTATTGAAGCCTTTGGTTCTCGCTCCCTTCCACAAGAAGTCACCTGCACCAGCCACTCCCGAGGCACAGCAAGACACCGTCTATCAGGTTAAAGAGGTACTTGATGTATTGTTCCGCCTCAGGCACTGTGAGTACTTTCTCTCCTGGGAAGGCTACGGCCCCGAAGAGAATTCCTGGGAGCCAGCCGCCAACATCTTGGACAAAGGCCTTCTCCACCAGTTTCATCTGGATCATCCAGGTAAATCCCGGCCTCCAAGGAGGGGGTGTAGGAGGGGGGTACTGTTATGGTCCCGGGCCATGCTCCGGGACCTGCACTCACAATGCGGTCCGGTCGCAGGAACAGCTTCGCTTCGGCCTCCCAGGCCCGAGATGCGGCCCTCCGCGGCGTTCTCCCAGCGAGGGAGACGCCGTCGCCGATCCGCGGCTGGCCCCGCCCCCTAGGCTCATGCACCGGGGCTGCTGATTTAAAGGGGCCAGCACGGGAAACCTTGGACAGCCCTCTTGATGACGTCAGATGCTGCCGGGTTATTTAAACCCTGCAGCTGCAGCAGTACCTCGCCTTGCAACAAGGTTCCCTCAGTTTCTGCGTCTCTAGTTGCAGCATCTGGATCTTGGATCACCTATTACATCTTCTGGCTTCTGACCTGGCTCCGTTCCTGATTACATCTTCGGCTTCAGTCCCTAGCTTTGGTTTTGACTTCTGACTTCTGGCTTCCAACTCGATTCCGTCCCACGACTTCGATTCCTGCTTCCGCTTCTGACTTTGGCTTCGGACCTCTGACTCTTGGCTTCTGACCCGGCCCCATCCTTGGACCATGACTTCAGCCTCTTCTTCCACCTCAGGTATCCGGAACTTGCTGGCCCAGAGGATTCTCCTAAGTCCCAGCAGCTCGGGCTCTCACGAGCTCCTCCCGGGGAACTGCAGGCTTCCGAGGGTGAAGATTCTCCTGCCTCCTGGGCCCAGCCGACCTCTCGTCCACCTTTTCAGCCGCTGCCCAGATCCTTGGTCGCATAGGGTCCCTCCTAAGTCCAAGAAGTCCAGGTCCCTACGGGCTCCTCCTGGGGGGACCTCGGACTTCCAGTGGTGAAGTCTCTCCTGAGTCTTGTCTGTGCCACCTCCTGGCTGTGACGCTCGCTGTGGGTCTCCACAGCATACCATCAGTCTCAGCCGGCCCGAGGGTCCACAACCGTAACACCACCTAACAATGTACTGCCACCATTTAGAGCTATAAATCCATTGTTCTTCAAATGCAGTCACATATAAATTAGCTACTGAAGGTGGGAGGAAGACCCCCCCATAGGGATCCCATGAATCTGATGGTAGAACTTGATATCAAAAATAAAATAATTATTAAATAAAACAATCTGTGAAAAATCAACCTTGTAGAGATATGATGATCAAATCTTCATTGTGCAAACTTTTTCTAATCACTTGTAATGTTACCTGTTGTGAAATCTCTGTGTGCAAAGATTGTATATCCATTGTTACCAATATTAATGATTGTCCTATCTGTAATGTTCATAAAATGTTCAATAGATATACCATATCCTTGATATAAGAAACTTTCTGTGCTACAGCAGGTTGTAAAAACCTATTTACGAAAATCGCTGGCAGTTCCAAAACTGTCCCATTTAAAGAGACTATTGGTCTAATAGGAGGAGATTGAATGCTCATGTATTTTTGGAACTGAGTGTATAGTGGAAATTCTGGGATGTTGTATAAGTAAGAACTTCTTTTCTTTCACAGTCAAAAAATGGGTCTTTCAACCAAGTTCTTAACCAAGTCTTGCAAAAAAGTTATAGGATCTTGGATATTAGCTCAATAAAAACTTGTATCATTTAAATGTGCAAGCATCGCTTGCTCCTTTTTTGTCCAATCATGCACCATCAACATTGCCCCCTTATCCGCTGGTTTAATAACCAAATGAGATGCCTGTGATAAAGAATCAAAGCTTGTCTTTGGCTTATACTATGACTGTGATGTCGACGTATGCCCTTAACTTCCATCATCTCCAAATCTTGTAACACAAGATGTCTAAAAGTCAGATTATGTGGATCTATAGGATCTGGGAGAGTCCATGTAGTATGTGGTTTCACTATAGAAATATCTTGAGATTGTGTATCATTCTCTTGAAAAAAATAATCTCAAACTCAATTTTTGAACAAAATAATGAATGAATATGCGGCTATCAAATGGCCAATGAGAATTTGTTGGAACAAATGACAATGTATTATTCAAGACCTCAATTTGTGACTGACTTAACTCAAAGCCAGAAAGATTCACAACTGCTGATGGTTCTTGCAATAATGACAAGTAGCCCATGGTTGTAAATGAGGAACCCTGCACTGTATTTTTGAATCTTGATTTCTGTATGTATTTATTTATTTATTTATTTATTAACTTTTATTTACCGACATCCGTGAAGCACATCATGCCGGTTTACAATGAACTCAGGTGGAAAATACAGTATAACAATAAAAATATTAATAACAATAATAATAAACAACAATAACAATTAACCATATGAGGGGATGAGGAGGGGAAGGGGACAAGGCAGAAAGGAAGATGAAGTAAAAAACAAATTAAATAAGAATAGAGGGAAAACTATGTACAGATGAGAAAAATGACCCTTTTTGACCTCATCCCCTGGTTTCACTCTTTAAAAAAGTGTTCAGGTAGTTTGATCCTCAAACTGATTGCCCTCATTTGCTCCCATATCATCAGATTCACTCAAACTGTATTCTGAAGAAAAATCAAATCAAACCCATTGTTTAACCTTATCCTGCCGTTTTATCCCCACCTATACATACACACTTTCTGCTGCATAATCAGCTTGATTACATTTTTAATTGAGTTTTTAAACTGGTCCAATGATGTTTTAAACTCTGTTATTATTTCCTCAAAAATCGCTGCATCATGTTTCAGACAAAATCCTTAATCTGTTCTTTTAATTCAACTGCATATTTATTTACTCGCCCTACAAATAACAGCATTAAATCAAGAGCACACTTGTTTAATATTGCTATCCAAGTATTATCGTGTTAAGAGAAAATGTATTACAGATTGTGTATCAGCTGATGTAATATATATACTCAATTGTCCATGTCCTAAGTTGTATATTAGATTTACAAGTCATCCAGTAAAGTTGCAGTTAATTGAACATCACTCGAGGCTGAATAGTCTATAAATGCCCTAATGGTATGACATTGTCTTGAAGCACAACATGCATTTGAACAACTACAATGAACTGTTATAAAGCAAGCACGAAATACAGTTCACGGGGTTGACCTTTCTGTTCATTTAAATTATCACGAACAATTTTAGATATTTATGTTAAAATTATTAGAACCACTGGGAATGAATGAAGACCTTGATTAGTTATCTCTAATTTATCATCTATGGTATATTACATTTTGTCTTTCAGTTCCAGGATTGGTTGTTTCCACGTCACCAGGGATTATTTTTTCAGAGAACATTTTGAATTGTTTTGCTGATTGCTGTCCATTGACTGAGGAATATGAACTCCATTTGATTTTTAAGAATCCTGTGATATCCCCTGATGAAGGATTATTCTTTGAAACGCGGCCATGTTGGGATGGAATAATAAAGCTGGGATGAAATCATAAAGCTAAATTCTTTTGGATTATTGCAGCAGTGAATATGAGCAGAGAAATGAGGAGTCACAACATTTTTTAACAAAATAGTTTATTTATGGAGCATTGGTTTGTGCATTCAACAGTCAATTTTATTAAAGTAAATAATTTGTGGAAAACAATTTTACATTCATTGAAAAAATAACAAAAAAAATTATTTTTATACTGTATTGACTGCGAGTTAATCAGGAGGGTTTGGGGAGGTTAATGGTTACTATGTTAATGGTAATCTGACTGGTACCTAGTCATGATTAAGTATGAAACCAACGCCACCTTCCTCTTGATAGCAGCCAAAAGAGTAAAAACTTTTTTCTATCAGGGAGTTTTTTTGGGTTGAGTATTCTTGGCAGAAGGTCACCTTGTCTATGGTTGATTATACTAGATGTAGGCAAGTCAGACTACCATATGAAGCTACCATAACTCCTGCAGCTGTCTGAGGATAGATTGGTCAAGATTTTCAAAAGGTTACGCGAGCCGGGCCTATTTTCAAAAGGCCCGGCGATGCATGTAAAGCCCCGGGACACATGTAAATCCCGGGGCTTTACTAAAGGGGCAGTCTGGGGCGGGAGTGGGATCAGAGCTTCCAGGCACAGTGGCCATTTGCCACTGTGCTTGGGATCGCGCACCGGCAGTCGGCCAGCGCGCGCAACTTACTTCAGCCCCAGGTCTGAAGTAAGTTTTGTAATAAAAGACAGAAAAAGAAAAGGTAGGGGGGAAAGGGCAGGGGAAGGCAGTGCGGCTTGGAGCGGGTTCGGCGCACAAGGTGCACAATTGGGGGTAGATATTAAAAGAAGCGTGCGCAGCCTACATGTGCGTGCACTACCTGGCGTGCACACGTTCACCCGATTTTATAACATGCGCTTTTAGGTGCGCGCATGTTATAAAATCGAGGATCGGCGCATGCAAGGAAGTGCACAATTATGCTCCTTGTGCACGCCGAGCCGCACTGCCTTCCCCCTAACCTGACTTCCCACCCCCTCCCTGTCCTTTGTCTTACCTTTTGCACCTGCCGGCAAGCTGCCAGCACGTGATCCTCCAACAGAGCTGCAATGGCCGCTCTGTCAGAGGCCTCTGGCCCCAGAGCGCCCCTTTTGTAAAGCCCCGGGACGCATGCATCCCGGTGCTTTACGTGCACCGCCGGGCCTTTTTAAAATAGGACTGGCGCATGTACCCTTTTTAAAATCCGGCCCTTGTGCACCCCCTTGCGCACGTTGACCCCGGATTTTATAACATGCGCGTGCCTGTGCATGCATGTTATAAAATCGGGCGTACATGTGCGCGTGCTTCTTTTAAAATCTACCCCCCTGTCTTGGATGTGTTGTTTTTGTTGTTTGGGTTTTGTTTTTGTTGTTTTTTTTAATTAACAGAATTCTGTTGTTTCCTATTATTTTCCTCAATCTTTTAATGCTTTTTGTACCTTGTCTGGAGCAGATTTGCTTCTGGAAAAGCAGTGATAGATGTGACTAAATAAAAAGGATTTTTCTCAGCTAATGCCAAATGATGTCAATAACTGATTGAAAATAGAAAAAATTCAAGCATAATTGAAGTCCAATTTTTAAAAAGAATAAAAGCCAATCTTACAATGCTAAAGCTGCACTGTCGTGATGCACACGTTTATTTTTCTCCTTCCAGTTATTGAATTTGCCTAGTAGATCACTTTCAAAGTCGAGGAGGTCTTCGGTTGTCCATATCTCTATTCCAACCAGCACAATCCTCATTTTCAATTGCTGAAATAGCTAAAATTAACATTATTAAACAGATTACAAGACAGATTTGGAAAATAGGGTCACAATTATTTAAGAAAGTACTGAAGACTAGGCCTGGCCAAAAGATAAATAGAATAACCATCAACAGCTGGTGGAAATCCTGCTTTCATGGATTTGCTTACATAATTCATAGGGATAGGGTATAACTGGAATAAAAAAAAAAGCATCTCCCAATGTGCACTAAATTGCTTTTTTAAATGAATTTGTTTAGCTTCTTTCACTAACTTTACTGCATCCTTTATTGTGCTTGCATTAACCAAAGTAAAATTCTAGCAAAAGGACCCACAGTTTTTGTAGCCAAATAAAATATTTTATGAAACAATTTCTAAAATACATAGAGGAAATGTGAAAGCAAAAGCAAGTTTGCTTACCGTAAACGGTGTTTCTGTAGATAGCAGGATGAATTAGCCATGCTTTCTGGGAGCGTCGATGCGACCGGAGTAGGTGGAGTTTCTCTCTAGTAGTGACAGAGTTTTTAACTCTGTGCATCTGCGCGGTCGTCTTCCTGCGCGAATCCATTTTTTCTCAGTCTCTTTGTAACCAAGCAGATGTGTAGCAAAAAACAAAAAGATAGGAAGTAGTAGTAGTAGTGGACTGTCTAGGGAGGCGGGAGGGATCGCATAGCTAATTCATCCTGCTATCTATGGAAACACCGTTTACGGTAAGCAAACTTGCTTTTTCCCATTGATAGCAGGCTGAATTAGCATGCTTTCTGGGAGTCCCAAGCTCCCGGGTTGTGTCCACATAGGTGTGCTGTTTAAGTTCAGGACGACAACCCATGAGTAGAGTAGACAGTCCTAAGTGTCAGGCAAAGTGGACAAGACTGCTGCTCCCAATGTAGCATCGGAAGATGCTTGCTTGTCAATGCAGTAGTGTGATGTGAAGGTATGCAGAGAAGACCAAGTTGCCGCTTTGCAGATGTCTTGTAGCGGAACCTTCTTGAGATGGGCAATTGAAATAGCAGTGGCCCGTATTTGGTGGGCCTTAGGCTTGTTAGGAAGTGTGAAAGATTGTTTGTTGTAACAGAATTCTATGCATTGGCTTAACCAGTTCGCAATGGCTCTTTTTGTAACAGGTTGCCCCTGATTGTTTGGACTGAAGGAAAGAAATAAATGAGAAGGTCTTGACCGTGAAAAAGTTCTCTGTTTGTAATAGGCTAAAGCTCTCTTATAGTCCAATGAATGTAGGAGTTTGTCATGATCAGAATGATGAGGTTTGGGTTTGAAAATTGGTAGTGTAATCGTTTGAGATGGAACGCTTGAACCACCTTTGGAAGGAAGGATGGATGAGTACGGAGGGTGACTTTGTCATGATAAAATTGCAAGTAAGGAGAATAGTGAACTAAGGCTTGCAGCTCACTTACCCTTCGTGCTGATGTAATAGCTACCAGAAAAAAACATTTTCCAGGTGAGGTATTTTACATGGCATGAGTCCAAAGGTTCAAAGGGAGAAGCCAAGAACTGTTTGAGTACAATGTTCAGATCCCATGGTACAGGAGGCTTCGCAATTGGAGGCCTTAAGTGAAGTATGCCCCGCATGAATCTAGAGATTAGAGGGTGATTTGAAATTGGAAGACCTTGTGATAGTGGTGGAATGCAGCAATAGTGCTAATATGAACGCGAACTGAAGAGTACGCTAGACCGGAGAGGTAAAGCGTGTGAAGATATTCCAGTAACTGGGTCAAAGTAGATGAGAAAGGATCTAGGTGCCTTAGTTGGCACCATTGTGTAAAACGATGCCATTTTCTCGTATAATTACGTCTAGTCGAGGGTTTCCTAGACGCAAGCAGTATGTCTTCCAGATTGGAAGAGAGGCCTAAGTGGCTTAATACTTGCCGTTCAACCTCCATGCTGGGACATTGGGTGGAGGAGAGATCCCCCTTCCTGAGTTAACAGGTGTGGATGGTATTGAAGGGGAATGGGTGGGCATATGGAGAGTCGCATGAGATACGTATACCATGGTTGTCTTGGCCAAGCTGGAGCTATTAAGATCAAGTCCACTGTGTCCTGAATGCATTTCTGAATCGTTTTGGAGATGATTGGAATGGGTGGATAGGCGTACAGCAAGCCATCCGTCCATGAAATGAGGAAAGCATCTGGGGCATAACGAAGTTTGCTTGGGTAAATGGAACAAAAGGTCTGTGTTTGTCGATTGCTTTGAGTTGCGAATAGATCGATGGTTGGGTAGCCCCATTGTTGAAAAATGTCCTGAGCCACTTTGCGATTTAATGTCCATTCGTATGGATAAAAAATTCTGCTGAGTCGATCCGCTATGACATTACCCAGCCCCGGCATATAAGTGGCATGAAGTGTTATTCCGTTCGCATTCGCCCAAAAAAGTATGCGAAAGGCTTCGTCACAGTGTCCATGAACCAGACCCTCCTTGTTTATGTAGAACATCGCAACTTGATTGTCAATGTATCTCATGAGGCTTTTGTGACAGACTTGTGGAGAGAAGGTCCAAAGTGCCTTTCAGATTGCGCGAAGCTCCAGGAGGTTGATTTGGTACATAGTCTCTTGACGGGACCAGCAACCTTGAGTTTTTATGTCTAATAGGTGGGTTCCCCAACCTTTTCTGGATGTGTCCCTCGTTAGCGTTAGTTGATTTGGAGGCAATCAAAAGGGAGCTCCCGAAGTCAGGTTTGCGAGGGATATCCACCAGTGCATATCCATGCACATTTGTTTGGTGATTTGAACTCTGGTAGAAAGGGGTTGCAGGAACTGTAACCATTGAGTCATTAAACACCCTTGAAGACGATCATGTGGAGACTGTGAATGGGACTACATAGATTGCCGCCGCCATGTGACCAAGCAATTGGAGGACTCGACGTACTGGAGCATGGGATTGATTGAGAAGTCTGTGAGCTAGGGCGGAGAGATTTTGAATTCTGTCCTTTGGAAGGTAAGCTCTCTCTTTTCTTGTGTCGATGAGAGCTCTGATGAATTGAAGTGTCTGAGTTGGCCGTAGATTGGACTTGTCGTAATTTATTAGGAAACCTAATGTCTGTAGGCAAGTTATCGCTTGTACAGTGTGTGTCCGTAGAGTGGCTGGATCCGACGTCACTCACAGCCAATCGTCCAGGTAGGGAAAAATTTGTATCGATAATTTCTTGAGGTGAGCCACCATCACCGCTAAACATTTCGTGAAAACTCTTGGGGCTGAAGAAAGGCCAAAGGGCAGAACCTTGTATTGGTAGTGTGCATTCAGGGCTTGAAAACAAAGGTATTGCCACAAAGAAGGGTGCATGGGTATATGGGAGTAAGCATCCTTCAGGTCTATGGAACATAGCCAGTCATTGGGTTGCAGAAGGGGTAATATGTTTTTGAGAGAGGTCATGTTGAATTTTTCTCTTTGGATATATTTGTTGAGGTTCCTTAAATCCAAGATTGGACGAAGGCCTCCTGATTTTTTTGGAATGAGAAAGTAATGGGAATAAAATCCCTGATTTTGTTTTGATAGAGGAAGACTTTGAATGGAGTGTTAGAGATGTAGGTTCCTTATTTCTTCTTGAAGAAAAGAAGCGTGGGATGACATGCCCCTGAAAGGGGGAACATAGGGAATTACTGGAGTTATTATGAAATTTAGATGATAACTTTATCTGATAATATCTAACACCCAGCGATCGGTAGTTATTTCTATCCAGTTGGTATAGAAATGTTGTAAGCGACCTCCTATTAATAGCGGTGGGGGTGGCTCAGGATAGCTCAAAAAGCCGGTGGCTGCTTTTGAGAAACTGCGGTGGCTTGTTTCTGTGGACGTTGTTGTCTAGAGCATCCACGAGACTGGTGCATTTGAGGCTGGAATCGTGGTTGATTATAGTGTTGAGGACAATAAGGACAGAATGGTCTGAATGACGTTCTTGGGTATGTATGCCACCTAAAATTAGGGTAGAATTTTTTGTAGGAAGCATGAGAATCTGTAGGTGTTTTTAGTGAAAGCACTGCTGAATTCTGCTCTATTAATTGTGCAACTGTTTCGGCAAATTTATCGCCAAAAAGGTTGTCTTCCATGCAGGAGATATCAGCCAATTTTTCGTGAACGTCTTCTCGTATTGAGCTAGCTCTTAGCTATTCTTCATGCTGCGATGGCTGCGGCAGCACCTCGTGAGGTAGACAAGAATGATTCATAAACTGTCCTGAGTAAATGGCGAAGTCCTTCCTCCATGTCAGTGAAGGGTTGTGGTAAGGAGTTGTCCGAGGCTAGGCAGAGTGGATGGAATTTTTGAAGTGTTTCAAAGAGGTATTGTACAATTTAAAATTGGTGATGTTCAATTTTTGTGGTTAACATCGAAATATGATACACCTTTCGTCCAAAATCATCTAAAGATTTATAATCTTTACCAGGTGGAGAATTAGCATGGAGTTTTGATCGCTTTGCCTTGGAGAGGGCAGACTCAACTACTATGGAATTATGAGGTAATTGAGTAGAGTTGTAAAGTAAGGAGTTTTGCATCCTATACTTTAAGGGGCGGATTTTAAAAGCCCTGCTCGCCTAAATCCGCCCAAAACCGGGCGGATTTAGGCGAGCAGGGCCCTGCGCGCCGGTGAGCCTATTTTACATAGGCCTACCGGCGCGCGCAGAGCCCCGGGACTCGCGTAAGTCCCGGGGTTCTCCGAGGGGGGCGTGTCGGGGGCGTGTCAGGGGGCGGTCCCGGTCGTCACGGCGTGTCGGGGGCGTGTCGCCAGCGTTTTGGGGGTGGGTACGGGGGCGTGGCTACCGGCTGGGGCGGTCCGGGGGCGTGGCCGCGCCCTCCGTACCTGCCCCCAGGTCACGGCCCGGCGCGCAGGAGGCCCGCTGGCGCGCGGGGATTTACGCCTCCCAGAGGGAGGCGTAAATCCCCCGACAAAGGTAAGGTGGGGGCTTAGACAGGGCCGGGCGGGTGGGTTAGGTAGGGGAAGGGAGGGGAAGGTGAGGGGAGGGCAAAAGGAAGTTCCCTCCGAGGCCGCTCCGATTTCGGAGCGGCCTCGGAGGGAACGGGGGTAGGCTGCGCGGCTCGGCGCGCGCCGGCTATACAAAATCGATAGCCTTGCGCGCGCCGATCCAGGTTTTTAGCAGATACGCGCGGCTCTGCACGTATCTACTAAAATCCCGCGTACTTTTGTTTGCGCCTGAGGCGCCAGCAAAAGTACACGAACGCGCGCGTGTTTGAAAATCTACCCCTTAATCTGTTTTTCTCGATATTGGACACGAAGATCTTCCCAGATCTTGTGCAGAACTGAATTTAAAACTGTATGAGGAGGTAACGCAGTAGGCTCTGGTGGCATTTCAAAACTTTTTAGAATCCCCAGAACTTCAGATCTGGGATTTTACCAGTTTCTATGTTTAGAAGGGCACCCACCTTTTCAACAAATTTTGCATAAGTTAGGTCCTCCTGTGGGGAATAGCGTTCCGGAAGACCCTCCAGAGGGTCCGAAAGCATACCCGTGGATGAACTTGGGGAAGAGGTGGACCACTGAGAGGTAAGGCTATCCGGATGCTCCTGGTGTGGAGATTCTGTAGGTGTTGAATAGGTTTTGATGGACCCGGTGCATCCGTTGGTAGAGATGGAGTTGCGGGTCGTGGGTGCATGACTTGTAAATCCTGGAAGAATGTATTGAGAGCCTGAGAAATCTGTAGCATAGCCTTGGATGCGAGAGGAGGATGCGGTTGTAAAAGAAGCGGAGACAAATGTTTAAGAGATGCTATCCTTTTAGGCTCTTGTGGGTCTCCCTGGGGGGACCCCGGTCTATTATGAGATGATGACCAATCCAAGAGTGAAGCACCGCTGAGTGAAGGAGCTACAGAAGATCTTGATCCTGAAGATATTTCAACATCAACTTCAGATTCTTCATCTGGTTGACTCGAAGTAACAGAAAGGAAGGGATCCTGAAGTATATGTTTGGTCTTCTAGGTCGTCATTTTTGGCTGTTGCACTCCTGGGAGCATTTGCTTCAAGGAAGGAGTCGTCTGCGCCATCAGCATATGCTGCGCCGGTACTTCAAGTGGCAACGAAGTGCCGTGTTTTACAAGTGCTTCGTGGCGCACCGATGCGCCGTGATGACGCTTTGGCTCCTTAGCTTTTGGTGTATGAGTAGGAACGGGAACAGGGCCCTGTATCCCGCGAGGCTCATTTGGGGATTTATGAGGCATAGCCTCGACCCTTTTCTTCGGCGCTTTTGGAACTTCAAACCTGGTCGCTGTACGGTGGTCCCCCAGCTCCAGTGACGCAGCTCTCTTCAATGTTTCCTTCGGCGTCTTCGCTGGTCCGGGCGAAGAATGCGTCGATAGGGATCAGAGGTACGCTATTCTCGCAGTGCAGTGCCTTCGGGCCCGGGGAGACATCCGACCACAGTCTGCATGAGGTTTGATAATGCTCTGGGCCCAGGCATATAAGAAAATTGGTTCTTACCTGTTAATTTTCGTTCCTATAGTACCTAGGATCAGTCCAGAGAAGTGGGTTGTGTATCCCTACCAGCAGGTGGAGTCAGAACAATTAGAACTTTGGGCACTGCTACATAACGAGAGTGCCACCTGCAGTCCCTCAGTATTGAACTGTACCCAAGCCAAACAACCAATACTAACGGGCGAAGGGGCGACCAAAAACAACTGTCTCCCACTTCGCCCCAAGGAAACAACATGAGTAAATAAACAGTTAGAAAAAACTGCTCCAACAATCGTAATCTGCAAAAAAAGGAGCTCTATGAAAAACTAGGCAAATTGTAGCCAATATAGTCTTTCGGTAACTGAAGTAAGGGGTGGGCCTCTGGACTGATCCTTGGTACTATAGGAATGAAAATTAACAGCTAAGAACCAATTTTCTTTTCCCTATACATACAAGGATCAGTCCAGAAAAGTGGGATGTACCCAAGCCATCTTACACTGGGCGGGAACCCGAAAGACCCGCTCGTAGAACACTTGCACCGAAGGCCTCATCAGAGGCCTTAACGTCCAAGTGATAATGCTTAGTAAATGTGTGCAAAGAGGACCACAAAGAGGACCACACCGCCCCCCAGCAGATCTCCTGAGGTGATAGCAACTGACACTCCGCCCAGGAAGTAGCCTGAACTCTGCTGAAATGAGCTCGGAGACGCAAGGCACTTGGTGGCCGCGGACCAAGTATGCTGAAGTAATAGTCTCTTTAATCCAACGAGAAATGGTCACTTTAGATGCTTTGTCCCCTTTCTTTGCACCCCCGAAAGAATGAACAAATGATCGGAGCATCTGAAGTCATTGGTAACATTTAGATAACGCAATAAGAATGCACATCCAAAAGAATATCCTTGTCCTGAGGTGACCCCCTGGAATCCTGTGGGAACCCTGGAAGTTCCACTGTCTGATTAACATGAAAGGCCGAAACCACCTTAGGAACAAAGGAAGGAACCGTGCGTAACGTCGCCCTATCATCATGAATCCGCAAAAAAGGGTCACGGCACGACAGGGCCTGCAAGTCAGAAATCTGACGCGCCGAGTAAATGGCCACCAAGTACACCTTCTTCAAGGTTAGATCTTTCAAGGAAGCGCTGCGTAGAGGTTCAAAAGGAGCGCCACAGAGCACACGCAATAGAAGATTTAAACTCCAAAGTGGACACACTACACGGACGGGAGGTCTTAAAATATTCGACCCCCTTGAGAAATCGAATAATGTCAGGATGTGCTGCAAGCGAACCACCGGAAAACTTTCCCCACAAGGCTCCCAAGGCAGCTACCTGAACCCGAAGAGAACTGAATGCCAAACCCTTCTTGAGCCCCTGTTGCAGAAAATCCAATACCAGAGAGACCTCGACCATTAAAGGTCAAAAAAACAAACAGAATGTTGGGAATTACTAGAAAGGGAATGGTGAACAAAACGGAAAATGTCATAATGCCTCTGTATCACTCCATGGTGAAGACCGCAACTTGAATACTGTGTACAATTCTGGTCGCCGCATCTCAAAAAAGATATAATTGCGATGGAGAAGGTACAGAGAAGGGCTACCAAAATGATAAGGGGAATGGAACAGCTCCCCTATGAGGAAAGACTAAAGCTTTTTTCAGCTTGGAATAACCACTCAATCGTAAACGTCACCTCTCAAAAGCCAAGCCGTGAGAGAGAAGCGATCCTCCCAATCCGAAAAATGGGACCTTGACGAAGTAGATGCGATAGATGAGCCAGCTGCAAAGGACCCTCTAGGGTCAAGTGAATCAGATCCACGAACCATGGGTGGTGTGGCCACTCTGGAGCCACCAGCACCACCCTTCCGGGGTGGAGTTCTATGTGACAGAGAAGCCGACCGATGAGAGGCCAGGGGGGAAAGGCATAGAAAAGAATCCCCGTTGGCCAGGGGCACACCAGAGCATAGAGACCGACTGAGCCTTGTTCTTTTCGATGGCTGAAGAAGCGTTCTGTCTTCGCATTCTCCCACGTTGCCATCAGATCCAACTGGCACAAATGCAGTTCCATGCTTCGGGAGACAGTTCTCACTCTCCCGGGTCGAGTTGTCACCTGCTGATAAAATCCACCTGCACGATGTCCACGCCTGCGACATGCGATGCGGCAATTCCCCTGAGATGATGCTCCACCCAAGCAAACAGAAGACGTGCTTCGATCGCCACCACAGGACTTCTCGTCCCGCCCTGTCGGTTGATGTAGGCCACCGTCATCGCATTGTCGGAGAACACTCGAATCATGCGTCCCTGAATCCAGGGTAGAAACGCTTGTAGGGCAAGACGTACCGCTCTTGTCTCAAGACTATTGATGGACCACGAGGCCTCTGTTGGAGACCAAAGCCCTTGGGCGGATCTGGTGTCACACACAGCTCCCCAACCTGACAGACTCGCATTGGTGGAGACTATCAGCCAATTTGGTGGGTTCAAATCCACCCCCTTCTCCAGATTGTCGTGTGAAAGCCACCATGACAGACTGGCTTTGGACTCTGGAAGCAGAGACAAGAGTAGGTAGAACTGCTCTGACACCGGACTCCACCATGACAACAGCGCAAGCTGTAGCGGACGTAAGTGGGCGAACGCCCACGGAACCAAGTCTAAAGTGGATGCCATGGGTCCCAGCACTTGCAGATGATGCCACACAGTGGGTGTTTGTCTGAGAAGAAGCGCCTGTATCTGGTTCTGCAACCTGGATACCCAGTCCGACACCAGAAAGATTCTGCCTCACAAGGTATCAAAATAGGCTCCCAAATAGGTCAGCTCTTGGGTGGGTTCCAGGTGACTCTTCTGAAGATTGATGACCCATCCGAGCGATTTCAAGGTGAACATCACCCTGCGAACCGATCTTTTGCAGTCCTCCCTGGTCTTGGCGCGAATCAGCCAATCCTCCAGGTATGGATGGACCAGGATCCCCTGCTTGCGAAGGAAGGCTGCTACCACCACCATGACTTTGGTGAAAGTTCAAGTCTAGAACGGGTAGATGTGAATTGGTTATTTACTCTTTCGGATAGTAGAAAGACTAGGGGGCACTCCAGGAAGTTAGCATGGGGCACATTTAAAACTAATCGGAGAAAGTTCTTTTTTACTCAACGCACAATTAAACTTTGGAATTTGTTGCCAGAGGATGTGGTTAGTGCAGTTAGTATAGCTGTGTTTAAAAAAGGATTGAATAAGTTCTTGGAGGAGAAGTCCATTACCTGCTATTAAGTTCACTTAGAGAATAGCCACTGCCATTAGAAATGGTAACATGGAATAGACTTAGTTTTTGGGTACTTGCCAGGTTCTTGTGGCCTGGATTGGCCACTGTTGGAAACAGGATGCTGGGCTTGATGGACCCTTGGTCTGACCCAGTATGGCATTTTCTTATGTTCTTATGAGGAGCCGTCGCTAGACCAAATGGAAGGACCTGAAACTGGAAGTGTTGTCCCAAGACCTTGAAGCGTAGAAACCTCTGGTGACATAGCCGTATCGGAATATGCAGATAAGCCTCCATAAGATCCAAGGACGCAAGGAACTCCCCTGTCCAAACAGCAGCCAGTACCAACTGCAGGGTTTCCATGGGAAAACGAGAGATTCGGAGACAACAGTTCACCTTCTGTAGGTCTAGGATGGAACGAAATGTGCCCTCCTTTTTGGGAACCACAAAGTAAACCGAGTAATGTCCCTGACCCTTTTCTGCCTCCGGAACCGGGACAATGGCCTGTAGCTAGATCAGGCGCTGCAGGGTCTCCCATATCGCTTCCTGCTTGCTGCGTGAGGCCACACGGGACTCCACGAACACCTCCTGCACGGGATGTGAAAACTCTAGAGCATAGCCTTCTCTGATCACCTCCAGGACCCAACGGTCTGAGGTGATCCTTGCCCATTCCGTGTAAAAGCTGGACAATCTGCCCCCGACAGCTTCGACGATGGAATGGGGACTCGTGGCTTCATTGGGAGGGTTTACTACCTCCTGTCTCGAGGTGTCCAGAATCCCAGCTGGGACGATGATCCCCTCGAAAGGACTGTTGCTGTCCTGAGGTCTGCTTAGACGTGGAAGGCGAGGAATACCTGCCGGAATGAAATCGGCATGAATCCTGAAAACGTGGCCGAGAAGGGAACACCTTTCTGGTGGCCCTTTTATCTTCTGGCAATTTATGCCCCTTAGATTCTCCAAGTAGCTTTACCAACTGCTCCAGTTCCTCACCAAACAGGAGCTTACCCTTAAACGGGAGGTTACACAGCTGAGATTTTGAAGACAAATCCGCTGACCAATTGCGCAGCCACAGCAGTCAGCACGCAGTCACTACAGAAACCATGCTGCGCGCTGAAGTTCGCACTAGGTCGTAAAGCGCATCTGCTACATATGTGATGCCTGCCTCCAAACAAGCGCCCTCCAAGGCTGTACCACTGCTAGCTCCTATAGTGGTGTTAGAGGCCTGAACCCAGCACAAACATGCCTTCTGCATGAGGCTTGCGCAGATCATGGCCCGAAGACTCAATGCAGCCACTTCAAAGACTCGCTTCAACTGGATCTCCAGCTTACGGTCCTGCATATCTTTTAAAGCAGCAGCACCCGCTACCGGAATAGTGTTCTTCTTTGTCACAGCCGAAACCGCCGCATACACCTTCAGAATTTTCAGAAGATCCAAGACATCTGTTGAAAGAGGATAGAGCTTGGGCATAGCTCTGCCCACCTTGAGCCCCACGTCCTGTGCGTCCCATTCATGGGACGCACAGAAGCTTGTGAACCTTTTTAGGCAGTGGAAATGACGAAGGGGGCCCCCATATTCCACCAAGAACCGGATTAATCCCATCACTACCTGATTCTTCCTGAGAGATCTTAAGCCCCAGAACTTCCAACACCTGGGGAATAAGGGGTCGCAGTTCCTCCCACTTAAAAAGGTGGACCACGCTGGGATCATCTCCTTCTGTGGGTGGCAAATCATCATCATCTGCAGCATCTTGATCAGGGTCCCCAAGATCAGGAACCAAATCCGGAACCTGAGCCGAACCCGGATCTGGAACTCCGGAGGGTGGGGGAGGGGTCTGCGGCCCCTGGGGACCATCACTTCTCCCGCGGGCCTGCTGTTCCTCGAGTCGACCTTTCTTGAACGACAGCTCGGAAAGACCCACTGACTGAATTTGTCTCCTGAAGCCCGCCTGCTTTCTGGCCAAGAAAGCCTGGTGCATTAACAAGACAAACTCTGGTGAAATCCCCTCCGGGTCTCCATCTGCCGGAATGGGATCCTGAGGAGCCGGTTCACCCAGTCCCCCAGTGCTGTCCACCGCCATAAGCGCTAAGACTGGAGGGGATCCCTCCTCCCTTGAGCCTCGGCATGAATACCCCCTGTCCCGGGGGAAGGGCTCAGGGCCTGAAGAACTCTCCATCCCTAGAAAGGATAAGGGAGGGAAAAAACAAAACTAAATTTTGCCTTCGCGCCCACACCCTGACAGAACGTGGAGAGAAAGCGAGGGCCCCTTGAAAAAAACCACGCAGCCAAGTGGCCCAGGAGCTGAGGGGAGGAACGGTAAAAATAGAAAAAAATGGTGCGCTGCCAGCGGTCCGATATCGTGAAGGAGCAAGGCCGCGATAATCTCCCCCACCAGAGCTGAAGAAAAAAATGTGCGCCAAAACTGAGGCGGGAGAAAAAAATGCCAACAGGCCCGCTGCAACGGGTCGCGCTGCCAAGCGCGGTGAGCTGCGCAAAAAACTGGCCGGCCAAGAAAACACTTACCCAGTCCCTTCAGAGCAACCCGGAGCCCAGGGAGTAGAGGGAAAGGGAGCCGAAGGGCTGCCAAACACCCCGGAGTGCCTGCAAGGCTGGCTGTCCCAACCCGACTCCTTACCTCGGCTCAAAACCATACAGAGTCTCACTCAGTTTTCCTTTTTTTTTAAACTTTACTGAGTCCTGTAGAGCAGAGAGGGTCGAAGGAGAAGCTTTGGGGCAGCAGCCACGGAGGTAACCAGGAGCCCCTGGTCTTCACACTACGAGTGGTGACGGACGAAACCCAGATGGAGGTAACCAAACCCCCGGACATCCGGCTTCGACTGAGGGATGGCCCATGAAGGTGCCTAACACCTCAGGAAGCAATCCTGAAGAAAAAACCTGGAGAAAAAAATCTAACTAACTAAACTGAAAAATTAACTAAGACTGCAGGTGTCTGTCTTCCAGCTGCTGGAGTCAGAGAAATACCGAGGGACTGCAGGTGGCACTCTCGTTATGTAGCAGTGCCCTAAGTTCTAATTGTTCTCTGACTCCACCTGCTGGTAGGGATACACAACCCACCTCTCTGGACTGATCCTTGTACATAAAGGGAAGTAACAGTAATTATGTCCATCTGTTATGGACATAATTTTGCCACACTGGCAGTATTTAAAACCGGATGGGTTAGGAGCCATCACTGCCAGAAAAAGAGCAACAAAGACGCCAAAAAATTCACGAAAAATGAGACGAGGAGTGAGAGAGAAAAAACTCCACGTGCTATCGGCTTGTGGAAAAAAGAGACAGGAGAAAAAATGGATTCGCACATGAAGACGACCACGCAGACACAGAGTTAAAAACTCTGTAAGTACTAAAAGAGAAACTCCGCCTACTCTGGTCATGTCCACGCTCCCAGAAAGCATGGCTAATTCAGCCTATCATCAACGGGAAATCTAAGCATGTTGAAATGGCATAACACCCCTAAACTGCTTGGTTTGAAAATTGCTCTCCTCTGCCCAGCTTGTACAGCACATTTAATAGCTAAAGGACTAGGAGTTTCCAGAAGTTGTCCAGGTGTAGCCAGATTGGGTGTGGCAAACTCAGAGAATGGGGGTAGCTAACTTGTGAGCCGGCTGGAACAATACAGACTGCTTGTGGCACAGCCCAGGAGAGGAATCAACTGTTTCCAGAGCAGATAAGCCACTGAGTGTTAAAAATTGAAATTATTATATTGTAGAAGCTTTCTGTGTATAAATACTGCTCTGTGCTTTTCATTATCCCCTCTCTACTAGTGCTCTGTGTTTCATAATCTCTGTGCTCTCTGTGTATAAATACTGCTCTGTGCTTACATTGTACCTTTCTCTGGGTCTGGTTATTGTATATTATTTTGTTTGGTTCCTTTCTAATTGTTTGCTTTAAGATTCAGTAAACCTGCATCTCTCTTATTGTATAGCTGTCTTTAATAATCTGTTTAATATTGGCACATAAGTGCTGTGGGATCATTTAATAGCTAAAGGACTAGTAAATTTCCAGGAAGTGTCCTGCTCTAACCAGATTGACCTAGGTTTAAACTGTTTGACTCCCTTCTACCCTACCCCTCTGCCCGCCCACCCCTAGGTTTGTTTTTCTTATGTAGACTGCTGAACTTAAAATAAAATATCAAGATAAATTAGTACATTGTTATTTCCTTAGGTGTTAACAATCAAATAATTTACCAAAATGAGGATCATCCAATGTAACTATTGTGGAGCCTTTATTCTGAGGGAAAGCATCTGGAAACTTAGAGCTTACCCCATTTGTAAACAACTGTCTTCCTTGAAAAAGGAGCTGGCTGAAGTTAAAGCTCAATTAGCTTCAATAAAGAGAATTTCATCCACATTACAGTACTCAGAAAATAATTCCCCAGTGCCAAAGAAAAACCAGGAGTCAAGAAAAAAGAGAGATACTGTTAGCAGCGTCGGCCGCGGCAGGCCGCGACCGGGACCGGGTGTCATGGCCGCCGGCCGCGGTCGGCCGCGACGGAGGCAAGACCAGGCGCAGCAAAGTTAACTTACCCAGATCGCCGGGTTTGGCTGAGAGTGCCTGCGGGTGTTACGCTTGGGCTCCGGCCAGGAGTCGTGAACACCACCCAGAAGGGTGGCTCCAGGTGGAGAGAGACAGGAATGGCTAGAAACAGTGTCTGGGTCCAGGCTGGGTCAGGGCAGGCGGCAAGTAGCAGTGTCTGGGTCCAGGCTGGGTCAGGGCAGGCGGCAAGTAGCAGTGTCTGGGTCCAGGCTGGGTCAGGGCAGGCGGCAGATAGCAGTGTCTGGGTTCAGGCTGGGTCAGGGCAGGCGGCAGATAGCAGTGTCTGGGTTCAGGCTGGGTCAGGGCAAGGCAGGTCAGAAGGCCCGTAGGCCACACACAAACAGAAGGCCCGTAGGCCACACACAGTAAGCAGGGCAATGCAGGTCAGAAGGCCCGTAGGCCACACACACACAGAAGGCCCTTAGGCCACACACCATAAGCAGGGCAAGGCAGGTCAGAAGGCCCGTAGGCCACACACACAGAGAAGGCCCGTAGGCCACACACACAGTAAGCAGGGCAATGCAGGTCAGAAGGCCCGTAGGCCACACACACACAGAAGGCCCGTAGGCCACACACCATAAGCAGGGCAAGGCAGGTCAGAAGGCCCGTAGGCCACACACACACAGAAGGCCCATAGGGCACACACCATAAGCAGGGCAAGGCAGGTCAGAAGGCCCGTAGGCCACACACACACAGAAGGCCCGTAGGCCACACACCATAAGCAGGGCAAGGCAGGTCAGAAGGCCCGTAGGCCACACACACACAGAAGGCCCGTAGGCCACACACCGTAAGCAGGGCAAGGCAGGTCAGAAGGCCCGAAGGCCGCGCAAGGCAAGGCAAAGCAAGGAATGAATAAGGCCCGAAGGCCACGCAAGGCAAGGCAAGGCAAGGAATAAGGCCCGAAGGCCGCGCAAGGCAAGGCAAGGCAAGGAATAAGGCCCGAAGGCCGCGCAAGGCAAGGCAAGGAATAAGGCCCGAAGGCCGCGCAAGGCAAGGCAAGGCAAGGAATAAGGCCCGAAGGCCGCGCAAGGCAAGGGAAGGTCCAGGGACCAAATGCACAGCAAGCAAGGAAGGCTAGAGCAGGGAGCCCAGGCGAGCTCGATGCCGAAGCACTGAGGGAACTGTCAGGCAGGGTTATAAGGGAAAGCCCAGAACATAGAGAGGAGAAGGGAGATGGACTGGGCCTGTCAGGAGATCCAGCTCTAGAGGGACCCCTGGTGGTGAGGCGGTTGCACAGCAGCCATAGCCATAACAGTACCCCCCCTCAAGGCCTCCCCCTCCTCCTGGGTCCCATCTTAGCAGGGGGTACTCAATAATGAAGTCAGACCCCTCCTGGGGCGATGTGGCAGGTTCAACTCCTTCTCGAGGCAGCAAGGCAGTCCATAACCCCTCCTGGGGTGACAAGGGGAACACAAACCCCACCTGGGGCAGAGAAATAGTCCGTAACCCTTCTTGAGGTGACAGTAGGGCCGGTCTGGACCCTTCCAAGGTCGGCATCAGGACCGGTACAGACCCTTCCAAGGTCGGCATCAGGACCGGTACAGACCCCTCCAAGGGCGGCAGCTGGACCAGTACAGAAGGCTCAGATAGTTGAGTAACAAAGTCAGTTGGCAGGCCCGGTTCGGACCCCTCCGGGGGCGGCAGCAGGACCGGTACGGACCCCTCCAGGGGCGGCAGCTGGACCGGTACGGACCCCTCCAGGGGCGGCAGCTGGACCGGTACAGCAGGCTCAGATAGTTGAGTAACAAAGTCAGTTGGCAGGCCCGGTTCGGACCCCTCCGGGGGCAGCAGCAGGACCAGTACAGACCCCTCCAGGGGCGGTAGCAAGACCGGTACGGACCCCTCTCGGGAAGGCAGCTGGACCGGTATGGACCCCTCCAGGGGCGGCAGCTGGACCGGCACAGCAGGCTCAGATAGTTGAGTCAGAAAGTCTGTCAGTAGGACCGGTTCGGACCCCTCCGAGGACGGCAGCAGGACCGGTTCGGACCCCTCCGAGGACGGCAGCAGGACCGGTTCAGCAGGCTCAGATGGCTGAGTCAGAAAGTCTGTCAGTAGGACCGGTTCGGACCCCCCCCGGGGATGACACAGCAGACTCAGGCTCTTCTCGGGGTAGTGCAGCAGACTCGGACCCCTCTTGGGGCGAAACAGCAGGCCCAGACTCTTCTTGGGGTTGTGCAGCAGGCTCAGATGGCAGAGTAGCAAGGTTAGAAGTAGTGCGCATGGAAGACACAGATTGTACTGCCGTGGGCTTGATACCTCGAGCCAAAGTCTGAAGCTCCTGATTTTGTTTCTGGAGGAGCAGTTTAGAGAAGGCACAGGCAGTTCTAGGACGTCTAGGGAAGGTGCTCATTAGTGTCCACTTGGCAGCTGTGGGAAGCAGAGCCCTGCTAGAGTTAATTACTTCCCTCTGCTTCTGTTTCTGGTGCTCTAGCGTGGAAGTTATAGAAGGCTTCTTAACCCGGTGAGTTCTAAGATTTTCAGAATTAATACTTGTTTCCTGGTAGCAAGTTTTTTCCAAAGTGTCCAGAGATGAAGTTCTAGAATGCTTAATCCATAAACTGTTACATGAAATAATATTGTTAACTGGGCCAGAAGCTGAATGCACGGTAGTTGAGCTGACTGTTCTCCCTAATGAAGCAGCTGGTCCTATAGCTGAGCAACAGGGGCACGGTTTGCCTGGTGGTAATAGGCTGGGAATACATGAACATTTCCACCATCCTGGCTTTGGAGTAGAACAGTTTAAACACTCTTGGTAGACAGAGACATTTTTCTTATTGCAGTTACTGCATGTCCAGTGTTCCTGACCAGCAAGTTGACAGGCTAGGCAGTTCTGATAGCTTGGGTAATTCAAGGTCTGACAGGAATTGCAGGTATAAAACTTTGAAGAAGGAGGCATCTTGTAATAGTGAAAAAAGTTGACTCACCGGTTTAGCACGCAGACCTATCTCTTCCCCTGGAAATTGGTGGCTTCGGCATACTGTTACGCTTGGGCTCCGGCCAGGAGTCGTGAACACCACCCAGAAGGGTGGCTCCAGGTGGAGAGAGACAGGAATGGCTAGAAACAGTGTCTGGGTCCAGGCTGGGTCAGGGCAGGCGGCAAGTAGCAGTGTCTGGGTCCAGGCTGGGTCAGGGCAGGCGGCAAGTAGCAGTGTCTGGGTCCAGGCTGGGTCAGGGCAGGCGGCAAGTAGCAGTGTCTGGGTCCAGGCTGGGTCAGGGCAGGCGGCAAGTAGCAGTGTCTGGGTCCAGGCTGGGTCAGGGCAGGCGGCAGATAGCAGTGTCTGGGTCCAGGCTGGGTCAGGGCAGGCGGCAGATAGCAGTGTCTGGGTTCAGGCTGGGTCAGGGCAAGGCAGGTCAGAAGGCCCGTAGGCCACACACACACAGAAGGCCCGTAGGCCACACACAGTAAGCAGGGCAATGCAGGTCAGAAGGCCCGTAGGCCACACACACACAGAAGGCCCGTAGGCCACACACCATAAGCAGGGCAAGGCAGGTCAGAAGGCCCGTAGGCCACACACACACACAGAAGGCCCGTAGGCCACACACAGTAAGCAGGGCAATGCAGGTCAGAAGGCCCGTAGGCCACACACACACAGAAGGCCCGTAGGCCACACACAGTAAGCAGGGCAATGCAGGTCAGAAGGCCCGTAGGCCACACACACACAGAAGGCCCATAGGCCACACACCATAAGCAGGGCAAGGCAGGTCAGAAGGCCCGTAGGCCACACACACACAGAAGGCCCGTAGGCCACACACCATAAGCAGGGCAAGGCAGGTCAGAAGGCCCGTAGGCCACACACACACAGAAGGCCCGTAGGCCACACACCGTAAGCAGGGCAAGGCAGGTCAGAAGGCCCGAAGGCCGCGCAAGGCAAGGCAAAGCAAGGAATGAATAAGGCCCGAAGGCCACGCAAGGCAAGGCAAGGAATAAGGCCCGAAGGCCACGCAAGGCAAGGCAAGGCAAGGCAAGGCAAGGAATAAGGCCCGAAGGCCACGCAAGGCAAGGCAAGGAATAAGGCCCGAAGGCTGCGCAAGGCAAGGCAAGGCAAGGAATAAGGCCCGAAGGCCGCGCAAGGCAAGGCAAGGCAAGAAATAAGGCCCGAAGGCCGCGCAAGGCAAGGCAAGGCAAGGAATAAGGCCTGAAGGCCGCGCAAGGCAAGGCAAGGCAAGGAATAAGGCCCGAAGGCCGCGCAAGGCAAGGGAAGGTCCAGGGACCAAATGCACAGCAAGCAAGGAAGGCTAGAGCAGGGAGCCCAGGCGAGCTCGATGCCGAAACACTGAGGGAACTGTCAGGCAGGGTTATAAGGGAAAGCCCAGAACATAGAGAGGAGAAGGGAGATGGACTGGGCCTGTCAGGAGATCCAGCTCTAGAGGGACCCCTGGTGGTGAGGCGGTTGCACAGCAGCCATAGCCGTAACAGCGGGGGCAGGCAGCCCTTCCTCTCTCTCCCGTGGCCGCTCCCATCGCTGAGTCGGCAGTGTGGCTCCGCGGCGATCCGGCTCCTCCCCCTCTGCCTCTTAGGGCCGCGCGCGCACGATATAGGAAACTCTTAAAGGAGCCATGACAGGAAGTGTCATGGCTCCCCCTGAAGCTCCTCCTCCGACTTCCTGTACTTAAGGCAAGGACTGAGCATTCAGCTTTTGGACTCTTCCTCGATTCCATTCTCAGACTGTCACGACCTGCTGGAGACGCCAGCCGTCTGGAACCCACGACCTGCAGGAGGCGCCTGCATCCAGACCTCTTACAGTCTTCAAAGGAGTCGCCTAAGTCCCAGCGGCCGGACCCCTACAAGCTCCTCCTGGGGGGGTCGCGTGCTTCCAGGGTGAAGTCTTCTAGCAAGTCTCTACGGTCCAAAAGGCCTCACCCTTCGAAGGTAGCAACTACCTCGAAACAAGGGTCCACTTTCATAACAGATACAGTAGGCTCAGGTAGGATAACACATGTGACCCACAGTCACCCATTCTTGACAGATGGGCAGCCCACAAGTATACCCCCCACTCAAACAGGACATTAAGGAACTCATTAAAAACCAGGATTACAGTGGGCTCTGGTAGAATTAGACCTGTGATGAGGAGACACACACTGTATCAAGTGCAACAAGAACAAAAAGCCTTCTCTATATTAAACACTGAAGAAGTTCTTGAGAAAAACATTGAAGTGTTAGCAGAAAAGAGTAAAAAAAACCCAATGCAAGCAGAAATTCAAAATCCATAACCAAAAGAAAAAGCTCATTGAGATGGATGACTGTCATCAGTGGCACAACTGCAAAGGGAAAGAGTGAATCTCAACTAAAGTGTCAAAAGGAGTCCAGGAAAAGCAGTAACCTTAACGAGAAAACCTGGAAAGCTATGACCACAAATGCTCATAGTTTGGGAAATAAAATCCCAGATCTGCAAGCCCTAATGGTGGAGGCGGACTTGGACATTGTTGCTATCACAGAGACATGGTTCACAGAATCTCATGATTGGAATACAGCAATACCTGGCTATAACTTGTTAAGGAAGGACAGAGTGGATAGAAAAGGGGGGGTGTGGCTCTTTATGTCAGAAACAATATCCAAGCATCTGAGCTGCAAGGAAGATGGGGCAATGAAGAAGCACTATGGGCCGACCTAAAAAAAAGATGATTGGGTGTCCATTTATATTGGAGTGGTTTACAGGCCTCCAAACCAAAAGGAAGAGCTGGACAGAGATCTGGTTGAAGACATCCAAAAGCTAGGAAAGAAGGGAGAAGTGGTGATCGTTGGAGACTTTACTATGCCAGATGTAGACTGGAAAATCCCATCTGCAGAATCTAAAAATAGTAGAGCAATAGTGGATGCCATGCAAGTAACTTTGTTCAAACAAATAGTAATGGAACCCATGAGAGAAGGAGCTATGCTCGACTTAGTGCTTACTAATGGAGATAATGTCTCTGATGTCCAGCTGGGCGCCCACCTCAGCACCAGTGATCATCAAATGGTATGGTTTAATATCACAAAAAGGATACGGAAAAGAAACACATTGCAGTTCAAAAACACGGACTTTGAGGAAATGAGGAAGTACCTGGAGGAAAACTAAAAGGCTGGGAGAACAAAAGAGATGTGGATCAGCAGTGGACCAATCTAAAAGGAGCAAATACCAAGGCAACTACTCTATATGTTAGAAAAGTAAAGAAAAGCAAAAGAAAAATGAAACCTATCTGGTTCTCAAAGGAGGTAGCTGATAAAATAAAGGCCAAAAGAACAGCATTCAAGAAATATAAAAGATCCCAAAGGGAGGAACACAAAGAAGAATATTTGATTGAACTGAGGGAGACGAAGAAATTAATCAAGATGGCAAAAAGTCAAGCGGAAGAGAGGATTGCCAAGGAGATAAAGAATGGTGACAAAACATTTTTCAGATACATCAGCGAAAAGAGAAAAATTCAAAGTGGTATAGTGAAATTGAAAGGTAGAAAGGATCAATGTGTGGAGAGTGACGAAGAAATGGCAGAAATATTAAACGAATACTTCAGTTCTGTGTTCACTAAAGAAGACCCTGGAGAAGGACCATCTCTACTTAACAAGAAACTGGAGGGGAGTGGAGTAGATGAAAATCCATTTACAGTAGAAAGAGCTGAAGAATCTGAAAGTGGACAAAGCCATGGGGCCTGATGAGGTTCATCCCAGGATACTGAGGGAGCTCAGAGATGTGCTGGCGGGTCCGCTGTGTGACCTGTTCAATAGATCCCTAGAAATGGGAGTGGTGCTGAGTGATTGGAGAAGAGCGGTGGTGGTCCCGCTTCACAAGAGTGGGAACAGAGAAGAGGCTGGTAACTACAGACCAGTTAACCTCACTTCGGTGGTAGGAAAAGTAATGGAGTCACTGTTGAAAGAGAGAATAGTGAACACTAGCTACAGTCTGGAGAATTGATGGACCAGAGGCAGCATGGATTCACCAGGGGAAGATCCTGTCAGACAAATCTGATTGACTTTTTTGACTGGGTAACTAAGGAATTGGATCAAGGAAGAGCGCTCGATGTCATCTACTTGGATTTCAGCAAAGCTTTTGATACGGTTCCGCACAGGAGACTGGTGAATAAAATGAGAAGCTTAGGAGTGAGTGCCAAGGTGGTGGCCTGGATTGCAAACTGGTTGACGGACAGAAGACAATGTGTGATGGTAAATGGAACTCTCTCTGAAGAGAGAGCGGTTTTAAGCAGTGTACCGCAAGGATCGGTGTTGGGACTGGTCCTGTTCAATATCTTTGTGAACGACATTGCGGACGGGATAGAAGGTAAGGTTTGTCTATTTGCGGACGACACTAAGATCTGCAACAGATTGGACACGCCGGAAGGAGTGGAGAGAATGAGACGGGATTTAAGGAAGTTGGAAGAGTGGTCGAAGATATGGCAGCTGAGATTCAATGCCAAGAAGTGCAACGTTATGCATATGGGGAGTGGAAATCCGAATGAACTGTATTCGATGGGGAGGGGGGGGGGGTGAAAGGCTGATGTGCACAGAGCAGGAGAGAGACCTTGGGGTGATGGTGTCTACTGATCTGAAGTCGGCGAAACAATGTGACAAGGCGATAGCAAAAGCCAGAAGAATGCTGGACTGCATAGAGAGAGGAATATCGAGTAAGAAAAGGGAAGTGATTATCCCCTTGTACAGGTCCTTGGTGAGGCCTCACCTGGAGTACGGTGTTCAGTTCTGGAGACGTATCTACAAAGAGACAGAGACAAGATGGAGGCAGTACAGAGAAGGGTGACCAGAAAGGTGGAGGGTCTTCATCGAATGACTTATGAGGAGAGATTGAAGAATCTAAATATGTACATCCTGGAAGAAAGGAGGAGCAGGGGTGATATGATTCAAACTTTCAGATACTTGAAAGGTTTTAACGATCCAAAGACAACGACAAACCTTTTCCGTCAGAAAAAAATCATCAGAACCAGGGGTCACGAGCTGAAGCTCCAGGGAGGAAGACTCAGAACCAATGTCAGGAAGTATTTCTTCACGGAGAGGGTGGTGGATGCCTGGAATGCCCTTCCGGAGGAAGTGGTGAAGACCAGAACTGTGAAGGACTTCAAAGGGCGTGGGATAAACACTGTGGATCCATCAAGTCTAGAGGACGGGAATGAAGAGGGGGTGGCTCGCGGGAATGAAGGCTACTACCTGGAGATAATACCCTTATTCAATATACATACACACGGTTAATGCGACTCCAAGATTGCTCTAAGCTTCAACGGTAAGAAGAAATGTGGAAAAAAAAAAAAGAATTTGCATTAACAAAAAAGCGGGGTATAGCTTGCTTGTTACGGCGGTTACTACCTCCAAACCAAATAAGCCTGATACTTTACTTTCAATGCATATCTAGCATAGCTCTCTGCTTCAACGGCAGGGGAGAAAGTCTGATACTTCACTTCCAAGGCATAGCTCTCTGCTTCAACGGCAGGGGAGAAAGTCTGATACTTCACTTCCAATGCATAGCCCGCATAGCTCTCTGTCTCAACGGCATAGGAGAAAGTCTGATACTTCACTTTCAACACATAGCCAGCATAGCTCTCTGCTTCAACGGCAGGGGAGAAAGTCTGTTACTTCACTTTCAAAGCATATCCAGCATAGCTCTCTGCTTCAATGGCAGAGGCAATGTAGAAAAGAGGATCTATATATAGACAACAACCAACAAGGACTGAATTACATAGTCGAGTAAACAAAAGCATGGGTGTAGCTTGCTTATTGAGGCGGTTACTACCCCTAACTAAGCTACATATTCAATTAGATGCAGTTCCAACACTGCTCTCTACATTAATGGTGGGGTGGAAGGGAAATAGAACTAAAAGGTACTAAGAGCCAAGCGTAACAAGTAAGAGGAAAAAAAAAAAGAGTGCATAGCTTGCTGGGCAGACTGGATGGGCCGTTTGGTCTTCTTCTGCCGTCATTTCTATGTTTCTATGTACTTTGAGCTACAGGAAAAAGAGGTAATACCCTGAGCATGTTTCGGTCAGAGGAATATAAGATTATGTATTTGGCATTTTCAAAAGTATGCACACTATTTTACCATTTAAGCCACCAGCACAAATAGCAGGTGCAAATATACGGGTTCTTTTAGCTCATATACTTCACGCTAATTTTAAAAGAGAAACTACCCAGATAGTTTCTCTCTAAAATTCAGTGTGAAGTATGCATGTTAAAAGCACCTGCCTACTTTGCAGCTACTTGAGCTATCTGAAAATTGTACAGTGGCAGAAGTCCATGACTATTTGCCATTTTTGTGATTACCATTATGACTCTTTGATTTATTAACTACACACCCATTTTTCATAGTTACAGCACTGAAAAGCTACCCTGCAAAGTAGCTGTGTTTTCCTGCTGATGCCAAGGAGTCAGACTGACAGAGAGCAAAAGTTGAGCTTACAATGAATATACTTTCACTTTCAAGCATCTTCTTAGTCCTTCATCCATGTCCTATAATTAGGGTTTCTGATTTTTTGCTTTAACCAATAAAGCCTGATAAATCACCCCATTGAAAAATGTAGGTGCAATGCCAAAAACACCACTTCCCCTAACATTCTCTCACTCCTTCTTTGCCTACTACTCTGGATCCTCTGCTTTGTTTTTGTGCCTTTTCCATGCTAAAGATTACAGCTGCACAAATGTATGTAATTGATTCAGCCAGAAAAGGTACAAAACAATAGTACCTGCACTGCAAAAACACCCTAATTAGATGGAAAATTAACACCTACCATTTACAATTTATAAACTCCTAAAATCCGACATCCTACTTGTAATCTTTTGCTTTTGTCTTGCTTTCAACACCCACAGACTTTACTATATCCTAAACTACCTGCAGAATTAAAACACTAGACTCAAATTCAGGAGAGCTGGGACTTGAGTTCAACACCTACCACTGATTATCAGCTCGATCCAGTATCGTCCGCTCGAGGATTGCCCGTCTGTAACGTGCTCGTAGCGCACAATTCGGGCGCGCAAGGCAGTTCAGCGATACAGTCTCCAGTTTCACGCGTCCGTATCGCTTCTGAAAACAGACGCATAACCCTTTCCGCACCCGGCATGTAAATGAACGAAAAAGCTGTATAATGAAGGAATTATCTATTCCCCTGCGATACTGTAACGGGCGCTGATATTATCTCCTCCCTAACCCGCTGTTCTGCCGCGGCCTTAACCTGCTTGTTTACCGCCTCCCCCTAGTAGGAGTTAGTGTAGTGTAGTGTAGGGTAAAAACATTGCTTACCGGCCCTGGTCCCGTCCGGTCTCCTGCAGCCCCGTCCGGACCGGACGGGGCTGCAGGAGACCGGATGGGACCAGGGCAAAAAAAAACAAACGAAAAAGTAGCAAGGCTCGGGCCTGCTATGGTAAGTGTAAAAAGTGTAAAAAACAAAAAACCTGTGTGTTATATAAAAAAATAAAACAATTTTAAATACCTGTCGGAGGGCCGTGGGTCCAGGCGGCCGGTGGGCGGCGGGCAGCCATCAGCGGCATCCGGTAGTCCCTTCTCCCTTCCTCCCTCCCTCCCCTGCCTGGATGAGCGCCAAAATCGCACGGGCGGGTCGGCAGCGGGGGGGGGGGGGGGGGGGGCGGCAGCAGGATCCGGGAGCGGCGGGTAGGCAGCAGCGGGGTCCGGGGGGGCAGGGGCAGCGGCAGCGGGGGGGCGGCAGCAGGATCTGGGAGCGGCGGGTAGGCAGCAGCGGGGTCCGGGGGTGGCAGCGAGATCCGGGGAGCCAGCAGCGGCAGCATGATCGATCGCGCAGGCAGGTAGGTGGCAAAGTAAAGATGGCCGCCTGCACGGGAAAATCGTGCAATTGGCCGCTGAAGACGTGACGTCACGACGTTTGGCGTCACGGGGTGTGACGTCACGTCTTCAGCGGCCAATTGCACGATTTTCCCGTGCAGGCGGCCATCTTTACTTTGCCACCTACCTGCCTGCGCGATCGATCATGCTGCCGCTGCTGGCTCCCCGGATCTCGCTGCCACCCCCGGACCCCGCTGCTGCCTACCCTACCCAATTGCACGACTGTATCGCTGGAGACTGTATCGCTGAACGCTGAACAGGCGCGCATTCATTCATTCACTGCCGGTGGGGGCTGCCGGAGAGGCAACCCCCACCGGCAGTGAATGAATTCATTCATCCAGGCGGAGGAGCCGGCTGCTTTCGCCACCGGCTCCTCCGCCTGGATGAATGAATGCGCGCCTGTGCGACCCCTGCGTTTCGGCGCTCAAGGCTGAGCGCCGAAACGCAGGGGTCGCACAGGCGTGCATTCATTCATCCAGGCGGAGGAGCCGGTGGCGAAAGCAGCCGGCTCCTCCGCCTGGATGAATGAATTCATTCACTGCCGGTGGGGGTTGCCTCTCCGGCAGCCCCCACCGGCAGTGAATGAATGAATGTGCGCCTGTGCGGACCCGGCCTAGATTTAACACGCGACCACCCGCCGCCCGCCGGCCGTCTCGAACTAACGCGTGTCCCCCCGCCGCCGCTGCCGCCGCGCCCACCCGCCCGCGGCCTAGATTTAACACGCGACCACCGGCCCCCCGGATCCCGCCGGCCGCTTGGACCCACGCGGCCCTCCGACAGGTATTTACAAATTTTGATTTTTACACTTCCTGGTACCTGTCATTTCAAATGTCATTTGAAATGACAGGTACCAGCGCACCCAGGTTACTGTATAGGCGCTGTATTAAGCGCCTATACAGTAAAATGGGTTACGCGGCCATAACCCTTCCCTACCGCTTTAAAGCCGCGGCATGCATTTGCATGCGATTAGAGGAGAGTATCGGGGAGTTAGTGAAGAGAACTGTGCGTGCGGGGAGGAAGGGTGCGCCTGACACTACCGCACTGTTTTTACCGCGGCCTTACTGGATCGAGCCGTATATGTGATACTGGCCAAGTCACATCTCTGAAGGATTCAGTTGGGAACAATATATGTATCTTAACTTTAATTTCTACTAAACAAATTTATAATTGTTATTATTAGTCAGCAGTTCCTGAATACTCACTTTACATTATTAGCATATATGTTTTATAATATCAGTTTCATTGAACAGAGAAGCAGCTGGAATATTCTGGTTAGTTATAGATTAATTTATTTAGCAACAGATTCAAACAGTAGCAGAATCTACCATGAAACTGCTTGAGACTGGAGTTAGATGCTTCAAACCAAAAAGTGTGTGTGTGTGTGTATATATATACATTTTTATTTATTAAAAATGTATAGTCAGCACTTTCACAATAGGTATTCTGAGGCGGATTACAGGAGCACATTCAGAAAAATAGTAAAACATATATACAAAACAGAAACGAGCATAATAGTGGGCCGGATTTTAAAAGGGTTACGCGCATAAGGTACGCGCGTACGTCCCGGGGCTAGCAAAAACGGGTGGTAGTAACTTTTCTGATAAAGGTAGGGGGAAGGGTTAGATAGGGCCGGGAGGGTGGGTTAGGTAGGGGAAGGTGCGGAGGGGTGGAAGGAAAGTTCCCTCCAATGCCGCTCTGATGTCGGAGCGGCCTCGGAGGGAACGGAGGCAGGCTGCGTGGATCGGCACGCGCAGGCTGCCAATTTTGCGCAGCCTTGCGCATATCTTATAAAATTCGGTGGCACGAACAAAAGTAAGCGCGCGCGCGTATGTTTTTAATATCTACCTCAGTATGTATATATATAAAATACTGTCCTGTACAAAATATCACAAATTGGGGACAAGAAAACTAGATACCCTACAATTATATAATGATTGTGTAAATATGGATAGGAGTGAATGATTTCATTTTTATTGATGATCTTGCTATAGTTGGTTATATTATGCAATGAAGAAGTGTTTAAATAAAGGTGATAATATTATTAGGTAATCTACAGTGGGGGTTCAATCATTATATAATTCTGGTATATATCTCTCTATATATATAGGTAGTAAATATGCAATAATCGTAAACACTAAGGGGCGGATTTTAAGAGCCCTGCTCGCCTAAATCTGCCTAAATCCGCCCGGATTTAGGCGAGCAGGGCCCTGCGTGCCGGTGCGCCTATTTTACATAGGCCTACCGGCGCGCGCAGAGCCCCGGGACTCGAGTAAGTCCCGGGGTTTTCCGAGGGGGGCGTGTCGGGGGCAGGCCTGATCCGCGCGGCGTTTTCAGGGCGTGTTGGGAGCGTTTCGGGGGCGGGCCCGGGGGCGTGGTTACGGCCCGGGGCGGTCCGGCGGCATGGCCGCGCCCTCCGGACCCGCCCCCAGGTCGCGTCCCAGCGCGCTAGCAGCCCGCTGGCGCGCGGGGATTTACGTCTCCCTCCGGGAGGCGTAAATCCCCTGACAAAGGTAAGGGGGGGTTTAGACAGGGCCGGGCGGGTGGGTTAGGTAGAGGAAGGGAGGGGAAGGTGAGGAGAGGGCGTTAGAGAATTCCCTCCGAGGCCGCTCCGATTTCGGAGCGGCCTCGGAGGGAACGGAGGTAGGCTGCGCGGCTCGGCACGCACCGGCTATACAGAATCGGTAGCCTTGCGCGCGCCGATCCAGGATTTTAGCGGCTACGTGCGTATCTACTAAAATCCAGCGTACTTTTGTTTGCGCCTGATGCGCCAACAAAAGTACGCCAAATCGCGCTGTTTGTAAATCTACCCCTAATGCTATGAATATCTTAAACAAAATACCTCACACTTTAATAGAACTACATATTTTTTATTAGTCATTAACTGTTTATGTATCACATATTAAACACATTTCCTATCACAAACCACTTAGTTTATATAAAAATGTCCATATGGAAACTAAACATGTTGTAAATATAATTTATAAATGTCTCCAGCGTGCTGTTGAGTATACTGTTCCAAATCCAAATGCTGAGCAAATGCTGAGTTTGTATTCATACTACAAATATACCACATGTAGCTTAAATCCAGGACTATAAATGTGTCAAGTTTAACTTCAGTCCAGTAAAGCTGCCACAACCAGTGTCCCATTATCAGAAAAACAAGTCAAAAGAAAGAGTGTACCATATATTTTACATACAGCAATTTTTTAGGAAAATATCCCAAAGCTTTACTCCAAGATAATCACATATGAACAAAATATAATTTATAAAAGATTCCACCCAGAAAAATGCATATTACAAAATTTTTGCCATGCTAATTACAAACGTTATTCACTCATGTCAAACTATCCATACATACTCTCTCATCATGCAAACATACAATAGCATAAATCTTTAAAAACAACAGCGCTGATACTAATATTAAATAAGTGGCTTTTTCCATGAAACACATCATCAGCTTCACTTTGCTGCATAACAAAATCACTGTCACAGAAATAGAAAATTATTCATGTGTGAACTTTAAACTTCAAACTATTCCATATATGACTTTTATTAAAGTCCATTTTTATAATTAAGACCATTTATGAAGCTAAGACTGTTTGTGAAGCTCAACAGAGACTTTTGTTTCACCCAAGAATGGGTTTCATCAGGAGCACCAATTAGAAAAGGGTAATACACTAGGCATGTGCATTAGTTTAAAACAAAATAAAAAAATGACCAAAACCGAAGCCAATTCAGTTCTTTAGTAGGGCCCCAAAATGAATTGAGGATGCCCCATGAATTAAACAAATCCTATCTGTTTAATTTATTTGAAATTCAATGATTTCTAGAGATGTGAATCGTGTACCCGATCGTTTTAACATAAGAACATAAGAACATAAGAAAATGCCATACTGGGTCAGACCAAGGGTCCATCAAGCCCAGCATCCTGTTTCCAACAGTGGCCAATCCAGGCCATAAGAACCTGGCAAGTACCCAAAAACTAAGTCTATTCCATGTAACCATTGCTAATGGCAGTGGCTATTCTCTAAGTGAACTTAATAGCAGGTAATGGACTTCTCCTCCAAGAACTTATCCAATCCTTTTTTAAACACAGCTATACTAACTGCACGAACCACATTCTCTTGCAACAAATTCCAGAGTTTAATTGTACGTTGAGTAAAAAAGAACTTTCTCCGATTAGTTTTAAATGTGCCCCATGCTAACTTCATGGAGTGCCCCCTAGTCTTTCTACTATCCGAAAGAGTAAATAACCGATTCACATCTACCCGTTCTAGACCTCTCATGATTTTAAACACCTCTATCATATCCCCCCTCAGTCGTCTCTTCTCCAAGCTGAAAAGTCCTAACCTCTTTAGTCTTTCCTCATAGGGGAGTTGTTCCATTCCCCTTATCATTTTGGTAGCCCTTCTCTGTACCTTCTCCATCGCAATTATATCTTTTTTGAGATGCGGCGACCAGAATTGTACACAGTATTCAAGGTGCGGTCTCACCATGGAGCGATACAGAGGCATTATGACATTTTCCGTTTTATTCATCATTCCTTTTCTAATAATTCCCAACATTCTGTTTGCTTTTTTGACTGCCGCAGCACACTGCACCGACAATTTCAATGTGTTATCCACTATGACACCTAGATCTCTTTCTTGGGTTGTAGCACCTAATATGGAACCCAACATTGTGTAATTATAGCATGGGTTATTTTTCCCTATATGCATTACCTTGCACTTATCCACATTAAATTTCATCTGCCATTTGGATGCCCAATTTTCCAGTCTCACAAGGTCTTCCTGCAATTTATCACAATCTGCTTGTGATTTAACTACTCTGAACAATTTTGTGTCATCTGCAAATTTGATTATCTCACTCGTCGTATTTATTTCCAGATCATTTATAAATATATTGAACAATAAGGGTCCCAATACAGATCCCTGAGGCACTCCACTGTCCACTCCCTTCCACTGAGAAAATTGTCCATTCAATCCTACTCTGTTTCCTGTCTTTTAGCCAGTTTGCAATCCACGAAAGGACATCGCCACCTATCCCATGACTTTTTACTTTTCCTAGAAGCCTCTCATGAGGAACTTTGTCAAACGCCTTCTGAAAATCCAAGTATACTCTATCTACCGGTTCACATTTATCCACATGTTTATTAACTCCTTCAAAAAAGTGAAGCAGATTTGTGAGGCAAGACTTGCCCTGGGTAAAGCCATGCTGACTTTGTTCCATTAAACCATGTCTTTCTATATGTTCTGTGATTTTGATGTTTAGAACACTTTCCACTATTTTTCCTGGCACTGAAGTCAGGCTAACCGGTCTGTAGTTTCCCGGATCGCCCCTGGAGCCCTTTTTAAATATTGGGGTTATATTTGCTATGCTCCAGTCTTCAGGTACAATGGATGATTTTAATGATAAGTTACAAATTTTTACTAATAGGTCTGAAATTTCATTTTTTAGTTCCTTCAGAACTCTGGGGTGTATACCATCCGGTCCAGGTGCTTTACTACTCTTCAGTTTGTCAATCAGGCCTACCACATCTTCTAAGTTCACCGTGATTTGATTCAGTCCATCTGAATCATTAACCATGAAAACCTTCTCCATTACGGGTACCTCCCCAACATCCTCTTCAGTAAACACCGAAGCAAAGAAATCATTTAATCTTTCCACGATGGCCTTATCTTCTCTAAGTGCCCCTTTAACCCCTCGATCATCTAACGGTCCAACTGACTCCCTCACAGGCTTTCTGCTTCGGATATATTTTAAAAAGTTTTTACTGTGAGTTTTTGCCTCTACAGCCAACTTCTTTTCAAATTCTCTCTTAGCCTGTCTTATCAATGTCTTACATTTAACTTGCCAATGTTTATGCTTTATCCTATTTTCTTCTGTTGGATCCTTCTTCCAATTTTTGAATGAGGATCTTTTGGCTAAAATAGCTTCTTTCACCTCCCCTTTTAACCATGCCGGTAATCGTTTTGCCTTCTTTCCACCTTTCTTGATGTGTGGAATACATCTGGACTGTGCTTCTAGAATGGTATTTTTTAACAATGACCACGCCTCTTGGACATTTTTTACTTTTGTAGCTGCTCCTTTCAGTTTTTTTCTAACAATTTTTCTCATTTTATCAAAGTTTCCCTTTTGAAAGTTTAGCACAAGAGCCTTGGATTTGCACACTGTTCCTTTTCCAGTCATTAAATCAAATTTGATCATATTATGATCACTATTGCCAAGCGGCCCCACCACCGTTACCTCTCTCACCAAGTCCTGTGCTCCACTGAGAATTAGATCTAAAATTGCTCCCTCTCTCGTCGGTTCCTGAACCAATTGCTCCATAAAGCTATCATTTATTCCATCCAGGAACGTTATCTCTCTAGCGTGACCCGATGATATATTTACCCAGTCTATATTGGGGTAATTGAAGTCTCCCATTATTACTGCACTACCAATTTGGTTAGCTTCCCTAATTTCTCTTAGCATTTCACTGTCCATCTCACCATCTTGACCAGGTGGACGGTAGTATACCCCTATCACTGTAGTCTTTCCTGACACACAAGGGATTTCTATCCATAAAGATTCAATTTTGTATTTAGTCTCATGCAGGATGTTTATCCTGTTGGACTCTATGCCATCCCGGACATAAAGCGCCACACCTCCTCCCGACTGCTCCTCTCTGTCATTGCGATATAATTTGTACCCCGGTATAGCACTGTCCCATTGGTTATCCTCTTTCCACCATGTCTCTGAGATGCCAATTAAGTCTATGTCATCATTTACTGCTAAACCTCAAAAACAGCACCCAAATCTTCTGGGGTATTTGACAAAATGACAATCTAATGTATAAACAAACCCCCAGTGTATTTTTATTTTTTACCAAATATCAAAAATAATTCTTTGCTCACGATCAAGTCTTGATTTGCATGTTATTTTAAAAGCTAAACTGCAAAGTGTCGTGAGACCCTTGCACATTACCCAATACTTCAGCAACAAAATTTTTGAAAAGGTAGAGGAAGGGTTTCATATATAGGTTTCTCAGCCCAGCATAAGGTCTGTTAGATTTTCAAGTATAATCATCAACCAAACCTCCTCCACCTATGGATTTTTTTAAATTCTGTGCAAACCCTAGTGAAAACTGCAACACAATTTTTTTTATCCCTTAAAACCAATTTTTCTTAAATATTATTTATAAAATTCTAATGCCTCCTTCAATGTAATTTCAAAGTCCCGACTTATCTGACGATGTTGATCCATCATCGATGTGGATCGATTATTCTTTAAAGCAATAGCTGCTAAAGATGAAATAAAAACTGACGGAATGCGGGAGGAAACCTCATTCAGTTTTGATTGCACGATCTCAAAAGCTTCTTATTGGGGAATGCTCATGTATAGGGCAACCACATCAACAGTGGCTAATGCTAGAGTGGAACTTGGAAATAAATGTTGTGTTTGAGCTTGCAGTTGTGCCATCAAATCAGAAGAATCACGAACATAGGAAGGCAGCGATTTAACCATAGGTGCCAAACATTTGTCAACAAAAATTGATAGAGGCTCAAGTAATGAGCCTCTTGTAGACACAATAGGTCGGCCTGGAGGTTTTATCAAGGTTTTATGAATCTTAGGCAGTAGATATAATACAGGCATCTTAGGAAAATCTACAGTAAGAAACCTTTGTTCCTTAGGTGTAATCCAGAATCTATGGGCAGCCACTTGAATCAATGAGTCAATCTCTGCCTTAACTTCAAAAGTAGGATCTTCTGTCAATTTCAAATAGTAATCAGAATCACTAAGCTGCCAGATCGCCTCTGCCTGATAATCTGCCACATCCATCACTACTACTGCTCCGCCTTTATCAGCAGATTTGATAATTAAGGTTTGGATCTTGGAGCAACAATAGAAATATCTGTCCCAGAGAAAAAAGTATTGGAAAAATAAACCAAATGGTGTCCGCCTGGCCCTATGGACCCATCAATTGCTACATTTAGAGATCTGGTGATTAAAGATTTGCATTCTTTAGAGAAATCTATACATGCTGATAGAGCATCTAATCTATCATACATGGAACGTCAAGCATTGACTAGTTTGCAATATCACCCCTCCTTCATTTTCTAGTTTTTTGCATGATGGGAATTGTAGTTTGTTCAAATATCTAGTGGGCATTTCCGGTGACGTATGAAAGTTTGGTTTGATTTAAATGCCTGCAGGTACACCTTACAGGCATAGACGCCATGGCGCCATCTTTTGAATGTGTTGAAAGAGACAGCTGCTTTGTCCGGGTAAGTTTTTCACTGTGACTAGTGAGGTTGTTTTCATTAATAGCCATGGGCAGTATTTCCCCTGTTGTTTGTGAGTTTGTAATTATATTTATTTTATTCTTGTTTTTAAGGGTTGAAGAACATTTGCTTGTGATTAAAACTTGCCAAAATCCCCTGAAGAAGATTGTGTAACAATCGAAACATGTCGGGATAACTTGAATGGGATGATTTTGTTTCATATTTCTGAGCCCTTTTGGGACACATCAGATTAAGTGGCTAAGTATTTGCTTCTTCAACATTTTGGAGATTAGGTTTTTATAGTTGGGTAGTTTAAAATGTGGGAAATATAGTATAATTTAAGTATTTCTTAGTGGTTCACAATAATAGTTGCTTAAATTATAAATTAAAAAGTAGTAAAAATTTTTTGTTTAAATAAAATTAAGTAATGGTTTTGGCAGCATGGTGACAATAAATGATTATAAGCAATAAACTGCTTCATTGACCGATTACGGCTTGCGGCCCATTCAGTGGCGAGAGGCTGCAGAGGGAGACCTTGAAGCAATCATTTATGATATTGTCATCTGTTGTCATAAAAGTTTGTTTTTTGTTGTAATATATTTTTGTTTTCATATTTAGTATATTGGATTTGTATCCTTTTTTCCTCTCTTTTGTTTCATTGCTTTATGATTAATTGGAGAGGTGTTTTGCTTCTTTGTTGCTGATTACTTAAGGTTTATTGATGACATATTCATCATTTGGCAAGGGACTGATATACAGTTTTTTATGTTTTTGGACTGGTTAAACTCTTGTGACTCCAATCTTCAATTTAATTACTGTATACACCAGTCACAGATAGCTTTCCTGGACATACTGATTTCGGTGGATGATGGCCATTTCGTGACCACCATCCATAGAAAAGATACTGACAGGAATACCCTACTGTCCTTCCAGAGCTGTCACCCCTGAACCCTTAGGAAAAACATCCCTATGGGCCAATTTCTACGCTTACGCAGACTCTGCTTTACCCGGGGTGAATTTCTGGAACAGGCAACTCTTATGACAACAAGATTTATCTCCAGGGGCTACCCACGCAGGGTGGTTAAGAATGCTTTTAAGCGTGCACTTTTCATTAACCGTGACTTGCTTTTTCTTCCACACTCACGCATGAGTGATTCATTTAATAATTGCATCCTACCTTTTTTGGTATTAAGTCGCCAGATTACAGATATCATTCGCAGGCACTGGCAGTCCTTGCCCCTATACCGTCTGTTCGAGGGACCCCTCCGCTTTACTTATCGGAGAGGGCGAAACCTACGGGAACAGACTTATCCATGCAGATTTGACCACATCATCCCGGGATTCCTCCCTCACCTGTGGACACCAACCTTGCGGCCACTGTTCTATGTGCTGCCATACGGCACCCCTCTCATGCTTTACTCACCCGGGTACCCAGAAAACGTTTTCTTTGAGATCTTATTCGGATTGTACTACTCAAGGTGTTATATACGTGATCACGTGCCCATGTCCTTTATTGTATGTGGGAAAAACCTCCCGTATGGTGAAGACCCGTATAATTGAGCACTGCTCTAATATATGCCATGCCCGCGAAAATGAACCTCTTGTTGCACATTGGACTCAACACTCACATACTATTGCAGATCTTTTCTTCTGTGTGATCGAAGTGGTTACCCGGCCCCTTAGGGGTGGAAACTACTCTGATCATCTAGGCAGAAAAGAACAAAGATGGATATTTCTTCTAGATACAGTTACCCCACATGGGCTGAACCGTGACTTAGAGTGGTTTTTATTCACCTAACCTTTGTCAAGTGTGTAATGTCTGTATGACTGCTAGGTGCGCTTCAGGAACGGGGACCAATTCGATTGGCTCCCAAGAACCACATGACCTGTTCTCCTGAAGTTGGCGCCTTTTCTGCTGGGTTTAAATACCTGTCTGTTTTCAGGTTGAACGCGCACCCTGTTATATGTGAACTTACTCTGCAGCCAGGTTTGTACCCATATACTTTTGTTATATTATAAGTTGTTCGGCATTAAGTCCATTATCTTTGTCCTGATTTTTTGACATGTTTTCTACAGCTTACCTTTTCAAAAGTCTGTGTTCCCTCCCGATGCAGCCCGAGGCGAAACATGGGACCGTGTTGGGGGACGCCTGTAAGATGCTTGCTTTATAAGTCAGTGGAGTTGCTGTATTTCAAAACAAATAAATAATTTATGTACTTTAAGAATTGGATTCAAAGTCATTTGGGATCGAATTCCTATATCTGCACTTTTCATCTGGATGTCATTGGTTTAAGTGCAGCAGTGCTCTGTTGTGTTTTTAGACTTCAATTACCCCAATATTGACTGGGTAAATGTATCATCGGGTCACGCTAGAGAGATAACGTTCCTGAATGGAATAAATGATAGCTTTTTGGAGAAATTGGTTCAGGAACCAACGGGAGAGGAAGCAATTTTAGAGGGGGTGCCAAGGCCCTCAGGTGCAAGAATATAGAAGGCGCCGAGAGAGGCAGCATCCGTGACCAGGCTAGGCCATGTGGCAGTCAAGAGGCTACATAGCTGGCACGGACCACATGGCAGAAGAGAGGCTGAGCAAGCAGTCTATGTGGTCAAGGACAAGAGCCTTGTTTGCTCCCAAGGAAGAGAGAGGAGGCCTTCTACATGGAAGTCCAAGGAGAAAGCTGCTGCTGCCTGCACCTCTAAGGGAGAGAAAAAAAAAGAATGTTATGAGCATGTGCCAGGCCTCCGCAAGGAAGAAGAAGCAGCACAGGTCAAGAGACCTGCACCGCTTCACACGGCGATCCACCTGGGGTAAGAGACCCTTTACCCCGATCTTCACCGCACCGCCGTCCAGCTCCCACCTTCTCGAGGCTGCCGGAAACCCCGTCTACTCGGCTTGCCGGCCAATTGGAGGCCCCGAACTCCTGGAAGAGGCAGCCCTTTAAATTTAGGGCCATCACCTTGGCACCATCCTTCCAGGCCGCCCCCCCTAACAAAGTGGCTCACTTGTCTTCTACCAGAGAACGGGCTTTCTCTACAGCGGGACCTTCCATCTGGAATGCCATACCACTGGACATCAGACAAGAATCCTGTCTTCTGTCTTTCAAAAAAAAACTTAAGACATGGTTATTCAGACAAGCTTACCCCTAATCTAGGCCAGCATCTTGCCATGCCACAGATCAGATGTAGGCTCTAGTACCTGCCATCTCTTTAGTTGTAATTAGTTATTGAGTTTTTCTTTCCCCCTCTGCTTATCACCTCCCAGTTACATCCCCCTGTTTTATTGTAACTTTCCGCTCCTTCTGGTTATGGTTAACGTTATAATGCTTCTGTTCCCTGTAAACCGATTTGATTTGATCTGTATCATGAAAGTCGGTATAGAAAAGCTTTAAATAAATAAATAAATAAATCTAATTCTCAGTGGAGCACAGGACTTGGTGAGAGAGGTAACGGTGGTGGGGCCGCTTGGCAATAGTGATCATAATATGATCAAATTTGATTTGACTGGAAGAGGAACCGTGTGCAAATCCACAGCTCTCGTGCTAAACTTTCAAAAGGGAAATTTTGATAAAATGAGAAAAATTGTTAGAAAAAAACTGAAAGGAGCAGCTACAAAAGTAAAAAATGTCCAAGAGGCGTGGTCATTGTTAAAAAATACCATCCTAGAAGCAAAGTCCAGATGTATTCCACACATTAAGAAAGCTGGAAAAAAGGCAAAACGATTACCAGCATGGTTAAAAGGGGAGGTGAAAGAAGCTATTTTAGCCAAAAGATCTTCATGCAAAAATTGGAAGAAGGATCCAACAGAAGAAAATAGGATAAAGCATAAACATTGGCAAGTTAAATGTAAAACATTGATAAGATAGGCTAACAGAGAATTTGAAAAGAAGTTGGCAGTAGAGGCAAAAACTCACAGTAAAAACTTTTTAAAATATATCCGAAGCAGAAAGCATGTGAGGGAATCAGTTGGACCGTTAGATGATCAAGGGGTTAAAGGGGCACTTAGAGAAGATAAGGCCATCGCAGAAAGATTAAATGATTTCTTTGCTTCGGTGTTTACTGAAGAGGATGTTGGGGAGGTACCCGTAATGGAGAAGGTTTTCTTGGGTAATGATTCAGATGGACTGAATCAAATCACGGTGAGCCTAGAAGATGTGGTAGGCCTGGTTGACAAACTGAAGAGTAGTAAATCACCTGGACCGGATGGTATACACCCCAGAGTTCTGAAGGAACTAAAAAATGAAATTTCAGACCTATTAGTAATAATTTGTAACTTATCATTAAAATCAACCATTGTACCTGAAGACTGGAGGATAGCAAATGTAACCCCAATATTTAAAAAGGGCTCCAGGGGTGATCCGGGAAACTACAGACTGGTTAGCCTGACTTCAGTGCCAGGATAAAAAGTGGAAACTGTTCTAAACATCAAAATCATAGAACATATAGAAAGACATGGTTTAATGGACCAAAGTCAGCATGGCTTTACCCAGGGCAAGTCTTGCCTCACAAATCTGCTTCACTTTTTTGAAGGAGTTAATAAACATGTGGATAAAGGTGAACCGGTAGATATAGTATACTTGGATTTTCAGAAGGCGTTTGACAAAGTTCCTCATGAGAGGCTTCTAGGAAAAGTAAAAAGTCATGGGATAGGTGACGATGTCCTTTCATGGATTGAAAACTGGCTAAAAGACAGGAAACAGAGAGTAGGATTAAATGGACAATTTTCTCAGTGGAAGAGAGTACAGTGGAGTGCCTCAGGGATCTGTATTGGGACCCTTACTTTTCAATATATTTATAAATGATCTGGAAAGAAATACGACGAGTGAAATAATCAAATTTGCAGATGACACAAAATTGTTCAGAGTAGTTAAATCACAAGTGGATTGTGATAAATTGCAGGAAGACCTTGTGAGACTGGAAAATTGGGCATCCAACTGGCAGATGAAATTTAATGTGGATAAGTGCAATGTGATGCATATAGGGAAAAATAACCCATGCTATAATTACACAATGTTGGGTTCCATATTAGGTGCAACAACCCAAGAAAGAGATCTAGGTGTCATAGTGGATAACACATTGAAATCGTCAGTTCAGTGTGCTGCGGCAGTCAAAAAAGCAAACAAAATGTTGGGAATTATTAGAAAGGGAATGGTGAATAAAACGGAAAATGTCATAATGCCTCTGTATCGCTCCATGGTGAGACCGCACCTTGAATACTGTGTACAATTCTGGTCGCCGCATCTCAAAAAAGATATAATTGCGATGGAGAAGGTACAGAGAAGGGCTACCAAAATGATAAGGGGAATGGAACAACTTCCCTACGAGGAAAGACCAAAGAGGTTAGGACTTTTCAGCTTGGAGAAGAGACGACTGAGGGGGGATATGATAGAGGTGTTTAAAATCATGAGAGGTCTAGAACGGGTAGATGTGAATCGGTTATTTACTCTTTCGGATAGTAGAAAGATTAGGGGGCATTCCATGAAGTTAGCATGGGGCACATTTAAAACTAATCGGAGAAAGTTCTTTTTTACTCAACGCACAATTAAACTCTGGAATTTGTTACCAGAGGATGTGGTCAGTGCAGTTAGTATAGCTGTGTTTAAAAAAGGATTGGATAAGTTCTTGGAGGAGAAGTCCATTACCTGCTATTAAGTTCACTTAGAGAATAGCCACTGACATTAGCAATGGTAACATGGAATAGACTTAGTATTTGAGTACTTGCCAGGTTCTTATGGCCTGGATTGGCCATTGTTGGAAACAGGATGCTGGGCTTGATGGACCCTTGGTCTGACCCAGTATGGCATTTTCTTATGTTCTTATGTTCTTATGTTGATAAGGCATCAATGATGGTTTGGCAGGTTATTGAGTGGGGGAGTGTGTCTATGTGTATGTTGAAGTCTCCAAGGATGATGATGGGTTTGTTGAGTGATATGTTATTCATGAGGTATTCGATTAGGGGGAGCAGTTATTGTCGAGCAAGCCTGGTGGACAGTAGACGAGGCATATTTGGAGTTTTGAGGAATCAAATAATGCAACTTCAAACATTGTAGTTATGTTTGTTGAACGCAGAGTCAACTGAAGGTTTTTTTAGTGATCAGCATTAGATCTCCTCCTTTTTTCTTCTTTCTGGGAATTGAGAATGTGTTGTATTCTTGGTTGTCTAGTTGGTTAATTAGTACGGTATCAGTGTTTTTGAGCCAGGTTTCAGTTACTGCGATGAAATCAGGTTTAGTGTCTGAGTAGGTCATTGATTAAAGAGGTTTTCTTTACTAGTGATCGTGCGTTGACTAGTCTGAATGATAGTAGTATGTAGTTTTTATTTTGGATGTATGTGTTGTTTCTGATGTTTATTAATTGCTTGTCCTTTCCATTTTGAGGTTTAGAGGGTGTGTAGCTTCGTTTGTGCTCAGTGGTTTTTCTTGTGGGTAGGTTTTTTGTTTCGAATCTGGAGATTACTTGCTGTGTCCATTTTCTCAGTGCACGATTCGGTTTGTTTGTTTGTGAGTCAATTGGGTTTGTGTTTAGTTGCGGGGAATAGAGGCTGTGCAAAGGGGCATGCAAAGGGGCCTGCTCCTTTGGACGCACTCCTTTGGCGCACAACGCACGGCGCGGTGCCTGGTGTGAGGTGAGATTTGAATCACTCACTCGGCTCCTCCTCTGACGTTAGGAGGCGGTCCTCGGCGACCATCGGGTAGGCGTTGGTTCTGTAAGCAATGGGCCTTTGATGTGCCAGGTTTCTGGTGCAGTGGTTGGGCCTTTGATGTGTCAGGCCTTGGAGTTGTTGGGTCCGGGCCTCGGCTGCGCTGGGCGTCGCTGTCGGCGGGGTCGGGTTTCTGCTGCGCCTCAATGTCAGCGGGATTGGGCCTTTGATGTGCCGGGCCCTGGTGTCAGCGGGGCCGGGCTTCAGCTGCGTTGGGGTCCGCTCCGATCTTGGATGGTCGCTGCCGACTCAGTTCTTCGATCGTCTTCTGGAGCCAGAGGAAGGCGCCTGGTGGGAGGTGAGATTTGAATCACTCACCCAGCTCCTCCTCTGTTAGAGGGTGGTCCTCAGCAACAATCGGGTAGGCCTCGGTGCTATAAGCAATGGGCCTTTGATGTGCCGGGTTTCTGGTGCGGCGGATGGGCCTTTGATGTGTCAGAACTTGGAGTCGTTTGGACCGGGCCTCTGCCACGCTGGGCGTCACTGTCAGTGGGGTCGGATTTCTGCCACGCCTCGATGTCAGCGGCATCGGGCCTTTGATGTGCCGGGCCCTGGTGTCAGCGGGGCCAGGCTTCAGCTGTGTCGGAATCCTCTCCGATCGTGGATGGTCGCTGTCGACTCAGTTCTTCGATCGTCTTCTAAAGAAATCTCTGTGACTGAACCCGGAGAAAATTAGGTAGGAAAAAGGGGACCCGGGGGGGCCGCCGGGGCAAAAACTGAGGCCTTGGCCGACTCGGGGCCGCTCTCACATGAGTTGGACGTGGGGGAAGGGAGGACCTGCTGCATGGAGGAGGCCAGGGGGGTCCTGATGGGGACGTGCCAACATGGCAACCGACGATATGAGGAGAACTTATCCCATGAGACCGCGGCGGGTGGGCCAGACCAGAGCCCGAGGGAGAAACCTCACCGGACTTAGGGGGTCGGCTCGACAATGCTTCCGGAAAGGGGGGGGGTTCACTATCAATTAAAAAGCAGAATGAAAATACAAACAAAGAACAAACTTTGAAATGTTTGTATGCTAATGCCAAAAGTCTAAGAAGTAAGATGGGAGAATTAGAATGTATAGCAGTGAATGATGACATAGACTTAATTGGCATCTCAGAGACATGGTGGAAAGAGGATAACCAATGGGACACTGCTATACCAGGGTACAAATTATATCGCAATGACAGAGAGGAGCACTCGGGAGGAGGTGTGGTGCTTTATGTCCGGGATGGCATAGAGTCCAACAGGATAAACATCCTGCATGAGACTAAATACAAAATTGAATCTTTATGGGTAGAAATCCCTTGTGTGTCGGGGAAGACTATAATGATAGGGGTATACTACCGTTCACCTGGGCAAAATGGTGAGATGGACAGTGAAATGCTAAGAGAAATTAGGGAAGCTAACCAAATTGGTAGTGCAGTAATAATGGGAGACTTCAATTACCTGAATATTGACTGGGTAAATGTATCATCGGGACACGCTAGAGAGATAACGTTCCTGGATGGAATAAATGATAGCTTTATGGAGCAATTGGTTCAGGAACTGACGAGAGAGGGAGCAATTTTAGATCTAATTCTCAGTGGAGCACAGGACTTGGTGAGAGAGATAACGGTGGTGGGGCCGCTTGGCAATAGTGATCATAATATGATCAAATTTGATTTAATGACTGGAAGGGAGACAGTAAGCAAATCCACGGCTCTAGTGCTAAACTTTCAAAAGGGAAACTTTGATAAAATGAGAAAAATTGTTAGAAAAATACTGAAAGGAGCAGCTACAAAAGTAAAAAATGTCCAAGAGGCGTGGTCATTGTTAAAAAATACCATTCTAGAAGCGCAGTCCAGATGTATTCCACACATTAAGAAAGGTGGAAAGAAGGCAAAACGAATACCGGCATGATTAAAAGGGGAGGTGAAAGAAGCTATTTTATCCAAAAGATCTTCATTCAAAAATTGGAAGAAGGATCCAACAGAAGAAAATAGGATAAAGCTTAAACGTTGGCAAGTTAAATGTAAGAAATTGATAAAACAGGCTGAGAGAGAATTTGAAAAGAAGTTGGCTCTAGAGGCAAAAACTCACAGTAAAAACTTTTTAAAATATATCTGAAGCAGAAAGCCTGTGAGAGAGTCAGTTGGACTGTTAGATGATCGAGGGGTTAAAGGGGCACTTAGAGAAGATAAGGCCATCGCGGAAAGATTAAATAATTTCTTTGCTTCGGTGTTTACTGAAGAGGATGTTGGGGAGGTACCCATAATGGAGAAGGTTTTCATGGGTAATGATTCAGATGGACTGAATCAAATCACGGTGAACCTAGAAGATGTGGTAGGCCTGATTGACAAACTGAAGAGTAGTAAATCACCTGGACCGGATGAGATACACCCCAGAGTTCTGAAGGAACTAAAAAATGAAATTTCAGACCTATTAGTAAAAATTTGTAACCTATCATTAAAATCATCCATTGTACCTGAAGACTGGAGGATAGCAAATGTAACCCCAATATTTAAAAAGGGCTCCAGGGGCGATCCGGGAAACTACAGACCGGTTAGCCTGACTTCAGTGTCAGGAAAAATAGTGAAAATGTTCTAAACATCGAAATCACAGAACATATAGAAAGACATGGTTTAATGGAACAAAGTCAGCATGGCTTTACCCAGGGCAAGTCTTGCCTCACAAATCTGCTTCACTTTTTTAAAGGACTTAATAAACATGTGGATAAAGGTGAACTGGTCGATACAGTATACTTGGATTTTCAGAAGGCGTTTGACAAAGTTCCTCATGAGAGGCTTCTAGGAAAAGTAAAAAGTCATGGGATAGGTGGCGATGTCCTTTCATGGATTGCAAACTGGCTAAAAGACAGGAAACAGAGAGTAGGATTAAATGGGAAATTTTCTCAGTGGAAGGGAGTGGACAGTGGAGTGCCTCAGGGATCTGTATTGGGACCCTTACTTTTCAATATATATATAAATAATCTGGAAAGAAATACGACGAGTGAGATAATCAAATTTGCAGATGACACAAAATTGTTCAGAGTAGTTAAATCACAAGCAGATTGTGATAAATTGCAGGAAGACTTTGTGAGACTGGAAAATTGGGCATCCAAATGGCAGATGAAATTTAATGTGGATAAGTGCAAGGTGATGCATATAGGGAAAAATAACACATGCTATAATTACACAATGTTGGGTTCCATATTAGGTGCTACAACCCAAGAAAGAGATCTAGGTGTCATAGTGGATAACACATTGAAATCGTCGGTTCAGTGTGCTGCGGCAGTCAAAAAAGCAAACAGAATGTTGGGAATTATTAGAAAGGGAATGGTGAATAAAACGGAAAATGTCATAATGCCTCTGTATCGCTCCATGGTGAAACCGCACCTTGAATATTGTGTACAATTCTGGTCGCCGCATCTCAAAAAAAATATCATTGCGATGGAGAAGGTACAGAGAAGGGCTACCAAAATGATAAGGGGAATGGAACAGCTCCCCATGAGGAAAGACTAAAGAGGTTAGAACTTTTCAGCTTGGAGAAGAGATGACTGAGAGGGGATATGATAGAGATGTTTAAAATCATGAGAGGTCTAGAACGGGTAGGTGTGAATTGGTTATTTACTCTTTCGGATAGTAGAAAGACTAGGGGACACTCCATGAAGTTAGCATGGGGCACATTTAAAACTAATCGGTGAAAGTTCTTTTTTACTCAGCGCACAATTAAAGTCTGGAATTTGTTGCCAGAGGATGTGGTTAGTGCAGTTAGTATAGCTGTGTTTAAAAAAGGATTGGATAAGTTCTTGGAGGAGAAGTCCATTACCTGCTTTTAAGTTCACTTAGAGAATAGCCACTGCCATTAGCAATGGTAACATGGAATAGACTTAGTTTTTGGGTACTTGCCAGGTTCTTATGGCCTGGATTGGCCACTGTTGAAAACAGGATGCTGGGCTTGATGGACCCTTGGTCTGACCCAGTATGGCATTTTATTATGTTCTTATGTCCGCTTGGACCTTCACACAGTTCATCCTGTCACCTGAAAAAGTTTCCACCAGCTCAAAAAATGCTCAAATTCCCCGAAAACTGCAGAAAAATCAGGAATCACAGCAGAGCAAAAGCAGAATTCTGCCGCTTGTTTCACTGAAGGCCTACCCCTCAAAACCCCAGCTCCTCCGTAAGGCAACCAATGGCAAGGCAGCAATTCAAAATTGTTGCCATTGCCTTCGGTAACCTTGGCCCCCCCCCCCCCCCCCCCAGCTCTTCCCGCTCCCTGCTGCCTTGCCCCATGTTATTCGCGGTGGCCCAAGACAAGCTCGTGCCCCTTTTACTTGTTTTTAAAGATTTTTAAGGAAAGCAGTGAGGAAATTGCAGCTGAAGTTCTGTGTTTCAGATCAGACTTGTATTGCTTGTTGTTCCTTTTTTTTTTTTGCTTTCAGGTCACCAGAGGCAGACTGTTGAGCTGATTGCAACTCAGGTACTGATTTTGTCTTTACCTGGGCAGTTGGCATAAGGGAAACACTGAGGGCAAGGTAGAGACTGAATCATACTAGGTTGTGATGTGAAGCCTGTTAGTGTTAGAGAACAAGGGCCAGATTTTTCAACTTATGCGCGGGCATAGATTTGTTCGCGCAACCCGGCGCGAACAAATCTACGCCCGATTTTATAACATACGTGCGGCTGCACTCACATGTTATGAAATCCGGGGTCGGCGCACGCAAGGGGTGCACACGTGCACCTTGCACGCGCCGAGCCTGAGGGGAGTCCCGATGCTTTCCCCGTTCCCTCCGATTTCGGAGCGGCCTTGAAGGGAACTTTTTCTCTGGCCCCCCCCCCCCCCCCCACCTTCCCCTCCCTTCCTTTATCTAACCCACCCCCCAGCCCCAACTAAATACCCCCTTACCTTTGTTGAAAAAGTTATGCGTGCCCGAGGCAGGCTTAACATGCGCGCACCGGCTCACCATCCCCTGGCACAGGCCGCTGTGCCGGAGGATTCGGCCCTGCCCCCAAACTGCCGCCACGCCCCTAAACTGCCCATTTTTGAAAGCCCTGGGACATATGAATGCCCCAGGGCTTGCGCGCGCCGCCGAGCCTATGCAAGACTCAGCGCCGCAGGGGCAGCTTTTCAGGGGTTACGCGTGTAACCCTTTGAAAATCTGCCCCCCCAAGTGTAGCAGTGTGAGCAAGGGCTCACTGCTGTTACTCTAACAAAGGGTAATAGATTATAAAAATAGAATTTTTTTCTTTATTCTCTTATATTCTAATTTCTGGTAAAGAAACTTCTAGTTAGAAACTGTAGATGGTTGAGCTGCAAAACCCAGCCAGCCCTCCCTTTTTTCCCCTCCCCCACTTCTTTCTTAGGCTGGCCCATATAATTACAGACAAGGAAAGGAATGTGTAAGGCTGTATCTCCTCCCATATCCCTCCCTGCACCTGATTCTAACAAAGACTTTTTCATAGCAGTACAAACTAACAAGAAAAATTGCAATTTAGGAACAGCATGTGTGTGTTTTTCCAAAAAGCAATGTTATAGACAGACAGGATGAAGGATGCAGCAAAAGTACATCCGATTTTTAGGTTAAAATTGAAAGTTGAAACTTGGCATTAGAATATGTTGTTTAAGCAAAATGTAAGGAGAAGAAATTGAAGCAGACCACAGAAGCATGATATCCCCATATTTGGAAGTCTTTAAACGCATGAGAGATGCCTGAAGCAGAGATAACACTGAAATGAAGGCATCAGATAGGTTAAGCATTCTGAGATGGGGAGGAGTAAAATGATAAGCGAATGTACAATAGTAAGATATTTTAGCTTTGTAGGTGTGCCCACTTGTGTGTGAAACCCGTACTTGCAAGTTTGTAAAATGAAGAAATAGATTGTCTCATCAACTCTTTGTGTTCACTATGGGTCGGATTTTAAAAGCTTTAAGCGCGTAGAGTGCCTTACACTCGCTGGGCCTATTTTATAAATCCCCGGCGATGCACGTAAAGCCCTGTGATGCGTCTAAGTCCCAGGGCTTTTCTAAAGGGGCGATCTGGAGGCAGGGCAGGGCCATAGGCCTCCAACACAGCGGCCATTTGTGGCTGTTCTGGAGGATCACGTGCCAGCAGGCTGCCGGCATACAAACCTGTGCCTGCCTCCAGGCAGATGCAAAAGGTGAGATAAGAAATTGTGGGGGGATTAGAGCAGGGCTGGGGAAGGAAGGTTAGGAGAAAGGGTGGGAAGGGTAGATAAGGGGGGAGGAAACGGGGGAAGGCAGCATGGCTCGGCGCATGCAAGGTGCATAATTGTGTACCCCCTTGCACATGCCGACCCCTGATTTTATAACATGCATGCGCCTTAACATCTACTCCTATATAATTTTCTGAGAAGGTGTAATACCACTTCCTATAGTTTGGGGGTTCGTCTGGGATTTGAGCCATCTCAGGCTGGGTGCCGAGGGAAGGAAGGCATGCCCTATTGCATTTTCAACAGTCCTCAAGTCAGCACCGGAGTCGGTGTCTGGACTGGCAAAAGGTGCCATGGCAGTCAACTTGATGAAACAATTTTAAAGGACAACAAGTAGGCACAGCTAGGTACAACCAGACAACTTCGTGCATGAACCAAGGTAAGAAAATTGACTATTAAGTATTGCCTTGGTGGTTGGGATTGTGAACCTTGAAGGGTGAAGGGATTTGAGATGTGTTGAGAACATGGGGAGAACAGCCAGAGATGGCTATGACGGGAGTGGAGATTAGAGGGCTTCAGAGAGTTCACAATGGGAAATAAAATGGCCAGAGATAAGAAGAAAAGGGGTGGATTTGGAAAGACTCCTCAGACATTCCTCCAGATAGTCCTATGAGGAGGATATTAAGGGTCCTGGGAGGACACGTCTTGTACAAGAAATAAAAATAAAATGATAAAATATTGCCACTTTGAATGGCCCAGACAGAGTATAAAACAGCTGGCAGTGTTTTGGCCAATATATGGTGCAGATGAGAATTGGTTTTGTCAGACATTAAATATGTATGTAAGTAGGAAAACACTGTCTTCTCAGGAAGAGGCGGCAGGGAAACAATGTTACCCATTAAAATATCAGAGCCTAAGACAGTTCCTAAAAATGATCCTACCTGGAAGATAGAGGGAAAGAAATTGGAACCCCTGGATCATTTGCCACCTTTTAATCTGGTGCATGCACTCCCTAGTGCCCCTTCCCCTTCCCCGGTGTATGTCAGGGAATTAGACGCACACCCAATAGTTAAGGGGGTTTGTGAGGAGACTGATGATGATCCCAGAGTAGATTGGGGCACAGTAGAAGAAGCGGCAGCCAGGGCACAGAGAGAAGAACAGGAAAGGGAGGAACAAAGGTGAAAAGAACAAAGGCACCGGCATGGTGCCTCGGGGCTAGATAAAGAATTAAAGCAGTTAATAAAGGATACAGAGAAGTATCCACTCCCAGTTCCTCTGGACCTAGAGCTCGGAGAAAAGATAAAAAACACAGAAAAGTTGGAGAAACTTGATCTCCTGTATCCACTGAGGGAGGTACCTATAGTGGGTGGTAATATTGGATATGTGAGTAATCCTCTCACTAATGGGGAAGTGAAAAACTTTAAAAAGGAAATGAAATCCTTGTTAGATGATCCAAGTGGATTAGCAGATCAATTAGATCAGTTTTTAGGTCCTAATATATTTACATGGGCAGAACTGATGTCAATGCTCAGTATCTTATTTACGGGAGAAGAACAAGCTATGATCAGAGCAGCAGGTATAAGGATATGGGAAAGAGAGCACCCACCCAGGGACACAGGGGCAGCGGTGCCGGCAGAACAAAAGTATCCTAACATAGACCCCCTGATGGGATAATAATGAGACAGCAGACAGAACTCATATGAGTGACTTACGGAGTCTCATTTTAAGGGGAATTAAGGAAGCAGTACCTAGGAACCAGAATGTAGAAAAAGCTTTTGAAATACAGTAACAGTGCAAAAAAAAAAAAAAAAAAACCCTTCGGCGTTCTTGGAACGGGTACAGGGAAAGATGAGACAGTACTCCAGACTGTCCCCAGAGGACTCAGTAAGCCAGAGTTTGTGAAAATTAATTTTTGTCACCAAATCCTGGCCTAATATTCAGAGGAAATTATAGAAAATAGGGGGTTGGAATGAAAAATGAATTGAGGAATTATTAAAGGAAGCCCAAAAAGTGTTTGTAAAGAGAGAAGAGGAAAAGCAGAAACAAAAAGCTAAAATTATGATGGCTAACATGAATGAGATATTTAAGAAGGGAGCTCAGGAAAGAGAGCCCTTGATAAATTTAAAGGTAGGATCATAAATGGAGGAGATGGTTTTGGGGTTTTTTTTAGTAGAAACAGGAGCTGCTGCTAGCCCTAGCTGCATGCCACCCATTTACATATTAATCAGGAAAGTGTTTTTCAATAAATAAACTGATTACAGTGTAAAGTAAAATAAGTTGATCAGCTTTCCAGTTACTTCTGCTTAAGAAAGTTTGTTTTACTGTAACTAGTAGGAGTAACCCCACCCTCAGGAATTCACTTCTCTCTGCAGAAAGGAAAAAAAAAAGACTTGAATAGGAAAGTTGCTTTATTCTGGTAAAAGTTGAAATGCATCCATTTGGTTATCTTAAGTATGAAGAGCTACACAAAAATCATTCTGAAGAGGGGAGTAGAGCCTTTAGTTGTTACCCTATCCAGCAATAATTTGTTTTGATTAATTTCATGTTACAAAGCACTAATATAAACTTTCTCAGATATCTTAATAAATTCATACAAGGTTTAAGGATTTAAAAAATGAATTGAAGGTAGCTCTCCATTTGGGAAGAGTTTTGTTTATTTGAACAAAGGGTTACTAGTAAGTTATTGGAAGGGAAGAGTAAGTATTTCAGATGAAGTGAGTTATGGCATGGTAATGCATAAGAGAAGAAAATAGATTGAAGATATGAGTTATTTAATTAGATGGAGAGCAATTATCACACCACAACTTGTGGCAATGCCTTCTAGATGCATTACGAGAGAGACAAGAGAGTAGCTTTATGAAGGCACATTATAATGATAGGTTAGCCCAGGAGTGTGTTGAAAAATACTGTTCAATCATCTAAATTGCGAGCACAACAGGGTATTTATTTTTACACAGAACAGAGCCACAAATGTTAAAAAAAAACAAGCAAAAAAAAACCAACTAGTAGACAGCACTGATATGCATGCTTGTCCTTGAAACTATTAATCCTTCATTGATGCTGGTATTCCCAAAGCCATGGTCAGGTCCGGCGTTTTCTGATAGTACCAAGGGAGGTGGCAGTGGGTAATGTACCTGGCCATCAGAAAACTACCACCCCAGAAGCCAGGAGTGATCGGTTAACAGATGAGGCTACTAAGGAAGCGGCATTATAAAAAGGACTGCATAAGCCTGTATTCATTGGTATCAACCCTGGTCCTGATTAGGACTATATCAAAGTTTAGCCAGGAGGTACAGGCAAAACTCACTGAGATGGGGGCAGTTCAGAATGAAGCAGGGACCCGACTCCTCCCCCATGTGCCCCAGGTGCTAAATAAGCCACTAGTAAAGGAAATTATGGCAATCCTCCACCAGGGGAGCCATTGGGGAGCTCAGGCTCTTTGTGACACAGTCCTTAGGAAATATGGTTGCATAGGTATTTACACTGTGGCTAAACAAATATGTGAGAGGTGCTCCATATATCAGAAAATTAACAGGAAAATTATGAGAAAGGCAGCTCCAGGGGGGAAGGATCCAGGCCTAAGGCCCTTTCAGAGTATACAAGTGGATTTCACTGAACTGCCCCCATCTAAATTACTTAAATGCCTCTTATTAATTGTAGATCACCTCACTGGGTGAGTTGAAGCTTTCCCTATGGCATCCTCTACGGGGAACAAATCATCCCACAATAAGGGCTTGTTGAACATATTGACTCAGATCAGGGGAGTCATTTCACTTCCAAAATCCTACAAGGGGTAATGGAGGGATTGGGGCTCAATTAGCACTTTCATACTCCTTGGCATCCACAATCCTCTGGGAGGGTGGAGAGGATGAATCAAACCTTGAAACAACAAATTTACAAAATTATGTTAGAAACAAGAGTGTCCTGGACTAATTGCTTACCCCTGGCATTGCTATGGGTAAGGACCCACCCCAGGAAGGATACAGGAGTATCCCCCTATGAGATGATGTTTGCACTGCCCTATCTGGGGGGGGGGGGGAGGGGTTGGAGAAATACCAGTATTTGAAACAAAATACCTATTTTTAAAGAATTATATACTGGTACTGTCTTCTTCTTTATCTGACTTAAGGGAAAAGGAGCTATTGACCCAGACCCCTCCATTGGACTTTGTGGTACACCGGTTTTGGACTAGATGTTGATAAAGGTGTGGAAGGAGTCCAAGTTACAGCCAAAGTGGGAAGGACCATTTCAAATCCTGACCACAGAAACAGTGGTGTGGACAACTGAGAAAGGGTGGACTCACCATTCCCGAGTCAAGGGACTTGTGGAGCCGCTGGCAGACCCTTCCCAATGGAAAGTGATAAACACAGATAATCCACTCAAGATAAGAATCACTAGAAAATTTTGCATGGTCATCTATATTTTGAACACTCTTTTGGGCTGGGATCCTGGTCCTGATGATAACCCTCTTTGGGACCCCGTAACCAGATTTAATATATTTATTTATTTATTTATTTTTTAATTTTTATATACCGATGTTCCTGTAAAGAATACATATCGCACCGGTTTACAAGGAACTGAACAGTCGCCTCCAGGGCAGAAATACATTAAAACAGTCGCCTCAAGGCAGAATACATTAACACAAGTATACAGGAAAACTATTAAAGAGAACTTTCATAAACTCAATTAAATGTAACTGGGAACCATAAATCAGGAACCATAAATCAGGAACATATGTACAGAGGTAGGTATATCGTCTGTCGCTTCACCAGATTTTAGCTCTCAGGGAAAGCTTGAGTGAATAGCCAAGTCTTTAGCTTCTTTTTGAATGTCGGAAGGCATGGTTCTTGGCGGAGGTCCGGTGGGAGCAGGTTCCAAAGATGGGGACCTGCAGTGGACAGAGCTCGTTTCCTCAATGAGGTTTTTGTTGGCTGGGTGTGAAGCATGTTCTGGTATGCACTTCTGATTGGTCTATTGGAGATGTGTTGCTGTAGTTGGAAGGATAGGTTGAGGGGGGAGATGTTGTGAAGAGCCTTGTGAATCATCATGAGGGATTTAAATTGTATCCTAAATTTTATGGGCAGCCAGTGAAGATTTTGGAGGATAGGGGTGATGTGATCCCATTTTTGGTGTTAGTGAGAATTCTGGCCGTCGCGTTCTGGACCATCTGAAGTGGTTTGATGGTGTTGGCTGGCAGGCCCAGGAGGAGTGAGTTGCAATAGTCCAGTTTAGGGAGGATGATAGATTGTAGTACCAAGCGGAAGTCTCGGACGTGTAGAAGAGGTTTTAATTTTTTTAAGACTTGCAATTTGAAGAAGCAGTCTTTGGTAGTATTGTTTATGAACTTGGTGAAGTTGAGTTGGTTGTCCAGAAGTACACCAAGATCTCTTACTTGTGGCGTGTGGTCGATTGATGTGAAGGAGAGTTGGGTGGAACTAGTTGGGTTGAATAGAGAGCACTTGTCTGGAGCTATTATGAGGATTTCAGTTTTGCTAGTATTTAGCACGAGGTTGAGGCTTGTTAGCATGTTTTTGATTGCCGAAAGGCAGCTGTTCCAGTAAGACCACGTTTTGTGGAGGGATTCCATTATCGGGATGAGGATCTGAATGTCATCCGCGTATAGGAAGTGTGTAAGCTTGAGGTTAGATAGTAGATGGCAGAGTGGAAGGAGATAAATATTGAATAGTGTAGGTGAAAGGGATGATCCTTGAGGTACCCCCAGCTTTGATCTGATAGGGAGTGATTCTTTGTTGTTAATCCTAACCTTGTATTGCCTGTTTTCAAGGAAAGATTTGAACCAGTTGAGCGCTGAACCTGTTATACCAATATCTGCTAGACGCTGAATGAGGCAGGTATGGTTCACAGTGTCGAACGCTGAGGAGAGGTCCAGTAAGACGAGAAGGAAAGGTTGACCATTTTCCAGGTTGATGAGGATGTTATCAGAAAGCGAGGCTAGTAGAGATTCAGTGTTCAGTGACTTTCGAAATCCAAATTGATTGGAGGTTAGAATGTCATTCTCTTCTAGGAATTCGGATAGTTGTCTGTTTACTACCTTCTCCATGATTTTTGCAATCATTGGGAGGTTGGCAATTGGTCTGAAGTTAGCTGGGTCAGTGGGTGGAAGGTTAGGTTTTTTAAGGAGAGGCTTGAGAATAGCAAGCTTGAGTTGGTCAGGGACTTGACCTTGGGAGAGCGAGCAGTTTATGATGTCTGCTATCGGTTTAGCGATGATGTTAGGAATGGAGAACAGTAGATTGGATGGGATGTGGTCAAGTGGGTGGGATGAGGGCTTCATCTTCCTAAGGATGTTTTCAATTTCTAAGGCGGATGTCTGCTCAAGGGAAGCCATCGAAGCTGTAGTTGCTTTGTATTGCATGTGGGTTGGGTGAGAGTGTTGTGTGCTGGTGGTGGGAGGGTAGTTCGGTTGAGGAGAGGGCACCTTGAGAGGAGCGAGGAGGGTGTCTATTTTTTTCTCAAAGTAGACCGCCAGTTCGTTGGCTTTGTTGGATGCTTGTGTGTCTGGTATAAGAGGGGTAGTTGGTTTAGTGAGGGCTGACACATAGGAAAACAGAGCTCTAGAGTCAAAGATAAAGTGGTGGATCTTTTTTGAGAAGAATTCTTTCTTGGTTATATTGATGATGTTTCTGTAAGAGTTTAGGCAAGATTTATAAGCCAAGAGGGTAATAGTGGACGGGTTTTTTCGCCACCTGTGTTCCTTACATCTGAGCTCTTGTTTGAGCGACTTCAACTCTGGCGTGAACCAGGGTTTCCTGTTGTCCTTTTCAGGATGGAGCAATTTCGTGGTCATGGGGCATACTTGATCAGCCACCCTATTGGTGATGTTGATCCATGAGGTAGTGGCAGTGTTGACGTCTGAGAGGTTTAGTTGAGCTAGTTCTTTGGATAAATGAGAGCTGAGGATTTCTCCAGTACAGGGTTTTCTGATGGCGACTGAGGTTGCATGTGTAGTTTGGGGAGGGTGTTCCATGATCTCTAGAGCCATGGAGATGATTCGGTGGTCCGTCCAAGGGACCTGTAGGCATGATGGATTGTTAACGGACGATATTCCTTCATTTAAGAAAATGAGGTCTAACGTGTGACCTGCCTTGTGGGTGGGTTCGTTGACAATTTGCCTGAACCCCATGTGGCCGAGGGAGGAGAGTAGGGTTTCACAGTTGGAGGAGCGAGGTAGGACGTCCACGTGCAGGTTGAAGTCTCCCATGAGGATCACTGGTTTTCCTGCATTAAGATGTTTGGCGGCTAGTTCAATGATGGGGGATGGGTCTGCCTCGAGAATTCCTGGGGGAGCGTAAATCAATCCGATTAGAAGGTATTTTGATTTGAAGAGGGCAAATTCGAGGTTAGCTGTTGTAATTGTGGCTTGTAGGGTCAGACCTAATCCTTTTTTGGCGGCTAGGAGCAGCTCTCCTCCTCTTTTTGTGTGAACTATTTTTTTTGTGAACTTTTTGTGTGAACTATTGCTGGATACATGGACTACAGAACCGGGAACATTCATAGTGTGGGAAGGGAGTTTTATGGATTAAGGGAGTAAGAATTGAACAAGGGGACATGTCACTAATTAAACCAAAAACTGGGGAATTGGTAACATTTTGGTACAACACTTATAAAGACTTGGGAGGTTAGAAGGTAACTGTGGTATTTCTTAAGGAAAAGGGGAAACAGAGTCTTCGAATACTTTGAATTAATTTGTGTAGGCGAACCTTTGGCTCCCACCTTAGGGGCCATAAGTCGGCATTTTCCTTGAGAAATCTGCTTAAACCTTCAGTTCTTATGTAGACAGAGGAATTAGAAATTGGAATATTAATACCATTGCTTGTGATGCATTAATTTTCTTTTGCTGGTTATATAGAGAAAGATTGTGTGGGGAAAAGAAATGAACATGGGGAGGGATATAGAGGGGATAGTTATGTGTGCCTTAACCCAAGAGAGAATGAGGTTGACATGGAGAATGGAAGGAATAGGGTATCCTCTTAAAAGTATTGATAGGGATGATGATAGAAGTTGGATGGCCAGGAGTGGAATCTAGGGTTAGCAGTGGTTACGCAAGAGTCCCTGGCCAAGGTGGCTCCCAGTATTGGACAGATGAGTATAGGAGCCCCATAAAGCTCACAATAAATTTGAATGCAAAAGACCAGCCCCAAACAGCTGTTTTCGATGTGTGCCAATTGACACTGTGGAAATGTTCCGTATCAGCAGTCATATGTAGGGAGTGACAAGTATATGTGCTATAATACATATTGCCCCACTTGGGAGCAAGTGGAGTGGATGATAGAGGCAGAGGGATGGGTAGCATCTGCTGGACACAGAGACAGATAATTGAGACAGTTAATTTCCATAGTTAAAGGCACAATTGATCCACAATGTTTTGACAAGAAATGTAATCAAATGTATCTGACAGTCACCAGGGCAAAGACAAAAAGAGGGAAATTACACACCAAGAAGTTTGGGATGGGTATATTAGTAAATGGGAAGGAAACATTACCCTGCTGCTTCCAGATATTGGTTGAAGAAACCCCAGACCTTAATACTAATTAGACATTAAAACCATTCAGACCCCCATTAAATGACCCCAAGATAGTGAAAGTAGTAATCATAAAAGACCTAAGCCAGACCATTTAGGATAGAAACAGGATTATGGGGAGGTAAATGCCTGGATGGAATGGATAAAATACACTGTGAAAACCCTGAACAAGAGCAACTGTTATGCTTGTGCTTCTGGGAAATCTACAACACAAATAGTGCAATTTCCTTTTGGTTGGAACAACAACCCAGAAGGACTGAAGTCTTGAGTGCCCTGTCTGCGCTCGGCCCGCTCAAGGGCCTGCTCACCTCGCTAGTTCCTCTGCAAGTCACGGGTCGGCCTCCCCAGCGGCAACCGCGAGCTCTTCCAGGCCTTGCCGTCCCGTGGCAGAGGTCGCCGGGCCTTCCACTGCGCACCAGGCCTCACGCCGGAGTTTGTCATTCTCAGTGGCATTGGCCACACCCCTATGCGCGCGCAGACCGCACGGCCTCTTGTAGGGCCAGCGGCGGGTCCTAGCTCCATGGTGCATCCTGATTGAACGTACTACATAAGAAGTTCCTGCCTGCACGTCCTTGCCTTGGCAATTGGGTCGGCACTGTAAGTGTACTAGTTTGCCTCCGTGTTCACAGTCTTGTTCCAGTCTCGTTCCAGCCTTGTTCCAGTGTCCTACTGTTCCAGCCTTGTCCAGCGTCCTCCTGTTCCAGCGTCTGTCTGTCCTGTCGCCCCAGGTTGTACCTTCGGACTGTCTCTCTCTGGTACTGACCTCTGCCTGTTCCTTGACCATTCTGCTCACTGCCTGGATCTTGACCTCTGCCTGCCTTGTGACCTCGTCTGACCTCTGGAACCTGACCCCTGCTTCGTTGACTACTCCTCGGACTGATCCTCGGAACCTGACCCCAGCTGCCATTGACCACATCTCCTGATTCTGGCTTTGTCCCTTGCCTTTTCATCGCCTATGCTGTACTGGCCTTCTCTGATCTTCCAGGCCTACAGCCTAGTGACCGTCCAAGCTCCCTTGCTGCTCGTGGGCATGCCTCTCTAATACCTCTCCGGGAGACCCTGCGAGGCCCACCTAAGTCCAAGCGGCCCGGGTCCCTACGGGCTCCACCTGGGAGTACCGCGGGCTTCCAGTGGAGAAGCTCCTCCAAGCCTCTGACTCCTCCTGTGCTCCGCTCCCTGGGGGCAGGTGCTTCTTGGTCCCTACCAGGGAGCCATTCTGCACTGCTCCAGGAAAAGGGTCCACCTCCAAGCTCAACATGAAGTGTATCCTGGCATTATATCAAGACGAAACGGCTTGGAGCAAAGTCACCTGTAAGCCACATAAGGGGCAATGGGTACCTCTAGTATTTTTTCCAACTCCTGGGAACAACAGTGCCTGCCTCTTACAGCGGGGGTCAGGGTTCGATCAGCAAGTGGGAGAACTGGATACCTGTACTGCAATATGAAATGTGACAGAATTGCTGGAGGTTGGAAACTACTAGAATTTTGTGAGTAGCCAAAGCAGACTTATGGTGGTACTGCAGAGGAAGAGTAATAAGACCTACACTGCTCACTAATTGGACTGGCACTTGCACAGTAGAACAATTGGCAATTCCATTCACCCTGGCATTTAGAAGGGAAAAAACAGCACAAAAGAATGTGAAGGGACACTTTAGGGACATCCTTTGATGAGAGGATATATATTAGGCCTCATAGGAGTACCAAGAGGAGTCCCTGATGTACAATTGTTAGATGACACTGAGGAATTAGAGGTACAGAAGGCTCAGGAAGTGCTTGAGGCCCTGGAGGCCACTTATGAAAGACTGTGAATGTAAGAGCAACAAAACTGATAAAGAGAAAGTGGGGAATTGTGAGCAAGGGCTCACTGATGTTGCTTTTATAAAGGATAATAGATTATAGAAATAGAATTGTATTTTTTTATTCTCTTATATTCTAATTTCTGGTAAAGAAACTTCTAGTTAGAAGCTGTAGAAGGTCGAGCTGCAAAACCCAGCCAGCACCCGCCCCCCCCCCATGCTGAGAAACACAAACTACGCAGTACTATACTTAGGCTGGCACATATAGTTACAGACAAGGAAAGGAATGTGTAAGGCTGTATCTCCTTCACATCCCTCCCTGCACCTGATTCTAACAAAGACTTTTTCATAGCAGTACAAACTAACAAGAAAAAATGCAATTTAGGAACAGCATGTGTGTGTTTTTCCAAAAAGCAATGTTATAAGCAGACAGGATGAAGGACGCAGCAAAAGTACATCCAATTTTTAGGTTAAAATTGAAAGTTGAAACTTGGCATTAGAATATGTTGTTTAAGCAAAATGTAAGGAGAAGAAATTGAAGCAGACACAGAAGCGTGATATCCCCATATTTGGAAGTCTGAAACACACGAGGGATACCTGAAGCAGAGATAACACTGAAATGAAGGCATCAGATAGGTTGAGCATCCTGAGATGGGGAGGAGTAAAATGATAAGTGAATGTACAATAGTGAGATGTTTTAGCTTTGTGGGTGTGCCTACTTCTGTATGACACCCGTACTTGCAAATTCATAAAATAAAGAAATAGATTGTCTCACCGACTCTTCATGTTCACTAAATAATTTTCTGAGAAGGTGCAATACCACTTCTTACAGCAGTGTCTCTGTGTTGCCTACACATGCACATCAAATTGCACTTGCAGTCAATGGGCATTATGATACCACTGCAAAAATATTAACTCATTTTATTTCTCACATCCCAGTGACAAAATCAGTCCTGTCAGGGATAGGGAAAGACAAAGCAGCAAGAACTCAAACTGTAGTATTGACTTAGGATAATATTGCCACTTTGGGTGCCAGTTTGCCACTTGAGATGCCATCAAGAGTTCATGTCACTGTTGCTAGAGCCCTCTTTTGGAACCTTGCGGCATTAACCTTGCTTTCATGCCCAAACCTTGACCCTGCAGTTTTCTTTGCCACTGTGCATTGTTGTCTCCAAGACCTTATGCAGGTCGGGGGGGGGGGCGGGGGGGGAGGGCTGCTTTGCACCTCTCATGTTGCTTTGGAGTCTTGAAGCCACTCTTTGTACTGCATAGCCCTTTTATCATTGCCTGCCTTTGGTCTGTTTCTGCCATCTTTTCTGCTTAGTTACCCCTCCATGTTGCCTAGAATGCTGATGCCAATTTTGGTGCCATGTTGCCACTCGAGATAACACCAAAAGGTCATGTCACTGTTGCTGGTGCCCTCTTTTGGAGCCATGGGATGTACTTCTAACACTTGCTTTGCTTTCTTCTTGGTTTGTTCTATTTTTCTTTCCTGGGGTGTTTTGTCTCCAATATAAAATTTTGAAAACAGTCCAAAAAAGAAAGAGGTTTCATTACAATGGCATAACACTTATTCTGTATTACTTCCTTTTCTTCAGCCCCTACACAAGTTCAGTCTGGTTCTCCCATCCTGTATGATGGTTAGTTACACTGGATTGGTTTATTCAAAAAAGCTCTCTGTGATAAAATGCCCCTATTTTTCCTCTTTAAAACTGTGTGGGACCAGGCTTTTACCCTGGTCCACCTTAAATCCCATAGAGGGGGAGAGCTGTATGGGCTGGACCCTGCTGGGCAGGAAGAGCTCTGAGGGCAGGACCCTGCAGGGACATTAAGAATGTGATCCCAGCTGGGATCAGGAGACCACCCCTATCTCCAGGATCAAGTAGCTCCTGAACCTCTCTGAAGTTGTGTGTGTATACTATCTGAGGTAAGGCTGTCTACTTTGTGTTAAAGTTCTGTATATGATAATAAAAAAAAGTTATGATTGCATTAGAAAAGGCTGGAGTCAGTGTGGTTTTCTGCTCCAGCCTAGGTGATTTGCTCGGTCACCCTCACACCCTCATTCAGGGGAAGAAATACTGACACAAGGCAAAAGATCCCCGAGAGAAACCATTTACTGTCCTAAAAGTCATAAGAGGTTAGAGTACTGAGAGAGAACTCATGCAAAACCACAAAATAAGGACATGCAAAACTAAATTTCAGCTACAGAATATAGGAAACATTTTCTATAAACAAAAAACCCCTCACAATTATAACCCCCCGTCTTTTTGAAACCAATACTTTCCATGACCACATTTTGCCATACTGCCTTGCTGTTGGATCCCGGACCTAGCACCTTGCTAGTTGGGGGTGGGGGGTGGGAGGAGGCTTTGCACCTATCATTGTGCTTTGGAATCTTCAAGCCACTCTTTGTGCTGTTTAGCCCCTTTATCAGTACCTGCCTTGTAGGTTTCTCCGACTCCTTTTTTGCTTTGTTCACTTTTCATACTACCTTAGGATACTAATGCCACATTAGGTGCCAGTTTGCCATTTGAAAGGCCATCAAGGGTTCATGACACTGTTGATGGTGCCCTCATTTAGAGCCTTGGAGTATTCTTCACACTTCTTCTGCTTCTTTTCTCCTCTCACAGTAGCTTGGTGAAATTCTGCCAATGCAGAGTACCCCTTTGCCCCAAAGGCCATTCATTGCAATTTATGTGCCACTATCCAGTCTCTCTCACCTTATGAGCTTCATACATGGTCTTAATTATATAAATGGACTTTAATAAGAGTCTTATGTAGTAGGGATGTGAATCATTTTTTGACGATTTAAAATATTGTCCGATATATTTTAAATCGTCAAAAATCGTTAGAGGCGATATTTAATAGGAATTCCCCTGATTTATCATCAAAAATCGTAAATCAGGGGAAGGGGGAGGGGAAGGGGGAGGGTAGGAAAACCGGCACATTAAAACATCCCTAAAACCCACCCCGATCCTTTAACATAAATCCCCCACCCTCCCAAACCGCCCCCAAATGTCTTAAATTACCTGGGGTCCAGTGGGGGGGGTCCCGTTGTGATCTTCCACTCTCGGGCGTCGGGCGCGTTGATAGAAAATGGCACCAGCGCTACCTTTGCCCTGTCATATGACAGGGCAAAGGTAGCACCGGCGCCATTTTGGTTCATGTTCCCCGACATCACGAGCGTAGAAGATCGCTCCCAGACCCCCGCTGGACCCCCAGGGACTTTTGGCGAGCTTGGGGGGGCCTCCTGACCCCCACAAGACAAGACTTTTTGGCAGGTCCCCCAGGGACCAAAAGTCCCTGGGGGACTTTTGGCAAGTCGATTCGAGCACAGGAGGTCGTTCCTGGGGGTCAGGAGGCCCCCCAAACTCGCCAAAAGTCCCTGGGGGTCCAGCGGGGGTCCGGGAGTGATCTTCTATGCTCATGACGTCGAGGAACACGAACCAAAATGGCGCTGGCGCCATTTTCTATCAACGCGCCCAACGCTTGAGAGTGGAAGATCACAATGGGACCCCCCCACTGGACCCCAGGTAATTTAAGAGATTTTGGGGGGGGTTCTGGAGGGTGGGGGATTTATTTTAAAGGTTCGGGGTGGGTTTTAGGGATGTTTTAATGTGCCGGTTTTCCCGCCCTCCCCCGATTCACGATTTACACGATATTTAGAAAAACAAAACCGCGACGATCCGATTCCCTCCCCCCCCAGCCGAAATCGATCGTTAAGACAATCGATCACACCATACACATCTCTATTATGTAGTAAAGTTTGAGGTTCATATATGAATTATTTTCTATTTATATGACAGTGATACTGTTATGCAGAAAGTGAAGTAAATGATGTTTCATGGAGAAAGCCACTTATTTAATATAAGAATATAATCACTATTATTTTTAAAGATGTATGCTATTGTATGTTTGCATGATGAGTGTGTATGTATGGATGGTCTGATGTGAGTGAATCATGTTTTGTAATTAGGATGACAAAAATATTTTAATATGCATTTCTCTGGGTGGTATCTTTTGTAAATATTTTGTTCATATGTGATTATCCTGGAATAAAGCAAAATTGCTTACCTTGTAATAGGTGTTATCCCAGGACAGCAGGATATAGTCCTCACATATGGGTGATGTCACCGAACGGAGCCCAGGCGGGAAAGCTTTCTGTCAAAGTTTCTAGAAACTTTTGACTGGCCCTGTGAGGCCACTGAGCATGCTCAGCATGCTATGATATTCTCTGCCACAGGTGTCTCTCTTTAGTCTGTTATATAGCATGAAGCGATAGCAAAAAATAAAATAATAAAAGGTAGGAGACCCAACTCCACGGGGTGGCGGGTGGGTTCTGTGAGGACTACATCCTGCTGTCCTGGGATAACACCTATTACAAGGTAAGCAATTTTGCTTTATCCCAGGACAAGCAGGATGCTAGTCCTCACATATGGGTGAATAGCAAGCTAGAGGCTGAGTCATGTTGTATTGAGGCAACATTGAAGTATTGTTGTTGAATGAGTCAGCCGAGGATCCCAGAACATTGGATGTAGGAGGAGTTGGGATTAAACAGGAAACAAGTTCTTTAAGACAGATTGTCCGTAGGCTGAATCTTGTCTTCCTTCTTTGTCTAAGCAGTAGTGAGCTGCAAAGGTGTGAAGAGAACTCCATGTTGCTGCTTTGCATATGTCTAAGATTGGCACTGAACGAAAATGTGCTACTGAAGTTGACATTGCTCTTACGGAATGAGCCTTTACTCGCCCTTGAAGAGGAAGGCCTGCTTGTTTATAGCAGAACTCTATGCAATTTGCTATCCAATTGGATAGGGTATGTTTACCCACTGCTTTACCCGGTTTGTTTGGATCATAAGAAACAAAAAGCTGAGTGGATTTCCTATGGACTGAAGTACGGTTTAAGTAGAAAGCGAGTGTACGTTTACAGTCCAGGGTGTGTAAGGCTGTTTCCCCTGGATGGGAATGAGGCCTTGGAAAGAATGTGGGTAAATTTATGGATTGGTTCAAGTGAAATTCCGTAACAACTTTGGGAAGGAATTTTGGATGTGTGCGGAGAACCACCCTGTCATGTAAGAACTTTGTATAAGGTTCGTATGTGACAAGTGCTTGTAACTCACTAACCCTTCTAGCTGAAGTAATGGCTATGAGGAAAATAGTTTTCCATGTGAGAAATTTAAGATTACAAGAGTCGATGGGTTCAAAAGGTGAGCGCATGAGACTTGTTAGTACCAAATTCAGGTCCCAGCTTGGGACGGGTTTTCGAATTGGTGGTTTGAGGTGAGTTAAACCTCTCATAAATCTACTTATGAGAGGTTGTGTAGATATAGGTGCATCTGCTATCTTGTTATGGTAAGCAGAGATTGCACTTAAATGTACTCTTATGGATGAAGTCTGGAGACCAGATTCCGAAAGATGGTATAAGTAGTCTAGAAGAGAAGTTGCGGGGCAAGTGAAAGGATTTATATCCTTTGCTGAGCACCACAAAGTAAATCTCTTCCATTTAGAAGCATAGTTTTTTCGTGTGGAAGGTTTACATGAAGCTATAAGCACTTGAGATATATGAGATGAAAGATTGAGTGGTTGTAAAATCAAGCTTTCAACATCCATGCTGTCAGAGACAAGGACTGGAGGTTGGGATGTCTCAACCGACCCTGATCTTGAGTAATGAGAGTGGGAGCTACTCCTAGACGAATTGGATCTCTGACTGAGAGGTCTAGAAGTGTGGGAAACCATACTTGTCGAGGCCAATGCGGGGCTATGAGAATCATGGCCCCCCTGTCCTGTTGTAGCTTCACTAGAGTTTTGGTTATGAGCGGTATTGGAGGATACGCGTATAACAGGCCTGAATTCCAAGGGCGAGCAAAGGCGTCCTTGGCTGGTTGGTTCTTCTGTCTGTATAAAGAACAGAAGTTGTCCACTTTGTGATTCAGAGGTGATGCAAAGAGGTCTATTGTCGGTTGACCCCAGCGTTGAAAGATCCTGGTTGCTATGGTAGGATCCAGGGACCATTCGTGTGGTTGGAAATGATGGCTGAGTCGGTCCGCCACTACATTGTGAATGCCTGCCAGATATGTGGCTCGTAGAGACATTGAGTGAGTCAGGGCCCAGCCCCAAATCTGTGCAGCTTCTTGACAAAGGAGATACGAGCCCGTACCTCCCTGTTTGTTGATGTACCACATGGCTACTGTATTGTTTGTTTGAATGAGAACAGTCTTGCGTGAAAGGCAATCCTGGAACGCATGCAGTGTGTAACGTATCGCTCGAAGTTCCAGAAAATTGATTTGATATGTTGCTTCGAGTTTTGTCCAGGTTCCCTGTGTGTGGAGATTGTCTATATGAGCTCCCCATCCCAAGGTGGAGGCATCCGTAGTTAAAGTAGTCTGTGGGACAGGTTGTTGGAAAGGTAGGCCTTTGCACAGGTTGTCCATGTTGGTCCACCAAAGTAGAGACGATCTTAGTTGGTGGGTCACTTGAATTAGATAGTGTAATGGTTGAATTGCTTGGATCCATTGTGACCTTAGAGTCCATTGAGTTACTCTCATGGCTAGCCTTGCCATAGGAGTAACATGAACTGTTGATGCCATGTGACCTAACAGAATCAGAAACTGATGAGCTGTGGTTTGTGTCCGTAAGGAAATGGACCTTGCTAACTGAATAAGGGTTTCTGCCCGTTCTATGGGTAGAATGGCCTTTGCTTGGATTGTGTTCAAATCTGCTCCTATGAATTGAAGCAGATGAGTTGGAGTGAGATGGGATTTTTGATAATTGATGAGAAATCCCAGGGAGTGAAGCAGAGCAATTGTTCGGTTGAGAGAAGTTATTGCTCCTTGTTGAGATGGACTCTTTATGAGCCAGTCGTCTAGGTATGGGAAGACATGGACACCTTCTTTGTGTAATTGTCCTGCTATTACTGCTAGACATTTGGTGAAGACTCTGGGAGTCGATGCCAGTCCAAATGGGAGAACTCTGTATTGGTAATGTTGAAGACCCACTGTGAAGCGCAGGTATTTGCGATGAGGAGGGTATATTGGAATGTGAGCATAAGCATCTTGAAGATCCAGAGAACAAAGCCAATCCTTTGCTTGAAGAAGTGGAAGCATGGTGCCTAGAGAAACCATCCTGAACTTTTCTTTCTTTAGAAATTTGTTGAGATTTCTGAGGTCTAGGATGGGACGTAGGCCTCCTGTTTTCTTTGGAATGAGGAAATATTTGGAGTAGAATCCCCTGCCCTTCTGCTTCCGAGGCACTGGTTGAATGGCCTTGGATTTCAGAAGGGTGGATAATTCTGTTTGTAATTGATGAAGTTGAGATTTTTGTTGTTGGCATGATGTTGGTGGAAATTCTGGAGGAATTGAAGTGAAATTTAGTTTGTAACCTCGGGCAACTATTGAAAGAACCCATTGATCTGAGGTTATGTTTTGCCAATTTTTGTGAAAAAGGGATATTCTGCCTCCAACTGGTAGGTTTGGTTTGGGATTGCAAGGTTGAATCTGTTCTCTGGTGTAATCCTCAAAAGCCTGTTGCAGGCCCTGTCTGCGCCGGTGGTTGTGGGCGGGCGGGTCTGGATTGTCTGGCTTGAGAATGCTGAGTTGGCCTAGTGGATCTACCTCTATTTGTTGGTTGGTAGTATTTGCATGGCCTGTAGTAAGAGCGTCTTTCATCTCTTCGTGGAGGACGACGAGAAGGCTGACCAACAGATTCTTGTGGGGTCTGAGACAGTTGTTTTAGTGTCTCCGTGTGGTCCTTGAGCTGTTGAACCGCTTCTTGAATTTTATCTCCAAAGAGATTGTCACCAAGACAGGGAAGGTCAACAAGCTTATCTTGAACCTCAAGCCTGAGGTCAGATGCCTTGAGCCAGGCCCACGGTGAGCAGTGATTCCTGCTGCTGCTGTTCTTGAAGCAGTTTCGAAGTTGTCATAAACTGCTCTTACTTCGTGTTTTCCTGCTTCAAGACCTTTTGATATAATTTCTTGAGCAGGCTCTTGGAATTGAGTTGGTAAGGAAGTGATGAATTGTTCCATCTCTTTCCAGAGATTTCTTTGATGTTGAGTTATATAGAGTTGATATGCAGAGATTTTAGTACTCAGCATGGAACTCTGGTAAATCTTCTTACCCAATGTGTCCAGGAACCTGTGCTCCCTGCCTGGTGGGATGGAGGAGTGTGGACGCACACGTTTAGATTTCTTCTGTGCTGATTCCACAACGACAGATTGATGGGGCAATTGATGTTTATGGTACCCAGGAGCTGGTTGAACAATGTAAGTAGTTTCTACTCTTTTGTTTACTGCAGGTATGGAAGCTGGGTGTTCCCAGATTCTTTTTTGAAGTTCCAGTAACACCTCATGTACAGGTATTGCTAGTACCTGTTTGGGTGGATCCACAAACTGTAGTACTTCGAGAGTTTGTGTTCTGGTATCCTCCTCAGCAGCCAATTTAAATGGAATGGAATCAGACATAGTTTGTATGAAGGATGAGAAGGAAAGATCTTCCGGAGGTGACTTCTTTCTTCGGTCAGGAGAAGAAGGATTGGACATGAACTCCTCTGAGGAAAATTGAGAGGGTTCATCATCCCAGGAGTCTTCTGATTCCTCTCTATAAGTTGTTGGAACTGGAGGGGCTGGCAGCCCGGAAGGTCCAGGTTGTGGATCGAGGAAAAAATCAGCAGATACCTTCCTTTCTGTAATAGGTGGTAATTTGTCGATGACGTTTTGGTATCTTTGTAGGAGGCGATGATAAAATGCTTCATCGTGGACCTCCTCCGATGGAATAGGTTGCTGCAGAGATGCAGTCGTTAGATTCGTTGATGGAATTTGAAAAATCATCGATGTAGATTGAGTCAGTAGCCTCGGTGTAGTGGTTATAGTATCCGCCGAGGATCTTGAGGGAAAAGATGTTGTTGTCATCGGTGTTATCACCGGCATCGATGGTGTAGGTAGAAGCATCGGCATCGATACTGACGGTGAAGGTATCAGCATCGATGGCATAGCCATCGGCATCGATGCTGGAGGCATCGGCATCGATACTGAGGGTATCGGCATCGATATCGAGGGTATCGGCATCGACTCGGAGGTCGGCATCGACAGGCCTGTCGGAAGTTGTTGCTCTTGAAGAGCTTGAAAAACAGCTTGTTTAATCATTGCAGACAATTCAAGCTGTGGTGTGAACGAGGGAGCCGATGGTGTATGCGATGGTAGTGCAACGACCATCGATGACGGTGTTGGTGTCGGTGACAGCGAAGGCCCAATCACCGGCGTGTCTTGGTTTTTAGACCGCTTTGGCATCGACTCATCCTGGGACGGTGTTTCGGAGGATGATCGATGGCGATGTTTAGTTTTGGATCGTTCTCGCAGAGAGTACAGAAGATGGCGAGGATGAACGGTCCCCCGATCCATTCGGACGCGGTTTTTTAAGGAGAACTTTCTTTGTGGCGCCAGCCGGAGACGACCTCGGTGCTTTTGAGGGAGAAGGAATTAGTTGAAGAGAAAAAAGGTGTTCCATCTTCTCTTGCCTGGCCTTTCTTCCCTTGACTGTCATTTCAGCACATTTCTCACAGGAATTGACATCATGTTGTTCCCCGAGGCACATTACACACTCCGAATGGGGATCGGTAATAGACATAGTTCTGTTGCAGACCGGGCATTTTTTAAAACCGGTCGCCATTTTTGATCGACGGCCGTCGATGACGAACGTGTGTGTGTGTGAAAAATTTTCAGCCGAAAATTTCTTTAAAAAAAAACAGTACTCACCAGCCGGCGAGGCAGAAATCTTCCCGTGATAGAGAATATTTAGAGAAAATGACTTTTCAGTCAAAAACGAGATTCCCAACGGTAAGGCTATCGGTCCGCAGTGCGAACGGCAGCGCGGAAAAGTGAAGACTAAAGAGAGACACCTGTGGCAGAGAATATCATAGCATGCTGAGCATGCTCAGTGGCCTCACAGGGCCAGTCAAAAGTTTCTAGAAACTTTGACAGAAAGCTTTCCCGCCTGGGCTCCGTTCGGTGACGTCACCCATATGTGAGGACTACATCCTGCTTGTCCTGGGATAAAGCTTTGTGATATTTTCCTAATAACTGTATGTAAAATATATGGGCACACTTTCTTTTGAATTATATCTTTTATAATAGAGTGAGAAGCCCTTTGTATATTTCTTTGCAGTACTAAGTGTTTTTCACTATACATATATATACATTTTTTTTTTTAATTTATTATTTTGCTATAGCGATTTTCATGACAAGAATCACATCAAACCGGTTTACATTTAACAATGTGTGTAAAGTATAGAGAACTTGAACCACAGTAGCAAGAGAGTGGTTAGGAAAGTGCAACAGTTACAATAAAACAGGGTAATGATAACTGGGATCTGGAAAAGAAAAAGTGGGGAGATAACTGAACAGGAAAATATTTACAAGGTAGCAAAATTGATTCCTAAATGATATTTACAGGGTAACACAATCGATTCCAATAGAGTGCAATTGTATAACAAATGATATTAATAATACGGTAAAGGAGATGACAGTGAAGTTAGAGATTACTTATTTAAATCAATTTTTTCTGATAAAGTGTGCTGTTGGGTGGGGTTCTTACATATATATATATGTACACATATACAATCTATGACGGTAACTTTAATACTGGCGTACGGGTATATATGTGCGCATTTGCTGGCTCGCGTCCAGAGACACGTCCTTTTTATAACATATGAGCATATATGCGCGCATGTTTTAAAACAGCCTGGATGTGCAAATATGTGCATTTAATTTTAAATAGATGCACACATGTATGCTCAAATGCATCTCCCATGTAAGTGGGGGAATTTTATAAGGGACGCAAACCAGTGCCATAGCTAGTTTTCTCAGTTCATTCCCAGTTAACCAAATTTAATTTATTAGCCTCCTTTTCCACCTGTTAGCCCCAACCCTTAAAACCCCACTGACTAGATTTTTTTTCTACTTAAATGTCATCCATAGCAGTAGTAAAGTTACACAAGGGACCCAGGGACCCCGGTTCGTGCCTTTGGCCTTCCCCCAACACACCCCAGCCCCGCCCCTTTTTCTAAATTTTTGACTTGCGCACAAAGTGGGAGATACATGTGTACATGGGCGGCTCATAAATTCTGAATGGCGTATGCCGGTCCAACTTATCTCTCGGCTTTGGCGCACGTAGGGCTTTTAAAATTCACTTACAAAATTATGAGCGGATTTTTTTTAAAAACCTGCACATAAAAAATGGGGGTTATACGCACAGCCAGGCCTTGTGCTCGCTGCGCACATTTTAGAAAAGGCCCGGACGTGCACATAACCCCCGTTACGTGCACAAGAGCCAGGCCTCTCTGAAGGGACGGTCCAGGACAGCGCCATTCCTCACTGTCCCGGCTGCCGGCCCTGAAGTAACTTGCAAAATAAAAGGTAGAAAAAAAAAAAGAAAGGGTTTTAGAGGGTGGGGAGGAGAGGGGAAGGGAAGTTAGGGTAGGGGGTAGGAAAGTTCCCTCCCAGTCCGCTCCTTAATTGTAGCAGACTGGGAGGGATCTGGGGAAGGCCTCAATGCATCGCCGCACGAAAGTTGCCAAATTTGACACCTCCCCCCCCCCCCGATTTTTTAACATGCACGCACTGGCAGCCAGGACATATATATATATATATATACACACACTTAGATAGCTCTGTCACTGTAGGTCTTTATTATATAAAATGAACAATTTTTAAAGGTTTCTCAAGCTTTATTAAACTGCTGCTTTAAATACAATAGGTTTCAATTGTCAGGGGAGCACTTCCCAATTTCATCCTTAAAATATTTTGTTTTCTAAAACTAACCATATTGTAATGCATTCCAGCAGCATGAAGAAAGACAGCAAAATCCAATTGGGAAGAATCAAGAAGGGCAAAAAGCAGTTAACAAAAAGCTGATTGTACAGAACAAAATTGGAATCCCTAGAATGCTCAAATGAGAGAATTTCAATGCAGATTCCTTCCCATTGCCATTAACATTTTATTTTCACCCAATAGCAAAACTGAGAAAACAAAACAAAACAAAAAAATAATTTACGTCAAACAGGTGGACACTACCAAGAAGACTAAAACCTTTCTTCCGATTTGGGAACTTTATATTCAATCGCTCCCTCACAAGAAGCAGAGTATGCTTTTGAATGACTTTACTGGGACAGTTCCATTGGAACCCGCTTAAGGACTTCATGAGTAGCCTTCCAGAGGGAGGGGGATGTTACTGCGGGAAGTTGGGGATTGGTTGGGTTACTGGTCAGAGCAACCCAGTGCTCCTGAACTGTTTGATTGTTTGCTTTTGGAAAACCAATAAAACAGATTTAAACATAACTATTAAAACTAAGCAGATATAGCCCGAGTTTCATAGAACTGCCAAAAAGAGGCTATCAAAAAAACCTGTGCATTACGACCTATAATTAGTTTGTAAAGGACTTTAAGCCTAATTTAAGTTCAGGCAAAATTGTAGCAAAAACAGAGCAAATGCCCATAAGCCAGTTTTTTCACATGATTTTGAACTTGTAATTTTTTTCCCAAAGTTTTAATTTCCTCTTAGAAAAAAAAAAAAGAGAGCAGAATAATGCAGGAAATCAAGATTTGATTACTGAGCCCTGTTTCTGGTTCACAGGAAGTCTTTGGGGGTGAAGGAGTCTCCACCATTGCATAAGGATGACACCTAGTGATCAGACTCAGGATTTCAGAAGAAGTCATGATCTGTGTCACCTGGTCAAGGACTGTTGCTACCACATGAGGTTTGGGAGGGAAGGAAGGTGTTTAAAAATTAGGGAAACTCACGAAGGCTCATGGCACTGTAGTTCAAGTAAAGGCCTGCTCAGATTGAGCTGGAAGTTCAAAGGAACAAGAGGAAACTTCTGCACTTATGAGTAAATTTTAAAACCTACACGTGGGCATCCATGTTAGTGCGCTACCCGGCACGCACACATGGACGCCCGATTTTATAACATGCACGCGCAAGTGCATGCATGTTATAAAATTGAGGGTCAGCGCGCGCAAGAGGGTGCACACTAGTGCATCTTGCGCATGCCGACGCCCGCGGCCTTCCCCTGTTCCCTCTGAGGCCACTCAGATTTTGAAGCAGCCTCGGAGGGAACTTCCTAACCCCTAACCTAACCTCCCTTCCCCTTCCGCCCCCCAGCCCTATCCTAAACCCCCCAGCTTTTATTTTACCTCTTGTGCCTGCCTCTGGGCAGGCGCAAGTTGCGCACTCTGGCAGTCTGCCGGCACGCAATCCTCTGACACAGCAGCAAATGGCCACTGTGCCATTTGCTGCTGTGTCCCGCCCTGCCCCCAGGACTGCCCCACCCCTCCCCTTTTTCGAAGCCCCGGGACATTCGCGCATCCCAGGGCTTTAAGCACATCGCCGGGCCTTTCTAAAATAGGCCCAGCGTGCATAGGGCTTTGAAGATCCAGGCCTTATCTCTTCTCCCCAACAAAAAATAGTTCAAAAGGATTAACAATGTCATTTAAAAAGGCAGAACCAGTAAAATATTTTTCTTATGCTTAAAATAAAGTATCAGGAAAAATAGCAACTTACAGTGTCAGCAAGACTAACATAGTCGATAACTTCCAATATCATGGCAGTTTCATTATTGACATTTTTATACTGTAAGGGAAAAAACAGAAAGAACAGTGTTCTTTTTTCTCATATAATCTCTTTTTTGCAATTTACACAATTACTGCCTACTCCCTATTCAGGGATGTTTGCAGATAGGTCAAATAAGGCATGCTAAAACAGACGTCCAACCTCTCATCTTACCTCCCTTCCTCTTCCTCTTAGCAGTTTTGTACATCCCATTGGTCCTGAGTCCATCTGGCTACACGCTAAGAAATGGAGAAATTACATACCTGATAATTTCGTTTTCCATAGTGTAGACAGGATCAATGGGTATAGTGTACTCCTGATAGCAGATGGGAGATTGAGTCAGATTTCAAAGCTGACGTCACTCTACATATACCCATGCAGGTAGCTTCAGTATTCTCCTCAAAAAGCTACTGTGGATATATGTGTGCATTAAGAACTTGATTAACTTGATTAACTAGGACTGATTCAACTGATTTCCAGGTTGGAAACCGCCAGTGCACTCAACCGAATAATGCCAACACCCAGCTGTTATAGTTATTGATGTTTGAGTGGATCCTTGGACACTGTGGCAGCTGACCATGCCCACGTGGGTAGTCCCGTGAGGGACCACGGTGTCAGGCTAGACTCTGGACACACAAACACAGATTGAATCTTTAAACAATTATTGGAAACCACCAGAGGTGGCAGTGGTGAGTAGTAGATGTTGAGCCCGGCTGGGCGAGTATCTACAGGACGCTGGAACAGCGAATCCTCCACTTGGCTGTGCTGTAATGGAAAGAGACTGAGAGTTATGAGTACACAGATAAACATACAGAGTCCCAGGTAGAAATGGAGAAGCTCCGAGACAGGGAGAGCAGGCCCTCGAGGAGCGAATACCTGATCCCTTAGAACAGAGAGACTCAGTGGTGTTGTACTCACACAGCAATTCCACTAGACGAGAGGTCTGGCACTGGAACAGAGGGCAGGCCCTCGAGGAGCGAGTACCTGGTTCCAGGGAAGCAGTACTGTGGGAATAGATGGTAGTTGTACTCACAGATGGAAACTGTTAGTGTTATGTTCTTATGTTTTCTTAAGTCTTCCAAGTAGATAGGGTGGTAGATGCAGGCAGCGACTCAGGGAACATGGGCCCTTGAGGAGTGATTACCAGCCTCCTGGTAGCACCTAAAAGAAGCAGAAGAGGCCCCCGAGGAGTGGGTACCCCATTAGCAATAAGAGTTCCAGATAAGCTGGAGTGGCAGAGTAGCTTTGGTTCGGAGAGCAAATCCCATCCGTAGAGTTCCGGTTGCTGACTCAATTAGCTAGCAAAAATTGTAGGCTTAAATATCCGGGCAACATGATGCCATCTCAGGGGGACGCCCCTGAGGTTCGCGCCAATGAGGAAATAAAGATGAGGGCGGCGCACGCGCACCCTATGGTACCTTGGAGGAGCATGGTGGGAAGCACCAAAGCCAGTCCGGGAATGCCGGACAGGTCGGCAGACAGACACCATGGCAGCCAGTAGTCCGAGGTGAGCGGGAGGAGCCGCAAGAAGAGTGAGGTAGGCGGGGAAAAGTTGTCGCAGACCGACGGTCGCAACACCAGAAAACTATGGGTGTCTTGAACTAGGGGTAAAACATGGCTTACCCGTGCTTGTCTTAGTCTCAGGGCTTGTTGCCTGAGGTTCCTGGATTCTGGGGCAGCCATGGGCAGGGTGCTGAGTCCATCTGTCTACACTAAGGAAAACGAAATTATCAGGTAAGTAATTTATCCATTTCCTAGCATGTAGCCAGATGGACTCAGGACCAATGGGACGTAAAAATGCTACTCCCGAACAGGGCAGGAGGCTGCCCGTGGCCCACTTAATACTGCCCTTGCAAAGGCTGTGGCCTCCCCAGCCTGGACATCCAGGTGATAGAACCTGGAGAAGGTGTGTATGGAGGAACACGTTGCTACTCGACAGATCTCGGCGGGTGACAGCAGCTTGGTTTCTGCCCAGGATACTGCCTGGGCCCTTGTTGAATGGGCTTTGACTTACAGAGGTAGGGGTTTCCCTGCCTCCATGTAGGCCGCCTTGGTAACTTCTTTGATCCAGCGGGCTACGGTTGCCCGCGAGACCACTTCCCCCTATTTCTTTCCGCTGTGAAGGATGAATAGGCGGTCCGTCTTTCGCAACGGGGTTGATCTTTCCAGGTATCGGACTAGGAGTCTGCCGACATTTAGATGGTGAAGAAGGTGTGAGTCTTCCGAGTCCTTATGTTCATCTGGAGATGGCAGTGAGATGGTTTGGTTCAGGTGAAACTGAGAAACCACTTTCGATAGAAAGGAGGGAACAGTGCACAGCTGTATGGCTCCAGATGTGAACCTGAGGAACAGTTCCCGACAGGATAGTGCTTGAAGTTCGGAGGTGCAACGGGTTGAACATATTACTACCAAGAATGCAGTCTTCAAGGTCAGGAGACGTAGTGACAGACCGCATGTTGGTCTGAAGGAAGTTCCCGCTAGGATGTCCAGTACTAGATTGAGATTCCATATGGGCACCGGCCACTTTAGGGGTGGCCGGAGTTGTTTAACAATTCTCAGGAAGCAGGAAACATCTGGATGGGTTGATAGTCTGATGCCGTCCACTTTGGCTCTGAAGCAGGTCAGCGCGGCCACCTGAACCTTGAGGGAGTTGAGAGACAACCTCTTCAAACCATCCTGAAGGAATTCCAGGATCATGGGGATCTTGACTGTCCTCAGGAGAATTCCATGGTCCTCACACCAGGCTTCGAATACTCTTCGTATTCGTACGTAAGCTAGTGATGTGGAGAACTTGCGCGCTCGAAGCAAGGTGTCAATCACTGCCTTAGATTATCCGTTCTTCTTCAGGCGAATCCTCTCAAGGGCCAGACCATAAGAGAGAATAGTCGGATCTTCGTGGAGGATCAGACCCTGCCGGAGAAGGTCCCTGTGTGGAGGTAGGCACAAGAAGTCTCCACATGTCTGGGTACCATGGCCATCTTGGCCAATCCAGGGCCACTAGTAGCACTAGTCCCCTGTGGTGTTCTATCTTGCGGATGATCCTGCCCAGTAGTGGCCATGGGGGGAATGCTTACAGTAGGTCTTCCTGTGGCTAGGTCTGGATGAGGGCGTCGATTCCCCAGGATTGCGGTTCTCGTCTGCGGCTGAAGAACTTGGGAACGTGGGCATTGGACTGGGTTGCCAGTAGTTCCAAGGCTGGAAGACCCCAGCCATTTACTATCAATTGGAAGGCTTTGGTCGACAGCGTCTATTCCCCTGGGTCTAGGCTCTCTCTGCTGAGGTAGTCCACAGAGACATTGTCTTTTCCCGTGATGTGGGAGGCCGAAATCCCTTGCAGGTTTATTTCCGCCCACGCCATGAGGGGGTCTATATCCAGGGGCACCTGCTGGCTTCTGGTTCCTCCCTGACGGTTGATGTAGGCAACGGTTGTGGCGTTGTCCGACATGACTCTGACAAACTCGCCCCGGAGTCTGTGGCTGAATCGTAAGCAGGCTAATCTATCTGCTTGAGCTTCCAGGCGGTTTATGTTCCATCCCACCTCTTCCTTGTTCCATTGTCCCTGGGCCGTCAGTTCCTGATAGTGGGCTCCCCACCTTCGCAGGCTTGCATCCGTGGTGAACAAGATCCAGTTCGGTGGGCATAGGTTTACTCCTTTGCTCAGGTTGTCTTCCTGTAGCCACCATTGGAGCTGGCTTCGAACCTCTACTGGTTGCTGGAGGTGCACTGAGTAGTTCTGGGACATTGGGTTCCATCGTGACAGTAGGGAACGCTGTAGTGGTTGCATGTGGGCCCTTGCCCATGGGACGACTTCCAGGGTTGACGTCATGAGGCCGAGGACTTGGAGGTAGTCCCATACCTTGGGGCAAGCGTTGGTCAACAGTTTTTGCAGCTGACCCATCAGTTTCCTTCTCCTTGGAGGGGGAAGGAAGACCTTGACCTGTTTGGTGTCGAAACGAACTCCCAGGTACTCTAGCGACTGGGAGGGCTGCAGGCAGCTCTTGGCTGTGTTGACGACCCACCCGAGTTCCTGCAGTAGATTCTTGACTCTGGTGGTCACCTGGTGACTCTCCTCTGGAGATCTTGCTCTGATCAGTCAATCGTCCAGGTAGGGATGTACTAGGATTCCTTCTTTTCTCAGTGTCGCTGCCACTACGACCATGATTTTGGTGAAGTTCTGGGGTGGTAGCTAGTCCGAAGGGTAGTGCCCGGAACTCGTAATGATGATCCAGTATTGCAAAGCGTAGGAAGCTCTGATGGTCACGATAGACCAGGATGTGGAGATAGGCTTCGGATAGATCCAGAGAGGTCAGGAATTCTCCCGGCTGTACTGGCCTTATACTGAATGTAGGGTTTCCATGCATACCTCAGGTAACGATTGACGGTCTTGAGGTCCAGGATAGGCCGCAACGATAAAATAAATGGAATAGTGACCAATATTTTGTTGGTGCATGGGCACCGGGGTTATCGCCTTTAGGCTGAGTAGTCTTGCCAGTGTGGTTTCCACTGCCATCCTCTTGAAGTGGGAGTGGCATAATGATCTCATAAATTTGTCTGAAGGGGTGCTGTGGAATTCCAGAGAATAACCCTGGTTAGGAACCACTTGTCCGACGTTATCTCGACCCATCTGTGGTAGAATAGGGTAAATCTGCCCCCTATGTCTTCTTCCTGTGGATGTATTTCATTGTGGGGTACTGCCGGGGCCTGTACCCGAGCCTGCTCCCCTCTTGGTGTGTCTGTTCTGAAAGGACTGGGACCTTCCTGAGGGATGAGGTGCTTGGTAGTGTGTGTTCTTGTAAGGTCTAAAGCCCTGTGATCCTCTGACCTTGGTTCTTCGGGGAGAGGAGCGTTGGCATCTTTTGTTCCTATCCTCCAGTAGTCGAAGTACCGGAGATTCGCCCCATTTGTTGGCTTCTCCAATTTGCTACCGAATAGGAGAGATCCTTTAAAAGGCATTCTTGTGAGGTTCACTTTGGAGGTCACATCAGCTGACCAATTCTGGAGCCATAGTTGTCTTCTGGCTGCCACTGCTGAGGCGACACCCCTGGCTGAGGTATGTACTAGATCTGAGGTAGCATCTGTGAGGAAGGATACCGCAGGTTCCATTGTTTCAGTGGGCATGGTTGCATTTCTGGAGAGGAGCAAGCAGGTATGTGCCACTAAGGCGCAGCAGTAAGTGATCTGCAGGGTCATTGCTGCTATATCAAAGGACTGTTTAAGGATGGATTCCAGATGTCTGTCCTGGGCATCCTTGAATGCCGCTCCTCCGGGGATGGTTGTGCGCTTTGAGATTGCGCAGACCATAGTGTCCCACTTTTGGGAACCGTAGGAGTTCCTTGGCCGTGGGTTCTAGGGGGATAGGGCTTCTAGGGCCCGTCCTCCTTTGAAGCTGGCCTCCGGGGCATTCCATTCCAGGTCAATCAGTTGCTGGATGGCTTGCAACATAGGGAAATAGCATGAGGCCTGATGGAGGGACACCAAGATGGGGGTTCATCTTTGGTTCCGCTGTGGGATCCAAGCCTGGGATGCCCAGCATCTTCAGAGTCTAATATACGAGAGCTGGAAGCTCGTCTTTGGGGAAGAATCGTAGAGTCAGTCTCGTCCCCCGAGGTGTCTGTATCCCCATTAGAGAGGTTCTTGGCTAGGAGAGGCATGTCTCGATGAGCCCTGGAGGTGCTGGGAAGGTCTTGTGATTCTGGCAGGGGTTGAGACTGGGGCACAGCAGGGGCTGGTTGAGCCTGGTTAAAGGTTTGCAGCCCTTAAGAATTCTACCCAGGAGAAGGTCCCTGGGTCCATGTTGATCCCAGATAGGGTTGTAGTAAAAGACCCCAAGGTACCTTCCTGTGAGGGCGCCGAGTTAGGGATATCTAGGTCTGGGGTACAAACATCAGTGGATCTGGATACTTCTACTGGCCGTAGGGGACCTTGCTGTGGTTCCCCCTGAGCCTCTTCACACTGCTGGCATAGGAAGGAGGCCACTTCAGGTTGTGCAGTTCTCAGGTGGCAGGCTGGGCAGAGGGCTTGTCCCTTGGCCTTCTTGGCAGGCGGTGCCATGGTTTGTGCATGTGGAGGGCTTCAAAACTCATCTGTGTGCGTAGGTAAGCGCCGGGAGGCTTAGTTGTTCACTCCGGGTGCGCCGAGGATGTGCATGCGGAATGCACAGAGATGTGCACGCGGGCTACTAACTTTGTGCGCCCGCCTAAGATGTGCACGCTGCTGTGCGCACGGCACAATTGTCCGCGCTCGGACGGGTTATGCGGGCCGCTGTGCACCTGGCACCATTGTGTGTGCCGCTGTGTGCATACCTCAGTCGTGTGGACAATACGGTGGTCAAAGGGGGGGGAAATGGCGCCGACAACCACATTGACAAGATGGCGACACACCCCCCCCCCCCCCGGAGGGTCTCCACATGTGTGGACCCTCGCACAGAATTGGGGCCTAGCTCAAACGGAGCTGCTCAACCCAAATTTAACAGTCACCAGAAGGGACGATCTGTGCGGCTATTCGAGCCTTGGAGATCGGAGATTTAAAAGAGAGGTTTCTACCTTACCTGGTCTCGGTGTTTCTCAGTCTCGTGCCAGGCGGTCTCCAGCTGCAGGGGGAGAGGAAATTACCTTCACCGCCTCGCTCGATTCTGCACCCGCTGCCTCTCAGCCACCCTGGGGGCTAAGTCCACGCCGAGAACCGGCTATTGGACTGAGGCTTGGCTCTGACGGATCTCAGAAATCACCTCAGGAATTCTCGACTGTGGGAGGGAACCTTAGGTATCACCGCAGAAGAGCGAGGCTCGTCTTCTTGAGGCAAATTTTCTTTCTTCTTTGTTTTAAAAATTGCTAACACTATTCTAGTGTGTGTGTGATAGTGTCCACATCTGCTTAGGAGACTGAGAAATATTGAAGAGCTAAGCTACCTCCATGGGTATATGTAGAGTGATGTCAGCTTTGAAATCTGACTCCGTCTCCCATCTGCTATCAGGAGTACAATATACCTGAGGCCGAGAGGAGAAGGAGCTGAACTTTTATTTCCCAGTAGCTGCTTGAGTCCAGGGTTGAGTTTCCCTTCTTGCCCCGATGGTAACCAGCAGCTCAAAATTGTGACGTCGAGGGGCGAGAATCCGGAAGTGGGCCTATTTAATTGGCCTACTTGCGGCGCGCTACCAAAGCCTCACGCACCTAAGGGGCACATGGCTATGCCGGGCTTTGTCTGGCTTGCCTGGATATCGCCTGATTTTGCCTGAAATCTTCTCTTCATCTGGATGGTCTCTATGTATACTCGTCTGAAGCTCTTTGGTCCCGCCCCCAGATAGGTTTTAAAGTTTTATATCTCCTCCTGCCTCAGAAGCCTCCGAAAGTGAAATCTCTTGCAATTTTGTGCAATTATATCCTTCTTATATCACTTAATACCTTTGGCATTATTTCCTTGTTATATTTCCTTTGGTGAAAATGCCACATACCAAAAGGAAGGTCAAGTTAAGGCCTCCAATTGGTGGTGTCACAGTTGAGCCAGGGCAAAGGATGGTATTGAAATGGGGAGCTCTTTAAGATCACCCCATATATCCCCTGTTGAGCAGACCAATGTAGGAGAAGGTTTGGAGCGGAACTATTCTCCTCTGGTCGAAGAGACATCATTAAGCCCAGGGGCGCCGGCAACACCTCCACCACCTGGCACAGAAGGGGTTTCCTGGTTAGAAGTGCCAGGAAAAGAGCATGAAGAATGCTTCATTGGGAGCAGATAAGCAAAATATTAAAGTTCTGAAATTAACAGAGTGAGAGACCCAAGAAACAGCACAGCTGAGTCTCTTGGGAAGCTCTTGTGACATCCCTAAAGAAGCAATTACCCCAAAGATAGATAAATCTTCTAAGGAAAAACAACAGGATATTGAAATGGTAATTAAATCTACTAGTACTGTGATGTTGAAACCTGTAAATATAACTTTAAAAATCTTTGGAATTATTTAGCTAAATTAGACTGATGTGGTAATGAAAACAAATAATTTCTCTGTGAAAAATACTGAAATGTTAGAAGATCAACAAAGAGAAATGTGTGAATTAGACAAATGAATTATGCAAGTTGAAAAAGTTCAGAATCATCAAATCAATGTAGAAGGGGTGTTTAATAGAAAATTTAAAAATTTAGAAAATTCAATGAGATCATTGAATTTAAGGGTTATCAATTTCCCAATTATAAAGAAACTGGATCCTTTGGAATTATTTAAAAATTACTCATCACAGGTGCTCAATATTCCAGAGAAGTGTTTACCTGTTATAGTAAGAGCTTTCTATAGTAAAATTGGTTCTTACCTGCTAATTTTCATTCCTGTAGTACCATGGATCAGTCCAGACCATGGGTTGAGCCTCCTGTCCAGCAGATGGAGACAGACCAAAACTGAATGGGTATCCCATATCAGGACAGAGCCTATCCTGCATCCCTTCAGTACAGAACACTTTCAAAGCAGATATAACGCTTAGATCAAGCAAGTAACAAGAAAAAACTGATAAATTAAACAATTGAAAGAATTCTGTATAACAAACGCTCTTGCATAAAGATTTATTTTCATTTTCATCTGTGAGATGCTTCTGGTGCCTTAAGTAATAATAAAAGATTCAGGTATCCGGAAACCTGTAAAGGAAGAAACTTCGAGCGGACGGAGCAGATCTAGCATGGGAGGGTGTCTGGACTGATCCGTGCTACTACAGGAACGAAAATTAGCAGATAAGAACCAATTTTCCTTTCCCTGTATGTACCCGGATCAATCCAGACCGTGGGATGTAACAAAGCTTCTCTAAACAAGGTGGGACCGAGACAGTCCCGCTCGAAGAACCTGCTGCCCGAAGGAGCCAAAAACTGAAGCCTGTACATCAAGGCGGTAATGGCGAGCAAAAGTATGCAGAGATTTCCACGTAGCTGCCCTACATATTTCCTGTGGAGACACCGACTGACTTTCCACCCAAGAAGTGACCTGAGAATGCAAGGAATAGGCCTTTATACTTTCCGGAACGGAAGCCGACACAATAGCCTCTTTTAGCCAACGTGCAATAGTGGCCTTTGAAGCCTTATTACCCCTATTTGGGCCACTCCACAGGACAAACAGGTGATCCAAAACCCGGAACTCATATGTAACCTGGAGGTAACGTAACAAAATCCGTTTTACATCCAGGCACTGCAGATCACTTCCAGATGTGTCTGCAACGTCTTCAGAAGAAAAGGCCAGGAGTTCTACTGACTGATGTGAAAGGAAGACACAACCTTGGGCAAGAAGGAGGGTACCATCTTGAGGGAAACCCCTGAATCAGAAAAATGGAGAAAAGGTTCTCTGCACGACAAAGCTTGGAGCTCAGACACCCTTCTGGTGGAACAAATGGACACCAGAAAGACTGTTTTTTGAGAGTCAAATCCTTAAGTGTAGCCCTCCATAGAGGTTCGAAGGGAGCTTCGCAGAGAACAAGAAGAACCAAGTTAATACTCCACAAGGGACAAATAGCCCATATCGGCGGATTCAAATGTTTGGCCCCCTTGAGGAAGTGGACGGCATCTGGATGAGTTGCCACTTGTAACCGTCAATGTTGCCTAAGAGGGAGCAGAGGGCAGAGATCTGCACCCGCAAGGAACTGAAAGACAAACCATTGGAGAGACCATTCTGGAGGAAGGAAAGGACTTGGGAAACCAGAGCCTTATGAGCCGACACTCCTGAAGTGATATATGCATTCTCGAAAACCTTACATACCCAGACATAAGCGAGAGAGGTAGCCAGCTTTCGGGCCCTCAATAGAGTAGATATAACTTCTTCCTTATATCCCTTCTTTCTCAATCTCCGCCATTCAAAGCCAGGCCGCAAGACAAAAGCGATTCGCTTGATCGAAAAATACAGGACCAAAGGTGGGGAGATGACCGAGATGGAGCCGTCCATGGCGAGGCTCACCAGATCCATGAACCACGGTCTATAGAGACACTCTGGAACCACTAGAATGATGGGACCCCAATGGAACTCTATTCTTCTGAGCACTTTGCTCACTAGTGATCAAGGAGGGAACACGTACAGGAGAACGTAGTGAGGCCAGGGAAGGACCAGCGCATCCACTCCTTCCGCACAATGTTCCCTTCTGCAGCTGAAGAAGCTTGGAGCTTTCGCATTATTCACCGTGGCCATCAGATCTAAGTGTGAGGGACACCAACTGTGGATGATCAGATTCATCACTCTGTCTGAGAACTCCCACTCGCCGGGATCTAACCGCTGGCAACTAAGGAAATCGGCTTGAACATTCTTCTTCCCCACAATGTGGGACACTGCTAAGCGCTCTAGGTGACGTTCCACCCAGATGATGAGCTTGCTAGCTTCCAGAGCCACCAGGCAACTCCTGGTGCCTCCCTGCCGATTCATGTAAGCCACCGTGGTGGAGTTGTCCGAGAGAACCCGCTCCGCCTTACAATGGAGTAAAGGAAGGAAGATCTTGAGAGCCAGGTGTACCGCTCGAGCCTCCAATCAATTGATGTGCCAGCGAGATTGGACTGGGGACCAGTGTCCTTATGTAGACTGGGTCTGACACACCACTCCCCAGCTGGAGAGGCTGGCATCCGTTGTGACAACGATCCACTGCGGCATCTGAAGGGACACCCCTTTCAGAAGATGGGCAGGTGAGAGCCACCATTGCAGCTCGGCGACGGTAGACTCAGAGAATGGGAGGGGCATCTGAAATTGCTCCGACACCAGCTGCCAGTGGGATAGCAAAGCTTTCTGTAATGGATGCATATGCATAAAAGCCCAAGGAACCAGATCGATAGTGGAGGCCATGGACCCCAGGACCTGGGGTGTGGGCAGAGCAAGAGAGAGAAAATCGCGCACTTGGTCCCTGAGTTTGAGCGCCCGCGTGTCTGGAAGGAACACCTTGCCGACTCGAGTGTCGAATCGTGCCCCCAAAAATTCCAGGGTCTCGGATGGCTGAAGCTTGCTCTTGGGAAAGTTGATTATCCCCCTCAAGGGAGGTCAGACAAGTCAGGACTTTGTCGACCACCAGCTTGCAGAGAAACTCCGAATTGTCCCGGATGAGCCAATCGTCCAGGTAAGGGTGGACCAGAACTCCGTCCCGATGAAGAGAGGCTGCCACTACCACTATGACCTTGGTGAAAGTGCGCAGTGCCATGGCGAGACCGAATGGGAGTGCTCGAAGCTGGAAATGTTGGCCTAGGATCTCGAACCAGAGATACTGCTGATGGTCGCGGCGAATCAGAATGTGCAAGTAGGCCTCCATCAAGTCGAGCGATGCCAGGAATTCTCCGGAGCGAACCGCCGCTATTACCACCCTTAGGGTTTCCATTCGAAAATGGGGAACCTTGAGAGCCCTGTTGACTCACTTGATTTGACGAAAGGAACCTTTCTTTTTGGGGACAATGAAATAGATCGAATATTGGCCGGACCCTTGTTCCTCCACCGGGACTGGGACTATGGCACCCAGTTCCAGCAGCCTGCTCAGGGTCTGGTCGACCACAGGCCTCTTTCAACTTCCGCAGGGGGAGATTAGGTGAAGGTCCGGTAGGTCTCGAGGAAATTCTAATGCGTAGCCTTTTTCTATTACCTCTAGGACCCAATGATCTGTCATTATCTTGGACCATTCCTCGAGAAACAGGGACAGCCGTCCACCTAAGTTTAGAACGGAGGAATGGGCCAGCTGTATTTCATTGGGAGGAGGACTTTGTGGCCAAGTGTTGCTGGCTACTATCCCGGAAGGGTCGACGTCCTCGAAAGGAATGAAACCAGGTGTTGATATTACGTGTGTTTTAGTGGATCCTTGGGTGCTGTGGAGATGACCATGCCCATGGGGAGGAGCCCCGTGAGGAGCCACAGCAGTGGGCTAGACTTGTGATACACAAAACACTGGAATTTGAACTCTTTTATTATACAGCTAGATGTAGCCACCAGGTGGTAGTGGTGAGTTGTAGTCTCAGGGACCTCAGCAGAAGGGGCCCTTCTCTCCTAGAAGACGTCAGGAGGTTCCACAGCAGGTTAATCAGCAAGGAGTTACTGTGGATGAGACAGATGAGAGATTAGAGTACTCACTCGGTGTTAGCTGTTATGGATGCGATTCCACCAGATAAGTGTAGAAGGTACAGGCAGCGAGTCATGAAGAGCAGGCCCTCGAGGAGCGAGTACTTGTTCCCTGAAAGGCACCTGAAAAGTAAGCAAAGGGCCCCCGAGGAACGGGTACCCAGGTTAGTAGTAACCCCGAAGGGCAGAGGTAGAGCTTCCTGCAGCAGCACGAAAGAGGCAGAGTAGCGCAGACAGGAACAATTCGAGTCCCAGTTCGAGTCTTTGCCAACTCAATGAGCTAGCAATCTTGAGAAGTAGATATACCCGGATGGCGTGACGTCAGGATGAGGGAACGCCCTCGAGGTTCGCGCCACTGGGCGTACTTAGACGTGGATTGCGCACGTGCACCCTAGCAGGTACCTGGGAGGAGCAATGGCGTACGACTGCCTCATAGCCATTCTGGGGACGCCAGAGAGGTCAGTTTGATGATACTGCAGTAGCCATCTTGCCCAGGTAAGCGGAAGGAGCCGAGATAGGGGTGCAACAAGTGGGGCAAAGCCATCGAAGACAGACGGATGCAACAATACCCCCCTTCAAAGTGCATCCACGCTGTGACTTACCAGGTTTAGATTTTTGCGGATGTAGATGATGGAAATCCTGTAGCATCTTCTTATCCAAAATATTGGACATTAGAGTCCAAGAGTTGTCTTCTGGGCCATAAGCATCCCATTACAGGAGGTATTCCCATACTCTGCCTCGTCTTCTTACATCGAGCACTGCGTCAACTTTGTATTTGATGTCTTCCTCTGCATCTACAGGTGTAGAGTCGGGTATCTTGTTGGAGAACTCACTGAGTATCACTGGTTTCAATAGTGAGATGTGGAATGCATTGTAGATCTTTAGAGAAGACGGTAGCTTCAGACTGTAGGTGAGATTGCCCAGTCGTCAGAGAATGGGAAATGGTCCAGTGTAGCGAGGAGCGAATTGAGCTGAAGGACGTTTGAGACTTAAATGCTTTGTAGAAAGCCAAACCTTGTCACCAGGCTTGAAGTCTGGAGCCTTGCAGTGATGAGCATTGTATCCTTTCTTAGCTCGTATTCCTGCTTTAACAAGCATCTCTTTAGTCTGAGTCCAGAGTTGATGGATATCTTTAGCAGTAGATTGAGCTGCTGGGGACTACACTGATAATGGAAGTGGCAATGGTGGTAATGGTAGTCGTCCGTAGATCACTTCGAATGGTGTTGATCCAGTGGATGTTGCTGGATGAGAATTTATGGCAAATTCTGCCTATGGCAACAGTTCACTCCAATCATTCTGTCGGGTGTTCACGAAGGCACGAATGAACTGTTTGAGTGTCCTGTTCATCCTTTCTGTTTGGCCATTGGATTGAGGATGATATGTCTATGTGAAGTAGAGGGCTATATCGAACTTCTTGCATAATGCCTTCCAGAAGTTAGCTGTGAACTGAACTCCACGGAGACTATATGCTTAGGCAAGCCATGCAGGCAGAAGATGTGTTTGAACAATTGGGTGAGCTCCATGGCGGTGGGTAAGCCTGAGAGAGCCATGAAATGTGCCATCTTCGAGAACCTATCAACAGCTACTCATATGGTTTTGTTCCCTCCTGATGATGGCAAATCTACCACAAAGTCAGTGGCAATATGTGACCACGGTTCTTCGGGTACCGGGAAGGGTTGGAGGAGACACTATGGATGTCCTGGTGCCGTCTTCTGTTTAGCGCAGTTTGTGCAGGAAGCAACGTAGGCGAACGTGTCCTCTTTCATGGTGGGCCACCAATTGCAGCTTAGACAAAGTCCTACGTTGCCCAGGGTGTCATAGAAACATAGAAATGACGGCAGAAGAAGACCAAACGGCCCATCCAGTCTGCCCAGCAAGCTATGCACTTTATTTTTTTTTTACTCATTACTTGTTATGCTTGGCTCTTAGTACCTTTTAGTTCTATTTCCCTTCCACCCCACCATTAATGTAGAGAGCAGTGTTGGAACTGCATCTAAGTGAATATGTAGCTTAATTAGGGGTAGTAACCGCCGCAATAAGCAAGCTACACCCATGCTTTTGTTTATCCGACTATGTAATTCAGTCCTTGTTGGTTGTTGTCTATATATAGATCCTCTTTTCTACATTCCCCCTGCCGTTGAAGCAGAGAGCAATGCTGGATATGCAGTGAAAATGAAGTAACAGACTTTCTCCCCTGCCGAAGCAGAGAGCTATGCTGGATATGTGTTGAAAGTAAAATATCAGGCTTATTTGGTTTGGGGGTAGTAACCGCCATAACAAGCCAGCTACACCCCGCTTTTTTGTGAATGCAAATCCTTTTTTTTTTCCACATTTCCTCTTACCGTTGAAGCTTAGAGCAATGTTGGAGTCGCATTAACCGTTTGTATGTATATTGAATAAGGGTATTATCTCCAGGTAGTAGCCTTCATTCCCGCGAGCCACCCCCTCTTCATTCACATCCTCTAGATTTGATGGATCCACAGTGTTTATCCCATGCCCCTTTGAAGTCCTTCACAGTTCTGGTGTCCTGAGAGTTTGGAGTCGTGGGCCCAAGCCAATAGCTTTTTCCTGAGGTTCTTGGGTACGATAGTCTTTCCTGCAGGTACCAAATGGGTAGCTGCCAATATGACCTTTTCTAGGTCAATGATGTGTTCGGCTCTTCGGGTATGTCCTCTGAGAGGAAGATGCGAGAAAGCGTCGGCTCTGGTGTTCTTGTTTCCAGGGCGGTACTTGAGCACAAAGTTGAATCTGTTGAAAAACAGAGACCATCTCACTTGTCTATGATTCAGGCGCTGTGCGTGGCGGAGGTACTCCAGATTCTTATGGTCTGTGAAGACCGTTATTTGATGTTGCGCTCCTTCGAGTCAAGGGCGCCATTCTTCGAATGCCATCTTTATAGCCAGAAGTTCCTTGTCTCCAACTCCATAATTCTACTCGGCAGGAGAGAAACGATGGGAGAAAAATGAGCATGGATATGGAACTTTAGCATTTCCAATCTGGCTTAATACTGCCCCTACGCCAATGTCTGAGGCGTCGACCTCCATGATGAAAGGCTTGGAGGGGTCTGGATGTCGAAGACACGGCTTGGTCGAAAAGGCATCCTTTAGCTTCTGGAATGCAGCTATCACTTCAGGAGATCAATTAGCGGTGTTGGCACCTTTTCTTGTCATAGCTGTAAGCGGCACTATGAGTGAGGAGTAGTTCTTGATGAAGGTCCTGTAATAATTGGTGAACCCTAAGAAGCATCTAAGAGCTTTCAACCCTGTGGGTTGAGCCCATTTCTTGATGCTCTTCAGTTTCTGTGGGTCCATTTGAAAACCTTCTTTGGAAACGATGTAGCCTAGGAAAGGCACTGATTCCTTATGAAATTCACATTTTGATAGCTTGGCATAGAGATGGTTCTCACGAAGCCTCTATAATACTCTCCTGACATCTTCTTGGTGAGTGGTGATGTCTTGTGAGAATATTAAGATGTCCTCCAAGTAGATAACAACACATTTGTAGAGGAGGTCTAGAAAGATGTCATTCATTAAATTTTGAAAGACAGCCGGAGCATTGCAGAGACTGAAAGGCGTCACTAGATACTCAAAGTGACCATCTCGGGTGTTGAAGGCCGTCTTCCACTCATCACCAGCTTTAATGTGAAGTAGGTTGTAGGCTCCTTTCAGATCTAGTTTGGAAAAGATCTGAGCTCCTTGTAGTCTATCAAATAGCTCTGAAATCAGAGCTAGAGGATAACGGTCTTTTATAGTTACCTCATTAAGACCTCTGTAATCTATGAAAGGACGCAATGTGCCGTCCTTATTGCCCACAAAGAAAATGCCTGCACCAGCAGGAGAATTGGATGATCTGATGAAGCCCTTGTTGAGATTCTCCTGAATGTATTCAGACATGGCTTTGTTTTCTACCACGGACAAGGGGTACACTCTGCCCTTGGGTGGCTCCATACTCAGCTTCAGATGAATGGCACAGTCATAGGGTCTGTGAGGCAGAAGTATATCTGCAGCTTCTTTTGAAAAAAACATCTTGAAAAGATGCGTATTGAGGCGACAAGCCCGGCATTACTGGGGCAGTGGGCATACAAAGTAATGGTGTAAGTCAGGCATCTCTTATGGCAGTCTGGACCCCAACTTGACAGTTCCAGAGTAGCCCAATTGAATTGAGGCATATGTTGTTGCAGCCAGGGTAATCCCAGTACAATAGGGTGCATAGCCTTCTCTAAGACAAAGAAGGAGATGGTCTCCATATGGAGAGCACCGGTTTGTAGACACACTGGTTCGATAATTAGTGTTACTTCTCCCAGCAAGGGTTCTCCATGGATGGAGGAAAGAAGTAGTGGAGATGTCATGGTGGAAGTGGGGATACGTAGATGCTCCACTAGTCATTGAAGAATGAAGTTGCCTCCTGCCCCTGAGTCCACTAGGGCAAGAGTCTGGTATTATAGAGGTCCGCAGATCAAAGATACAGGAAGAGAGAGCGGAGGAGAAGGGGTGGTAAGACCTAAGAAGAGTCCTCCCGCAGGACTTAGGTCTTCCAGTTTCCCAGACATAGGGCAATTTTGGACAGCATGGCCAGCATGTACACAGTACATACACAACCCAAGTCGTTTCCGCGTTCTTCTCTCTTTTGAAGTCAGGTGGCTGCGGCCTAAATGCATCGGTTCCTCTTCGCCGGCTCCTGGGACCGCAGGTGTAGCCCTGGACACAGGCTTGACTCGGACTTCACTCAGAAAGGGTCTCCTGAGAGTCTTGGTTTCTTGAACTTTATTGCGAAGCCGGCGGTCGATTCTGGTTGCCAGTTTCACTAGTTTAGCCAAGGTTTCAGGCATCTCTCGAGCTGAGAGTTTATCCTTCAGGCGAGAGTTCAGTCCTTCAAAGAACAGTGTCTTCAGGCATCTTGGGTCCCAGGACAATTCAGACACCAGTGTCTTGAATTCGATGGCAAAGTCAGCTAGGGTCTTATTCCCTTGCTTTAGGTGAACCAGAGAAGATCCTCTAACAGTATATCGGGCAGGATCATCAAAGACTGATTTGAACAGTTCAAGGAATCCTTCAATGTTGTGAAGGATTGGGTCCTCACATTCCCACAGCGAAGATGCCCAAGACAGGACTCATCCATCAAGGTACAACAGGATATACGTAGTCCTGGCATACGCCGAGGGGAACATGTCCAGATTGTAATGCAAAATACATGCAGCACTGGTTAATGAAGTCTCTGCATCTTCATACTTCTCCCGAGAAGGGGGTGGGAGTTGCTAGAGGTACAGTAGTCTTAACAGTCACCTCCGACAGTTTAGCTTCTTTACCTAAGGTGGAAGGTGAGTTCATCTGTTTGTGTAGCAAGTTAAAAGCAGTAGTCAATCCTTCCAGCTCAGTATGCTGTTCGGTGTTGCACTGGGTCAGGCCTGGAATGGCCTGAAACGTCATGAGCTGAGCCGGATCCATGGAGTTGGCAATCTGTTGTTATTACGTGTGTTTTAGTGGATCCTTGGGTGCGTGGAGATGACCTCGCCGACGGGGAGAAGCCCCATGAGGAGCCACAGCATTGGGCTAGACTCGTGATACACAAAACATTGGAATTTGAACTCTTTTATTATACAGGGATCATGATCTGGACATCGTCTGCAAAAAGGAAGTATTTCAGGTTTAGTTTCGTTAGCAGTTGGCAGAGAGGGAGCAGGTAGACATTAATGTAGCCACCTTAGATGTAGCCACCAGGTGGCAGTGGTGAGTTGTAGTCTCAGGGACCTCGGCAGAGGGAGCCCTTCGCTCCTAGATGACATCAGGCGGTTTCGCAGCAGGTTACTCAGCAAGGAATTACTGTGGATGAGACAGATGAGAGATTTGAGTACTCACTCGGTGTTAGCTGTTATGGATGCGATTCCACCAGATAAGTGTAGAAGGTACAGACAGTGAGTCAGGAAGAGCAGGCCCTCGAGGAGCGAGTACCTGTTCCTTGAAAGGCACCTAAAAAGTAAGCAGAGGGCCCCTGTGGAGCAGGTACCCAGGTTAGAAGCAATCCCGAAGGGCAGAGGTAGAGCTTCCTGCAGCAGCACGGAAGCGCAGACAGGAACAGTTCGAGTCCTAGTTCGAGTCTTTGCCAACTCAATGAGCTAGCAATCTTGAGAAGTAGATATACCCGGATGGCGTGACATCAGGATGAGGGAATGCCCTCGAGATTCGCGCCACTGGGCGTACTTATACGTGGGTTGCGCGCATACCCTAGCAGGTACCTGGGAGGAGCAATTGCATACGGCTGCACCATAGCCATTCCGGGGACGCCAGAGATATCGGCTTGATGATGCTGCGGTAGCCATCTTGCCCAGGTTTGCGGGAGGAGCTGAGATAGGGGTGCAACAAGCGGGGTGAAGTCGTCGAAGACTGACGGATGCAACACCAGGATTGGGATCTGGAAGCATTGCCTCTCGGAAAAGAACCTCGTGCTCTGATGTTATATCGACGTTGCCCTCTGAAGCGAGTGCGGGAAGAATTATCAAATTACATCAATTATCAAATTACATCGAGGATCACAATATTCTGTCCCCTAATCAATATGGATTTCACAAAGAATCAAGCACCGAAACACTTCTTCTCTCCCTCACGGACTTCCTCCTCTCTGGCATCGATAAAGGTCACACTTACCTATTAATCCTCCTCGACCTTTCGGCTGCCTTCGATACAGTCAACCACCACCTCCTTATAAAACAACTGGCAAACATAGGAGTGAAAGGCACAGCACTGACCTGGTTCAAAACTTTCCTGGAGAACAGAGGATACAAGGTCAAAATTCATAATAAAGAATCCCATTACTTTCCATCCTCTCTAGGGGTTCCACAGGGCTCCTCCCTTTCACCCACGCTCTTTAATGTCTACCTGCTCCCTCTCTGCCAACTGCTAACGAAACTAAACCTGAAATACTTCCTTTTTGCAGACGATGTCCAGATCATGATCCCTGTAAAAGAATCCATTACAAAAACATTAGAATTCTGGGATAGCTATCTAATAGAAATCAAACACCTCCTCACCAGTCTAAACCTAATACTCAATGCCTCGAAAACGGAATTTCTGCTTATATCCCCGGAAAACAACAATACCTCTTCAAAGCCACCAGCCCCCCTTCAAACCTCTCATGTAAGAGACCTAGGAGCCGTCATGGATAACCGTCTCAACCTAAAATCATTCATCAACCAAACTACCAAAGATTGCTTTCACAAATTACATATCCTTAAAAGAATAAAACCTCTATTCCACTCCCAGGACTTCAGAACAATTCTACAAGCGATAATCTTCTCCAAGCTAGATTACTATAACTCCCTACTACTGGGTCTCCCAGCGTCCCATACCAAACCTTTACAAATGGTGCAGAATACAGCAGCCAGAATCCTGACAAACTCCAGGAGAATTGATCACATCACCCAATCCTCAAGGACCTTCACTGGTTACCGATTCACTACAGAATCATCTACAAATCCATCACCACCATCTACAAAGTCATCCACCAACATGCCCGGATCAACTTACAAATTCCTTTAAAAAAACACACGTCCGCCAGACCCATCAGGGAATCTTACAAAGAATCTCTTCAGGTTCCACACGCAAAAACCCTCCAACATAAATATCTCAGTGTCAGAGCGTTCTCAACAGCAGGTCCACCTTTATGGAACTCCATCCCAGCAGACCGGAGACAAGAACCCTGCCTACCAACATTCAGGAAAAGGCTGAAAACTTGGCTTTTTAAAAAAGCCTTTCCAGTCCTTGACTGAGACCTACACCCGACATCTCAATCACATTATCAAAAATGGATCTAAATAACAAACTATTCTCTTCGCTGTCATCACCTTCACCTTGTTATCAATGTCATTTACTATACAAATCACATTATATCGGATTCAGTCTTGCTACCTTGTAAATAATTTGCTGTCAGTTAACTTCCCCTCTTCTCGCTTCCAGCTCCCAGTTATTTATTTCACTGTTTTCTTGTAACTGTCACTCTCCTTATAATGCTCTTGTTCCAGTTGTTTGAGTTCTCTCTTACCTTGCACACTTTGTTAAATGTAAACCGGTTTGATGTGATTCATGTCATGAAAGCCGGTATAGGAAAAATAATAAATAAATACATAAATAAATAAATAAATAAATAAATAAATAAGAAAGTCTTAGACTGTTTTGGGCAGTCCTCCGGCAGCTTATGAACCTTATTTTTCCCCCAAAGATTTAATAAGCTGCTCTAGGTCCTCACCAAAAAGCAACTGACCCTTGAAGGGGAGAGTGCCCAACTGCGCTTTAAAAGAGGCATCCGCAGACCAATTTCTCAGCCAGAGGAGACACCTAGCCGAGACCACGGAGACCATGGCTCTGGCTTGCACCCCTAGAAGATCGTAAAGGGCATCAGCCCAATACGCAATCGCGCCTTCTAGCCGATCCGCCTGCTCCGCCTCTGCAGACGGGAGGTCTTGGGTGCTGAGTAATTGTTGAACCCACTTGAGGCTTGCCTGCTGCATGAGACTGCTGCAAATTGTCACCCGAACACCTAGGGACAAGACTTCAAAGATGCGCTTGAGATAAAATTCCAATTTGTAGTCCTGGGCATTGTTAAAAGCCATAGCCCCCACCACCAGGATGGTGGTGTGCTTGGTAACCGCAGAGACAGAGGAATCCACCTTGGGCATCTTAAGCATATTCAAGCAGTCCTCAGGAAGAGGATAGAGCTTGTTCATAGCCCTACCTGCTCGAGTCTTGCTTCCAGCGATTCCCATTCCCAAAAAAGCATCAGTTTGTACATGGGATGGAAAGGGGAGCCCTAAGTCCCATCAGGACTGGGTCCGTGTTAGGAGGCATAACGGCCGCAACCATATCCTTAGGGGGCACCTCAATTCCCAGTTAAGAACATAAGAAATTGCCATGCTAGGTCAGACCAAGGGTCCATCAAGCCCAGCATCCTGTTTCCAACAGAGGCCAAACCAAGCCACAAGAACCTGGCAATTACCCAAACACTAAGAAGATCCCATGCTACTGATGCCAGTAATAGCAGAGGCCATTCCCTAAGTCGACTTTATTAATAGCAATTAATGGACTTCTCCTCCAAAAACTTATCCAAACCTTTTTTGAACCCAGCTATACTAACTGCACTAACCACATCCTCTGGCAACAAATTCCAGAGCTTAATTGTGCGTTGAGTGAAAAAGAATTTTCTCCGATTAGTCTTAAATGTGCTACTTGCTAACTTCATGGAAAGCCCCCTAGTCCTTCTATTATTCGAAAGTGTAAATAACCGAGTCACATCTTCTCGTTCAAGACCTCTCATGATCTTAAAGACCTCTATCATATCCCCCCTCAGCCGTCTCTTCTCCAAGCTGAACAGCCCTAACCTCTTCAGCCTTTCCTCATAGGGTAGCTGTTCCATCCCCTTTATCATTTTGGTTGCCTTCTCTGTACCTTCTCCATCGCAACTATATCTTTTTTGAGATGCGGCGACCAGAATTGTACACAGTATTCAAGGTGCGGTCTCACCATGGAGTGATATAGAGGCATTATGACATTTTCCATTTTATTAAGCATTCCCTTCCTAATAATTCCTAACATTCTGTTTGCTTTTCTGACTGCTGTAGCACACTGAGCTGATGATTTTAAGGTATTATCCACTATGATGCCTAGATCTTTTTCCTGGGTGATAGCTCCTAATATGGAACCTAACATCGTGTAACTACAGCATGGGTTATTTTTCCATATATGCATCACCTTGCACTTATCCACATTAAATTTCATCTGCCATTTGGATGCCCAATCTTCCAGACTTGCAAGGTCCTCCTGTAATGTATCACAATCCGCTTGTGATTTAACTACTCTGAATAATTTTGTATCATCCGCAAATTTGATAAACTCACTCGTCGTATTCCTTTCCAGATCATTTGTATATATATTGAAAAGCACTGGTCCAAATACAGATCCATGAGGCACCCCATTGTTTACCCTTTTCCACTGAGAAAATTGACCATTTAATCCTTCTCTCTGTTTCCTGTCTTTTAACCAGTTTGTAATCCACGATAGGACATCGCCTCCTATCCCATGACTTTTTAGTTTTCGTAGAAGCCTCTCATGAGGGACTTTGTCAAACGCCTTCTGAAAATCCAAATACACTACATCTACTGGTTCACCTTTATCCACATGTTTATTAACGCCTTCAAAAAAATGAAGCAGATTTGTTAGGCAAGACTTCCCTTGGGTAAATCCATGTTGACTGTGTTCCATTAAATCATGTCTTTCTATATGCTCTACGATTTTGATCTTGAGAATAGTTTCCACTATTTTTCCAGGCACTGAAGTCAGGCTCACTGGTCTATAGTTACCCGGATCGTCTCTGGAGCCCCTTTTTTAAATATTGGCCACCCTCCAGTCTTAAGGTACAATGGATGATTTTAATGATAGGTTACAAATTTTAACTAATAGATCATAAATTTCATTTTTTAGTTCCTTCAGTACCCTAGGATGCATACCATCTGGTCCAGGTGATTTGCTACTCTTTAGTTTGTCAATCTGGCCTACTTCATCTTCCAGGTTCACAGTGATTTTGTTCAGTTTGTCTGACTCATCACCCCTGAAAACCATCTCCGGAACTGGTATCGCCCCAACATCCTCATTAGTAAACACGGAAGCAAAGAATTCCTTTAGTCTTTCTGCAATGGCCTTATCTTCCCTAAGAGCCCTTTAACCTCTCGGTCATCTAATGGTCCAACCGACTCCGTCACAGGTTTCTTGCTTCGGATATATTTAAAAAAATTTTATTATGAGTTTTTGCCTCTATGGCCAACTTCATTTCAAATTCTCTCTTCGCCTGTCTTATCAATGTTTTACACTTAACTTGACAATGCTTATGTTTTATCCTGTTTTCTTCAGATGGATCCTTCTTCCAATTTTTGAAGGATGTTTTTTTGGCTAAAATAGCCTCTTTCACCTCACCTTTTAACCATGACAGTAATCGTTTTGCCTTCTTTCCACATTTTTAATGTGTGGAATACATATGGACTGCGCTTCTAGGATTGTATTTTCAAACAATGTCCAAGCCTGTTGAACACTTTTAACCTTTGCAGCTGCACCTTTCAGTTTTTTTCTATTTTCCTCATTTTATCAAAGTTTCCCTATTGAAAGTTTAGTGTTAGAGCTGTATATTTACTTATTGTCCCCCTTCCAGTTATTAGTTTAAATTTGATCATGTTATGATCACTGTTACCAAGTGGCCCCACCACCATTACCTCTCTCACCAAATCATGAGTTCCACTAAGAATCAATTCTAAAATAGCTCCCTCACTTGTTGGTTCCTGAACCAATTGTTCCATGAAGCAATCATTTATTACATCCAGGAACTTTATGTCTCTAGCAAATCCTGATGTTACATTTACCCAGTCAATATTGGGGTAACTGAAATCTCCCATTATTATTGCACTGCGAAATTGGTTTGCTTCCCTGATTTCTCTTAGCATTTCATCATCTGTCTGACCATTTTGTCCAGGTGGACAGTAGTATAATCCTATCACTATACTCTTACCCAACATACATGGGATTTCTACCCATATAGATTCTACTGAGCATTTAGTCTCTTGTATGATCTTTATTCTATTGGACTCTATACTCTCCCGGACATAAAGTGCCACACCCCCACCAAGCTGATCCTCCCTATCATTGCGATATAATTTGTACCCTGATATAGCACTGTCCCATTGGTTATCCTCCTTCCACCAAGTCTCTGTGATGCCAATTATGTCAATCTCATCATTTGCTGCTATATACTCTAACTCTCCCATCTTACTTCTTAGACTTCTGGTGTTGGCATACAGACATTTCAAAATGTGTTTTTTGTTTGTTTTAACAACCTGCTTTTCAGTTGTTTGGGATAATTCGGAAATCATTAGCTTCGGTGATTTTTTACATATAGGCATATGGACTATGTTTGCTTTTAATGGAACCTCTCTGTTGGGATGCCCTAACTCTCTTGTTTCATTAGTATCCTTCAAGGATACATTTCTCCGAACCATGCACTGCTGAGTGACTGTCTGCTTTCCCCCTTGTTCTAGTTTAAAAGCTGCTCTATCTGCTTTTTGAACATTAGTGCCAGAAAGCTTGGTTCCACTCTGGTTAAGGTGGAGCCCATCCTTTTGGAAAAGTCTCCCCTTTCCCCAAACGTTTCCCCAGTTCCTTACAAAGCTGAATCCCTCTTCCCTGCACCATCGTCTCATCCACGCATTGAAACTCTGGAGCTCTGCCTGCCTCTGGGGACCTGCACGTGGAACAGGAAGCATTTCAAAGAATGCCACCCTGGAGGTTCTGGATTTCAGCTTCCTACCTAAAATCCTAAATTTGGCTTCCAGAAACTCTCTCCCACATTTTCATATCTGGTTGGTGGTGCCCACATGTACCACGACAGCCGGCTCCTCCCCAGCACTGTCTATAATCCTATCTAGGTGACACCTGAGGTCTGCTACCTTCGCACCAGGCAGGCAAGTTACCAGGCAGTCCTCCGTCCACCAGCCACCCTGCTATCTACATTTCTAATAATCGAATCACCAACTATGATGGCCGGCCTAACCCTTTCCTCCTGGGCAGTAGCCCTGGGAAACTTGTCCTCAGTGTGAGAGGACAATTCATCACCTGGAGAGCAGGTCCTTGCTATAGGATCACTTCCAGCTACACCAGGGTGATGTTTTCCTCCTGGGAGACCTTTCTGATATAAGGCAGCACTGGGGCTGCCATACTGGATTTCGGACTTGGCTACTCTGTCTCTGAAGGTCTCATCAATGTACCTCTCTGTCTCCCTCAGCTCCTCCAAGTCTGCTACTCTAGCCTCCAGAGATCGGACTCGTTCCCTGAGAGCCAGGAGCTCTTTGCACAGAGTGCACACATACAATCTCTCAGCGGCGGGTAAAAAATCATACATGTGACACTCAATGCAAAAGACTGGAAGCCCCCCTCTTGCTGCTGGACTGCTGCCTTAATCTTAGTTTTATTGAGTTCCTAGTTAAGTTTAGGATACTAAGGGAGTTGGAATGAGAGTACTTTACATTTACAGGTGAATTTACTAATTAATCAGCTAGTGTCCTACAATGGGATGCTTAAACTTTCAATAAGGGCTGGTACAATAGTATGATTTAGATAAGATCCTGATTGATTTTTAATGAGAAAGTGTCTCGTGCCTAAAAATCAAGGATTGAGTGGGTGGGAAAGACAGACACTAGAATTAACTATCTCTGGCTTGCTTATTACCTCAGACACACAGAAACTCTAAAGAATATATCCTTAATTTCACCTTTCACCAAACTTTTATAAGCCCCAAAATTTCTGAAAGCTATACTTACCAATCCTCTTTAACCAGCATTAAATTTATCTTCACTCAGTTAATGGAAGAGTTTGAGATTCATGCGCCGTTAGGCACGCACTTCCGGTCCTCCTCTACTGCAAAGGGTGCGGGGCCTCTGGAAGCTGGGGCTGTGGAATTCAATCCCTGGATCGCTTGCAGTGACCTCTGGACTCCTCTCCCAGGGGATGCTGGAAGCAGAATGAAGGGAATGAGTGGTTCTAGTTCCTCCCTTTGAAAGATGCAGAGCACCCGTGGATCGTCCCCCTCCAGGGGGTGTTGGGAAGCAGAGGATCAGCATCTGGATCAGGGACTGACGGTGGCTGAGGGTGGTCCGGAGGTGGTGGGACCCTTGGGACCACCCTAATGGAGCCCTGCCCTTCTAGCTCCTTAGGAGGTTGCAGAGAAGAAACCCACGGGTTCTTAGGCAGGGGGGGGGGGGCTTAGGGGGATCCTCCTCCTCCTGTAGACTAGCAAGATAAGATTTGTGCATAAGAAGCACAAACTTGGTGGAAAAATGAGACTTTGCCTTCCCGGGGGGGGGGGGGGGGGGGGGGAGGGGGGAGGTCAAACACCCCCTCAGGGGAATGAGGGGGGCTCAAATTCAGTGGAGAAATTAAAGAATCGGGCTCACCGTCCTCCTGCAGCCCCAATTCAACATCAGAGATTGTTTTCCAAGAAAACCGACGTTCCCGCGGTTTTTGGGTTGAGAATGGCCTGGCCATGCGGCGTGCAGCTCGTACCTAGGTCACAGTAGTCGTGGGTGCTGAGGAGGGGCCCTCCCCACCCGGCAGGCACCCGGAGCAGAGGCCTCTGCAGGAGTGCCTCATGGCAGGCTCCCCGCAGGCACTACAAATGCTGGAACGTGGCATTAGTGTTAGAAAAAAAAATCACTGTGAGGAGAAAAACAGCTGAGCTACCATGAGCTGAGCCCCCTGGTCAGCAGAGGCAGAGACGCTGCATGCGGCCAGAGCTGTCCATGGTTCTTAAACCACTAAAATAGGGCTTGGTTTAAAAAACCTCTTTTTTTTTTTTTTTTTTTTTTTTTTTAAACACAGCAGTGCAGGGGCAAGCTTTCCTTTCCCAGGCCCTATGTGGACAGCTACCCAAGGGGGATTGACTGGATCACCAGTATCACCCCAGAAGGTCACCGGGAATGGGGAGCCTAGGCTGAAGATTTCAAGGGGCAAGCCCCCCTATGCCCCCAGCAGAGCAAGGAGACAGGACTGTCTCGCAGAAAAATAAAGAAATCTTTCAAGTGTAATTTTTTTTTTTTTAAATATAAACAAGAACTAATACTTGCTTGATCCTGCAAAGAAATGTATACAATCCCCACAGGGAAAAGAAGGTAAGAAGGGGAACTGCAGGTTCAGCTGCCTGCATCTGCTGGAGACAGATGAATACTGAAGTGATGCAGGGTAGGCTCTGTCCTGATATGGAATACCCTTTCAGTTTTGGTCTGTCTCCATCTGCTGGACAGGAGGCTCAACCCACGGTCTGGACTGATCCGGGTATGTAGAGGGAACTAGGAATTAGAAAAAAGGAGTTAGAAGAAAATCAGTTATTATCGGAGACTAAGGAGGAAGAGTGTTCAGAACAAAAATCCCTTATAGATAGTTCAATAAATATCTCTGACTTTTTGCAAAAGTCCCAAGAAGACTTAGAAGTAAAAACTCGGGGGACATTACTGATTCAATTCACCTTTATCACTGATAAAGATAATATCATGAAATTCTTTTTTCGTAATCGATTAAAGACGTTCTATGGGCAAAGAGTAAGGATCTTTCCTGATCTTGTAAAGTCTACCCAGCTGCGTAGAAAGAAATGTTTGCTTTTGAGGAAAGAAGTATTAGATAAGGGAGGGTTCTATATGCTTAAATACCCCTGTAGATGTATTATCAAATTAGAGGGTAAAAATTATATGTTTACAGATCCAGATAATCTTAAAAGTCTTCTTGCTAACTAAGTACTGGCTTTGTATAAATAGAGGGGTTGTGAAATGCACTATTTCTTATATGATTAGTATATTTACCTAATTTAATCGCTCATTATAGTGAGGTCTTACTTTGCTTTATCTTTTGTTTGTAACAGTAACTGATTTGTTTAGAATTGCTTTGTAAAGAGTATATTGCCTCTATTAATTCTTATGATAAATGTAATCAGTTAATCTGGTATTACATAATGCAAGAATTATACCAGTTAATCTGGTATTACATAATGCAAGAATTTCTTGTAATATTTTGAAAAATTCAATAAAAAAAAAAAAGAGTACACTATATCCATTGGTCCTGAGTCCATCTGGCTACACGCTAGGAAAAATTTCTTATTGACAATTCTGTATTCCATCATTTTTGCTTTGTCAGTGCAAATATATGAATATAATACTGTTGCAGTCGGACACTGCTGGCGAGGTAGTGGACCCTTGGGCCGGCCCACCGAGGGTGACGGGGTAGGCCGGGAGGCGGAGCCTCAGACAGGAGGTGTTCACCCGGGAACCAGGAACCCCCCAGGAGGAGCCCGTAGGGCCCTGGGACCTCGGGACTTGGGGTATAGTCAGAGAGTCCAGAGGCAGATGTGTGCTTAGACCGGGACCAGAGTAAACTGGAAGTATAGGAAGTCCAAGGTACCCGCGAAGCAGGAGCCGGCAGTACAGGGCCGAGGGCCAGCTGATGACAGGGAAGCGGGCGGCAGCGGAAACTGTAGCAAACCGGAGGCTGAAGCAGTCTGTGAGCTGAAGCGGAGTTTGTAGCAAACCGGAGCTGGAGCAGGCTGGAGCTGAAGCAGAGTCTGTAGCAAACCGGAGCTGGAGCAGGCTGTAGCTGAAGCAGAGTCTGTAGCAAACCGGGGTTGGAGGCAGGCAGCAGGCTGAAGCGGAATCGTAGGCAAACCGGGGTCAGAGGCAGTTAGCAGGCTGAAGCGGAGTCGTAGGCAAACTGGAGTCAGAGGCAGGCAGCAGGCTGAAGTGGAGTCGTAGGCAAACCGGAGTCAGAGGCAGGTAGCAGGCTGAAGCGGAGTCGTAGGCAAACCAGAGTCAGAGGCAGGCAGCAGGCTGAAGCGGAGTCGTAGGCAAACCGGAGTCAGAGGCAGGTAGCAGGCTGAAGCGGAGTCGTAGGCAAACCGGAGTCAGAGGCAGGTAGCAGGCTGAAGCGGAGTCGTAGGCAAACCGGGGTCAGAGGCAGGCAGCAGGCTGAAGCGGAGTCGTAGGCAAACCGGGGTCAGAGGCAGGCAGCAGGCTGAAGCGGAGTCGGAGGCAAACCGGGGTCAGAGGCAGGCAGCAGGCTGAAGCGGAGTCGTAGTCAAACCGGAGTCAGAGGCAGGAAACCGTAGAGAACAACAGGAGCGAAACTCAGAACAACTAGGCAGTTGTGAACCTCGTTGCAAGGCGATGAGAGAGAGTTTGAACACCGGTTATATCGGGACTTGGGCGTGACGTCAGCAGCACGGGCGGGGCCAGGCTTCCGGGAGTTGAGCGCTCAAGACGGGCGTCCTCGCGTGCGCGCGAGACTGAGGAGAAGCAGGCACGTAATGGCGGCCGCCACGTGGAGTGAGAGAAGGCCCCAGGGTCCAGAGTCGGCGGAACGCAGTGGTTCCTGAAGCGGAGGTAGGCAGGGTTGAGCCCAGGGCGAGGGGAAGCGGTGGCGACCGCAACAAATACAGACTTCAGACATCTGTCATGAAACATATAGAAACATAGAAACATAGAAATGACGGCAGAAGAAGACCAACCGGTCCATCCAGTCTGCCCAGCAAGCTTCACACATTTGTTCTCATACTTAACTGTTTCTCTTGGCTCTTAGTAACCTTATGTTCTAATTCCCTTTTCACCCCCACCATTAATGTAGAGAGCAGTGCTGGAGCTGCTTCCAAGTGAAATATTAAGTTTGATTAGTTGGGTAAGCGGCAGCATAGCTCTCTGCCATGAAGCAGAGGGCAATGCTGGAAATGTGTGAAGTATCAGTTTTTCTTTTCCCCTGTCATTGAAGCAAGGAGTCATGCCGGACATGCACCGAAAGTGAAGAATGCCTTGAAAGTCACATTAACTATCATCAAATATTGAAAAGCCTAATAATTGGTAATACCTATAAGCCCATGAACCCATCCCTGTTTTTTTTTCTTTTTTTCTTTTCTTTTTTTAATTGGGAGATGGATGCCCTTCATCCTTCTACTCTGTGAAGGTGGACACCTACCACCGGCCACTGGCATCCCGCTCCGTGAATGCCTCTGTGGCTACTGCCGCTCCGTGCAGTATTTTACTACCTGCTCTTTATATGCGTCCTCTAGACCTGATGGATCCCATCCCTGGGTTTTTTTATTATTTATTTAATTGGGAGATGACAGCCCTCCATCCTTCCGCTCCGTGAAGGTGGACACCTACCACTGGCCACTGGCATCCCGCTCCGTGAATGCCTCTGTGGCTACTGCCGCTCTGTGCAGTATTTTACTACCTGCTCTTTATATGGACACCTACCACTGGCCACTGGCATCCCGCTCCGTGAATGCCTCTGTGGCTACTGCCGCTCCGTGCAGTATTTTACTACCTGCTCTTTATATGTGTCCTCTAGACCTGATGGATCCCATCCCTGTTTTGTTTTTTGTTTTTGTTTTTTATTTAATTGGGAGATGACAGCCCTACATCCTTCCGCTCCATGAAGGTGGACACCTACCACTGGCCACTGGCATCCCGCTCCGTGAATGCCTCTGTGGCTACTGCCGCTCCGTGCAGTATTTTACTACCTGCTCTTTATATGCGTCCTCTGGACCTGATGGATCCACAATATTTATCCCATGCCCCTTTGAAGTGCTTCACAGTTTTGGACTTCACCACTTCCTCTGGAAGGGCATTCCAGGCATCCACCACTCTCTCCGTGAAGAAATTCTTCCTGACATTGGTTCTTAGTCTTCCTCCTTGGAGCCTCAGCTCGTGACCTCTGGTTCTGCTGATTTTTTTCTGTTGGAAAAGGTTTGTCATTGTCTTTGGATCGTTAAAGTTTTTCAAGTATCTGAAAGTTTGAATCATATCACCCCTGCTCCTCCTTTCCTCCAGGGTGTACATATTTAGATTCTTCAATCTCTCCTCGTATGTCAACCGATGAAGACCCTCCACCTTCCTGGTCGCCCTTCTCTGTACCGCCTCCAACTTGTCCTTGTCTCTTTGTAGATACGGTCTCCAGAACTGAACACAGTACTCCAGGTGAGGCCTCACCAAGGACCTGTACAAGGGGATTATCACTTCCCTTTTCTTACTCGATATTCCTCTCTCTATGCATCCCAGCATTCTTCTGGCTTTTGCAATCGCCTTGTCGCATTGTTTCGCCGACTTCATATCATTAGACACTATCACCCCAAGGTCTCTCTCCTGCTCCGTGCACATCAGCCTTTCCCCCCCCATCGAATACAGTTCATTCGGATTTCCACTCCCCAAATGCATGACTTTGCACTTCTTGGCATTGAATTTCAGCTGCCATATCTTCGACCACTCTTCCAGCTTCCTTAAATCCCGTCTCATTCTCTCCACTCCTTCCGGCGTGTCCACTCTGTTGCAGATCTTAGTGTCGTCCGCAAAAAGACAAACCTTACCTTCTATCCCGTCCGCAATGTCGCTCACAAAGATATTGAACAGGACCGGTCCCAACACCGATCCTTGCGGTACACCACTTAAAACCGCTCTCTCTTCAGAGAAAGTTCCATTTACCATCACGCATTGTCTTCTGTCCGTCAACCAGTTTGCAATCCAGGTCACCACTTCGGCACTCACTCCCAAGCTTTTTGTTTTATTCACCAGTCTCCTGTGCGGAACCGTATCAAAAGCTTTGCTGAAATCCAAGTAGATGACATCTAGCGCTCTTCCTTGATCCAATTCCTTGGTTACCCAGTCGAAAAAGTCAATCAGATTTGTCTGACAGGATCTTCCCCTGGTGAATCCATGCTGCCTCTGGTCCATCAATTCTCCGGACTGTAGATATTTCACTATTCTCTCTTTCAACAGTGACTCCATTACTTTTCCCACCACCGAAGTGAGGCTAACCGGTCTGTAGTTACCAGCCTCTTCTCTGTTCCCACTCTTGTGAAGCGGGACCACCACCGCTCTTCTCCAATCACTCGGCACCACTCCCGTTTCTAGGGATCTATTGAACAGGTCACATAGCGGACCCGCCAGCACATCTCTGAGCTCCCTCAGAATCCTTGGATGAATCCCATCAGGCCCCATGGCTTTGTCCACTTTCAGATTCTTTAGCTCTTCCCATACATTTTCTACTGTAAAATGATTTTCATCTATTCCACTACCCTCCAGCTTCTTGTGTAGAAATGGTCCTTCTCCAGGGTCTTCTTTAGTGAATACAGAGCTGAAGTATTCATTTAATATTTCTGCCATTTCTTCGTCTCTCTCCACACATTGATCATTTCCACCTTTCAATTTCACTATACCACTATGGACTTTTCTCTTTTCGCTGATGTATCTGAAAAATGTTTTGTCACCATTTTTTATCTCCTTGGCAATCCTCTCTTCCGCTTGACTTTTTGCCAACTTGATTAATTTCTTCGTCTCCCTCAGTTGAATCAAATATTCTTCTTTGTGCTCCTCCCTTTGGGATCTTTTATATTTTTTGAATGCTGTTCTTTTAGCTTTAATTTTGTCAGCCACCTCGTTTGAGAACCAGATAGGTTTCATTTTCCTTTTGCTTTTCTTTACATTTCTAACATAAAGAGTAGTTGCCTTGGTGATTGCTCCTTTTAGATTGATCCACTGCTGATCCACATCTCTCTCATTCTCCCATCCATTTAGTTCTTCCTCTAGGTACTTCCCCATTTCCTCAAAGTCTGTGTTTTTGAATTGTAAAACTCGGGTCTTTGTGGTTCTTTTCCCTATTCTTTTAGTGATATTAAACCATATTGTTTGATGATCACTGGTGCTGAGGTGGGTGCCCACCTCGACATCAGAGACATTATCTGCATTAGTGAGCACTAAGTCGAGTATATTTCCTTCTCTCGTGGGTTCTAATACCATTTGTTTGAACAAAGCTACTTGCATGGCATCCACTATTGCTCTACTATTTTTAGATTCTGCAGATGGGATTTTCCAGTGTACATCTGGCATATTAAAGTCACCCACGATCACCACTTCTCCCTTCTTACCTATCTTATGGATGTCTTCAACCAGGTCTCTGTCCAGCTCTTCCTTTTGGTTCGGGGGCCTGTAAACCACTCCAATATAAATTGATGCTCCATCTGTTTTTAGGTCTACCCATAGTGCTTCTTCCTTGCCCCAACTTCCTTGTAGCTCAGATGCTTGGATATTGTTTCTGACATAAAGAGCCACACCTCCCCCTTTTCTATCCACTCTGTCCTTCCTTAACAAGTTATAGCCTGGTATTGCCGTATCCCAATCATGAGATTCTGTGAACCATGTCTCTGTGATAGCAACAATGTCCACTTCTGCCTCTATCATTAGGGCCTGCAGATCTGGTATTTTATTTCCCAAACTATGAGCATTTGTGGTCATAGCTTTCCAGGTACTCTCTTTAAGATTATTGCTTTTCCTGTACTCCTTATGAGACTTTAGTTGAGATTTGTTATTCACTTCACTCTTTCCTTTTGCAGTTGTGCCACTGATGCCAGAGTTATCCATCTCAATTTGCTTTTTCTTTTGGTTATGTATCTTGAAATTCTGCATGCATTGGTTTTCTCTCTTTTCTGGTAACACTTCAATGTTTTTCTCTAGGACTTCAGTTTTTAATATAGGGAAGGCTTTTTGTTCTTGTTGCATTTGATACTGTGTGTGTCTCCTAGTAACTGGTCCAGTTCTACCAGAGCCCACTGTAATCCTGGTTTTTAATGATTTACTTAATGACCTGCTTGAGTGGGGGGGTATACTTGTTGGCTGCAAATCTGTCACGAATGGGTGACTATGGGACACATGTGTAATCCTACCTGAGCCTACTGTATTTCTTTTTCTTGACTCCTGGTTATTCTTTGGTATTGGGGAATTATTTTCTGAGTAATGCAATGTGGGTGTATTTTTTGTAATTAAAGCTAATTGAGCTTTAACCTCAGTCAGCTCCTTTTTCATAGAAGAGAGTTGTGCACAGATTGGGCAAGTTCTACGTTTCCAGATGTTTTCCCTCAGAATAAAGGCTCCACAACAGTTGCAAAGGATAGTTCTCATATTGGTAAAGTTTTGGGTTGGTGATTCTTAGATGGTAACAATTTACTAATTTATCTTGTTGCTAATGCTAATTTAGTCAGTCTATATTAGAATCTAAGGCCAGGGGTGGGTGGGAGGGAAACAAACAGTTGAACCTGGGACAAGCTGAGTAGAGCAGGACACTTTCTGGAACTTTATTCGTCCTTAAGCTATTAAAGATCCCTCAGCACTTCTGTGCCAATATTAAGCAGATTATTAAAGAACAGCTATACAAAATAGAAATGCAGTTATACTGGATCTTAAAAAACAGACAGTTTGCAAGGAACCAATTATAATTATTATATAATAACAGACCTAGAGAAAGGTATAAACTGAGCAGTTCTACTTCACAGAGAACTCAGATATTAATGGAGCACAGAGCAATGATCAGAAGGAAAAGTGAAAGTAAACCAGCAGGGTTTTGGGGTTTTTTTTTTGTTTTTGTGGTTTGTTTTTTTCCCCCAGAAAGAGCACCACCAAAATTAAGAGTAAGAGCACTTGAAAGAAGGGAGATTGAGAGACTTTTTCCCCAGAAAGAGCACCACAGAAATTAAGAGTAAGAGCACTTGAAAGAAGGGAAATTGAGAGACTTTCCTATTACACAGCGCTCAGAGGCTAGTAAATCAAATCACCAGTAGAGGAATATTAAGAAACACTGATATCTATTATGCACAGATTCTCTACTATATATTAATTCAAATTTTAAGACAGCCTTATCTGCACCGGGAACAGAAGATTCCTCTTTTGGTCTTCCACTAAGCAGTCTGCAATGCTCTAGCCAGGTCACTAATTAGCTTCTCTGCCACACCCAGTCTGGTTTTAACCGGACACCTTTAGGAACCTTCCAGTTCTTAGATATTAAAGATCCCTCAGCACTTCTGTGCCAATATTAAGCAGATTATTAAAGAACAGCTATACAAAATAGAAATGCAGTTATACTGGATCTTAAAAAACAGACAGTTTGCAAGGAACCAATTATAATTATTATATAATAACAGACCTAGAGAAAGGTATAAACTGAGCAGTTCTACTTCACAGAGAACTCAGATATTAATGGAGCACAGAGCAATGAGATGAGCAAACTTACACAAGTATGGGGGAAAGCTTGTTTCATGAAAAGCTGAAGAATACAAATAAAATAAGTCATGCTGCACACTCCACTTCTTGGCACATTTGGGAAATAAGTTTCAGGGAAACCTGTACACCATGAACTAGATTTTTAAAAGAAAATGTTTAGGTAAGTTAGCCGGCTAACTTACCTGGGATATTCAGCAGCACTTTTTGCTTAGCTTTAGGTTAAATCCAGGTAAGTCTGATATGCTCTATGGCAGGTCTAACTTATCTGATTAGCCGGATAAGTATGACGATTGCTACTTATGCGGCTAGCTAGCCGCATAAGTAGCACTGCCCCGATCCACCCATTGCCCGCCCACTGGCTTATGCAGCAGCTGCTGAATGTAACTGGATATTCAGCAGCCGCCACATAGATGGATAAGTCCCTACCTATCCAGCTAGTGCTGAATATGAAGCTTCATATCAATAGTTTAAAATAATAAGAAATGCATATTCTGCACATCTTCTCAACTACGATCTGATCACCAAATTCAAACCATAGCAAACTATACTTTTAAGGACTTCTGTTCTAGAAACATTTTGTCTACCACTTTTTAAAATCTAGTTCCAAGAATAACTGTGCAGGAGACTTTCACTATGTTCTATCCATACTGTTTAACTAACATATGTTAGAACATAGGAACTTACAACAAAGATTAGGGCTAATACTTTTTTCATAAGAAAAGAATTTTAAACTTGTATTTACTTTTTACATATCTTTAAACAATTTTTTTTAGAAGTAACACACTCTACTTTACTTTTATAACACTCCAGTGAATTAAAAACAAATACTCTCACTGAAAACAAATTCTTCAAAAGTTTTTAGATGACATTCACATTAATTTCTACCTCACAATAATGTTCACAATAAGCATCTTAGTGAATACATACTCTGCTTTTTATACAATGTGAACAATTTATCTTATTGTAACTGTCTTATGAGACAGTATAATTCTCCACACTCCTTATAGAATTGAGCTCAGTAAATCCTATTGTATTTGTACAACCCTCCAACATAGCTATGTTTCACCTCACTAGGCTTTTTCAAGGAGGCTCATTAGCGCTCAGTGAGAGTTACAATCCTTTCTATATCATACTCAGTTGCTTCTTATTCTAAAAACTCATGCTCTCAGTGGTTTTTATAAACATGAGCACACGATTCCTGGGTTCTCGCATCTCTCTGAACTTAGCATCTGCTATTCCCAAACTTCTCTCAGTCCTTTCTTTCAGCTTGAGTATCAAACATAAAAACTGCCATACTGGTTCAAACCAAGGGTCCATCAAGTTCAATACACTGTTGCCAACAGTGATCAATCTAGGTCACAAGTATCTGGCAGGATCCCAAATAGTTTCCATGCTGCTTATGCTCAGGAATAAGCAGTGGCTTTCATCAATCTACCTGATAAATAATGGTTTATGAACCTTTCCTCCACAAACATTTTCAAACCTTTTTTTAAATCCAGCTACATTAAGGGGTAGATTTTATAATTTTGCGCGAGCGCAAACAAAAGTACGCTGGATTTTATAAGATACACGTGTAGCCGCGCGTATCTTATAAAATCCGGGGTCAGCGCACACAAGGGGGTGCACATTTGTGCAACGTGCGCGCGCCGAGCCCGGCACGCACTGCCTGTTCCCTCCGAGGCCGCTCCGAAATCAGAGCGGCCTCGGAGGGAACTTTCTTTCCACCCCCCCCCCGCACCTTCCCCTCCCTTCCCCTACCTAACCCCCCCCCCCCTACCTTTATTGGCAGATTTAAGTCTGCTGAAAGCGGGCTGCTGGTGCGCCATCACCCGACCCGGGGGCTGGTCCGGAGGCCTCGACCACGCCCCCGGGCCGGCACCACACCCCCGGGCCCACCCCCGAAACGCCGCATCACTTGTGGCACGCCCCCGAAACGCCGCATCACTCGCGGCACACCCCCCGACACGCCCCTCCATGCAAGCCCCGGGACTTACGCGTGTCCCGGTGCTTGCTTGGCGCGCGCAGGGGGGGTTGGGGGTAGGTTTTCGGGGGGGTACGCGCGTACCCCTTTGAAAATCTACCCCTAAATGCCTTTACCAAATTCTGCAACAATAAATTACAGAAATGAATTGTGCACTGAGTGAAAAAGTGCACCAAGTAACTTCATGTTGTTACTTACCCTTTGGTGGGACACAACTACGAAAGCTTCTATATATTGGACATCAGTCAAAACAATACCCGTCTCCTGGTAGAAATAACAAGAGGAGATTGAAGTAGATGTCAGTAGAAAAAAAGCAACTGATAAATCCAATCTGTCCAGTCATCGTTGTACACACTTAAGGATATACAGCAGCTGCCTACCCTGGAGCATGACTGCTTATATCACTCCCTATCCAAGGTATTTTATTTGTCATCATCCTCCTTAATACTCCATCTTGTGTAGATGAGACATAAGATCACCTGTTAGTTGAACCCAGTATCTCTCCCTTTCCATGTCAAATTACTAAGCTGTTGCGTGTATAAATGACTTCTATATACGTTTTATGTAACAAAGTTTTAATCTATACTGGCAGAGTATGCATGACCTAGAGATAACAATGAGAAAGCAAATGTTGCTTACCTGATGTAACAGGTGTTCTCACAGGACAGCAGGATGTTAGTCCTCACAAATGGGTGACATCGAGGATGGAGCCCACCACGGAAAACTTCTGTCAAAGTTTAAACAGAACTTTGACTGGCCCCTACTGGGCATGCCCAGCAAGGCACTGACCCTGCAGCCAGCAGGGGTCTCCCTTCAGTCTTATTTTCAAAGCTACAGGCAGTGCCTAGAAGGTAAAAACAAAACAAAACCAACACCGCGGGGTGGCGGGCGGGTTTCGTGAGGACTAACATCCTGCTGTCCTGTGAGAACACCTGTTACATCAGGTAAGCAACATTTGCTTTCTCACAGGACAAGCAGGATGGTTGTCCTCACAAATGGGTGAGTACCGAGCTGAGGATGTCCCGACTTGCACCAAATGCACCCAATGATGTGCAACAGGCACTATAACTGGGGTGGAATTTGGAAGGGCATCCGCACCCTACCGGGAAGGTGGAAGGGTGTTGGTACATCATGTTGGAAAAAGGTTACGCAAGACAGATTGGCCGAAGATGGAGTCCTGTCTTCCAGCTTTGTCCAAACAATAGTGGGCTGCAAAGGTATGGAGAGAACTCCAGGTTGCAGCCTTACAGATGTCAGGAAGCGGCACCGATCGAAGGTGTGCCACTGACGTCGCCATGGCCCTCACAGAGTGTGCTTTGACACGGTCTTGAAAAGGGATGCCAGCTTGCTCATAACAGAAAGAAATGCAGTCCGCCAACCAGGAGGAAAGAGCCTGCTTACCCACAGGTTGTCCTAACTTGTTAGGATGGAAAGAGACGAATAATTGAGTGCTCTTCCTGTGGGAAACTGTACGGTCTAGGTAAAAAGCTAGAGCCCGTTTACAGTCTAGGGTATGCAGGGTCTGCTCTCCAGAGTTGGAGTGGGGCCTGGGAAAAAAGATAGGTAGTATGATGGATTGATTGATATGAAACTCAGAAACTACCTTAGGTAAAAATTTAGGGTGCGTGCGGAGTACCGCCCGGTCCTGCAGGAGCTTAGTGTAAGGCGGATAGGTAACTAGGGCCTGTAATTCACTAACCCTGCGAGCTGAAGTAATAGCCAAAAGGAATAACACTTTCCAAGTGAGATATTTAAAGTCACAGGAGTGCAGAGGTTCGAAAGGAGGTTTCATAAGACGACCAAGAACCAGGTTAAGGTCCCAGGATGGGGCCGGAGGACGCAAGGGCGGCTTTAGATGGAGCAAGCCCTTAAGAAAGCGTGTTACTAGGGGTTGTACTGAAATAGGATTACCCCCAATACCCTTATGGAAGGCGGCTACCGCACTGACATGCATTCTGATAGAAGAGGTTTTAAGACCTGATTCAGAGAGATGCCATAAATAGTCCAAGAATTTGGAAATTGGACAGGAAAGGGGATCAAGGGACTGAGAAGTGCACCATGATGTGTACCTTTTCCATTTGTATGAGTAAGACTTTCTTGTGGAAGGCTTTCGTGAAGCTATCAGGACTCGAGAAACGGAATCTGAAAGGTTGAAAGGCTGAAGGACTAACCTTTCAACATCCATGCCGTCAGGGACAAGGCTTGGAGGTTGGGATGGAGGAGGCATCCGTCGTTTTGAGTGAGCAGATGCGGGTCCTTCCCCAGAGGAATGTGCCTGCGGATGGAGAGATCCTGAAGTATTGGAAACCATACTTGGCGTGGCCAGTAAGGTGCTATCAGGATCATGGTTCCTCCGTCCCGGCGTAGCTTCACGAGAGTCTTCGACACAAGAGGAAGTGGAGGGAATGCATAGAGCAGACCGGTTGTCCACTTGAGGGAGAATGCATCCCTCGGCCGAGAGTGCTGGCTCCGAATGAGAGAGCAGTAATCGTCCACTTTGTGGTTCTGAGGGGACGCAAAGAGGTCTATGCGGGGAGAACCCCACTTGTGAAACAGAGAGGTCGCTACTAGAGGATCGAGTGACCACTCGTGCGGTTGGAAGACTCGGCTCAGCCGGTCTGCCAATACATTGTCTACTCCCGGCAGGTAAGTGGCCCTGAGGTACATGGAGTGGGAGAGGGCTTCCGCCCAGATCTGCGCAGCTTCCTGACACAGAAGGAAGGAGCCTGTGCCTCCCTGCTTGTTTATGTACCACATGGCCACTTGGTTGTCCGTCTGGATTAAGACTATCTGATGTAATAGATGATCTTTGAAAGTTCGGAGTGCATAGCGGATTGCGCGAAGTTCCAGGAAATTGATCTGGTGTTCGGCTTCGTCTTTGGACCATAACCCTTGGGTTTGTAATTCGTCCACATGGGCTCCCCAACCGATGTGAGAAGCGTCGGTGGTTAGGATTACTTGCGGATCCGGTGGAAGAAAGGGTAAGCCCTGAAGGAGGTTGACCTGAGTCTTCCACCAGGTTAAGGATAGGCGTAGCGCTTGTGTGACTGTGACTATGGAGGACAGAGGCTGAAAAGCTTGAATCCATTGGTGTCGTAGAGTCCATTGTGTTACTCTCATGGCTAGTCGGGTCATGGGAGTGACTTGAACCGAGGATGCCATGTGCCCTAGGAGAATGAGGAACTGGCGAGCCGTGGCAGTGTTCTGAGATTGGAGCTGGCGAGCCAGGGACATTAGGGTGTGGACCCTCTGAAGAGGAAGGTAAGCCTTTGCCTGTAAGGTGTCCAAGTCTGCCCCAATGAAGGATAAGGTTTGAGACGGGACTAAGCAAGATTTCTCGTAATTGACGAGAAACCCTAAGGAAAGGAGTGTTTGAATTGTCAATTTTAGGGAGGATTGAGCTATCTGTTGGGTGGAGGCCCTGATTAGCCAATCGTCCAGATATGGGTAGACGTGGACACCTTCCTTCCTTAGGAATGCTGCTACCACTACGAGACATTTGGTGAAGACTCGTGGAGCAGATGCCAGACCGAAAGGTAGTACTCGGTATTGATAATGGTCGCGGCCTACCAGAAACCGCAGATATTTGCGATGGGATTGTGTTATCGCAATATGGGTATAAGCGTCCTTTAGGTCGAGGGAGCACAGCCAATCCCCTTTCTGCAGCAGGGGGAGTAGCGAGCCCAGGGTTACCATCTTGAACTTTTCTTTTTGAAGGTACTTGTTGAGGGCCCGAAGGTCCAAAATTGGACGTAGCCCTCCTGACTTCTTTGGAATTAGGAAGTACCTGGAGTAAAATCCCTTGCCTCGTTGAGAGGGAGGGACAGGTTCTATAGCATTTGATTGCAAAAGAAGGGATACTTCCTGTTGTAATTGAGTCAAGTGGCTGGATAGACTCCACGCTTGAAGAGGCGGGGAGTCTGTCGGAAGAGTTATGAAATTGAGGTGGTAACCCTGTGCGATAATTGCCAGAACCCACTGGTCTGAGGTAATCCGTATCCAATGCTGTAAAAAGTGGCACAGACGACCCCCTACAGGGATGTCGGGGAGTGGGATTTGGCATGTGCTCCGTGCCGGGAAGTCAAAGGCCTGCCGCAGGCCCAGGAGGTGGGGCTACAGCAGGTCTTTGTTTCCTAGGTTGGCGTAGCTGAGGTCTGGTGGATGATCGAGCCGGACGAGGCCTAGTCGACGAAGGGTAATAACGACGTGGCCGAAAGAATGACTTTTTAGAGTCCTTCTTAGGTGGTGGTTTGGAGGATACCTCAGATGGAATAGACGAAAGTTGTTTCAACGTCTCGTGGTGATCCTTCAATTCCGCCACAATCTGTTGAATCTGTTCTCCGAACAGATTGTCCCCCAAGCAGGGTAAATCGGCTAGACGATCCTGGACCTCTGGGCAAAGGTTGGATGATTTTAACCAAGCCCAACGTCTGGCTGAGATGGCAGTAGCTGAGACTTTCGTGGAAGCATCGAAGATATCGTAGGCCGTTCTGATCTCGTGCTTTCCAGCTTCAAATCCTTTGTGAAGGAGGGCTTGAAGCTGTGGCTGGTATTGGTCCGGTAATGTGTCAGCGTAGTCCTGCATCTGCTTAAGAATAGCTCTGTTGTATTGAGTCATATAAAGTTGGTATGACGCTATGCGAGATATCAACATAGCCCCATGATACACTTTTCTTCCCACACTATCAAGGAATTTGTTGTCCCTGATAGGGGGAGCAGAAGAGTGTGGTTTTAGTCGCTTGGCTTTCTTTTGCGCAGACTCAACTACAACAGAGCGATGATCCAGTTGAGGCTTCTGAAATCCTGGTGCTGACTGAACGAGGTATGTTGAATCAGCTTTTTTATTAACTGGTGACACAGATGAAGGTGATTCCCAGTTTTTCTTTAAAACATCCAGAAATACCTGGTGAATGGGGATGGAAGCGATGATTTTTGGGGCATCCAGAAATTGGAGCAGTTCCATCATTTGGTGCCTGTCATCGGTCTCAGATTGCAGCTGAAAAGGCACAATTTCTGACATCTCCTTTACAAAATTTATAAAGGAGAGATCTTCAGGAGGAGACCGTTTTCTACTCTCTGTTGGAGATGGTGGGGATGGTAAATCTGTATCTGAAGATGTGTCATCACCCCAGGTATCATAAGGATCATGTAAGGCTTGCAGACCTGAAGGACCTGGTAGAGGATCCAAAGGCATCGATGGAATCGGTGCTGCAAGCGGAACTGTGAACGGCATCGAGGGCTTCGGAGCTACCGATGGAATCGGTGCCGATCTTGGAATCGATGGAGCCGAAGGATAAATCGGTGGAAAGGTATTTGAAGGCACCGATGGGACGACACCGGACGGGGGAATCCGGAATGGTGTTTCTCCTGTCGATGAATGTCCTTCCGGAGATGATGGTGTAGTCGGTGCTACTGGAATCACCGATGGAAGGGCGCGCATGAGTGCCTCCATTCGATTTAGTATCGGTGCCAACGCTTCCACTAGAGGCTCGGTGGTCGGTTCCCTCCTCGGTGGCAGAGTCGGTGCCGAGGTCGGTGCCTGAGGCGGTGCCGGAATCGGTGCCGGAGGCGGTGCCGGTGGAGGCTGGAACCTTCGCATCGCATTCTCGATGGCCTCCTGGACCAGCCGGTCCAGTTCTGGCCGGAGACCAGGGGTAACCATACCCGGCTCGACGGGAGAGGGAGGCTGAGGCAGGGCCGGAAGTACCACCGTAACCGGTGGGATCACGGCCCCCGCACCCGGGGAGGGTGAGGGTTTCCTCGGTGCCTGCGAACGAGACGTGGACGGTGCCAGGTCTGACCGAGGCTTTTTCGTCGGTGGCTCGGCCTGTTCAGAGGTCGATGGCTGTGGATCCTCGACGGGCCGAGACTTGTGCCGTCGATGGCGATGCTTATCCTTCCGATCTCCTCGCCCATCCGGGGAGGGGACAGGAGTCGACGGCCGAGAAGTCATCGGTGGAGGACGGTCACCGGAGGGTTGACGGTGG